>NC_059382.1:4032500-4390000 GCF_019703515.2 Myxocyprinus asiaticus
AAGGGGATAAAATAAAATAATAACAAAAAAAAAAATACTTTTTGTGTTCTACAGCATATTTTGAACACTTGAGGGTGAATAGACGATGAGAGAATTTTTGTCAGACAGCACTGGTTGGCTGCAGGCTCCTGGTCATTTCGATTTCACTCTGTCTGTAAAGAGTCTGGTGAACAATGAGTCACCCATCAGAGAGCTGCAGAGGGAGAGAGAGAAAGAGAGAGAGAGAGAGAGAGAGAGGGGGGGATGAGATTTGTGTGTGTAAGAGAAAGAGAGTGACCAAGAGACAGAGAGAAAGACAGGAACTGAGTTTGACAGTTTGTCTGACAGTTAAAGCGACACACAATATGCATGTGGGTTGAGAGAAAGTGACATGGTGTGAGTGTATGTGTGTGTGTTGAGGTAGGACACAGGCAGGGTTTGCCATCGGCTCTGATTCTGGGTGGCTGACAGCCCATTTATGAAGCAACGTATTGTTGGCAGCGTGTCAGGAGCTGGTGGGAGGGAAATCTTGCGCAGGAGACTTTCATTCACAAATTCACTCGGCTACTGTGCTTCTCTGTGCAGAATACACACACGCAGAATGTTTTCAAGGCGTTCCTGGAGCCTCCTCAGTTCAGGTCATGGAATGCTGCACTAATTAGTTGATAAGTTAATTCAGATATGTTAAATGAGGGAGATATCCAATATATGCTGTGCTCGGGAAGCTCTAGGAACGCTTTGAAAACTCTTGATCTAATGTAATGCTGTAAACTCAGTCATATTTAACAAGCCAGCTTCTTCTAGTCTTGTCTCATCTCTTCTATTCTCGAGATTCCTCTGACATCAGTGCATGACTCTAGAGCTCAACTCTTTCCAATGAGTGAATGTGTGTGAGAGAGAGAGCAGGTGCACCATTGTTGCTACTGCGGTTTATCAATTCAGTATTTCCTGCACATCACAGCTTCAGTCAACAATTCATGTAGACATCCTGTGTGTGTGTGTGTGTGTGTGTATGTGTGTGTGTGTGTCACTTGGTTGTTCTGTTTACCTCTTTTGTTACATAAGCGTTTGGGTTTATGGGCTAAAAACAGTGTGACGGATGCATTGAATATTTTAAAAGACCAATTACATTGACAGAGGATGGGAAAGAATCACAAAGCACACACACACACACACACTGATCAGACATCAGATGGGGCCTGCACCACGTGTTACGCTTGCACACGTGCAGTTTGAGATGGATTTGAGCTGGAGAGTCCACAGATATCAGTGAACTATATGAGAGGATAATTGGGAAATTATTACATTATATAAATGAACATGAAAGCGAGGAAGATGCACAGACACATAACAAAATCAAAGTTGAATCGAGATGAAATAGAAATACAGTGATGCAATAAGGTTCTACTCATAAACAAAGTTAATGCGCTGGGTATTATTGAATTAACAATGGACATAACTTTTTTCTCAATTAACAACAAGAAAAGGGCACATTCACACTCACTTTCTGTCATTTTCTCTGTACGCTCCTTCACAGAAGATCACACTCTCGAACATGTACAGCCTTTCAGCATCGACGCATCTCAGCGTGAAGCTTCTCATCGTGTTTATTTCCTTGCCTGTGGCAAAACACATTTACACACATATGCACACAATTCATATGCAGGAAAGATCACGGAATCAGTCAATAATTTATGTATGTGGTTAGTTACTAGCAAAATATGAAACATTATGTGCCAATATTCTCATCATTTGTAGTGGCAAACTGAGCTATTGAGAGTTGGTAGGATATTATTTTTGTATTTGTTTGAGGGTAAATGCGTGGGTGAATCTCACAAAAACACCATTGTGTTAATGCAATTAACCATGGTTTTAATACAGTAATATGGTGTTTATATAGTAACCTTATTTTATTGACTACAAAATACCATTGTGATACTATGGTTACTGTAGTAAAACCATGGTTAATTTTTGTAAGGTACAGTAAGTTGGGTAAGGTTTAGGAGTAGGGGATGGTGTAGGGTGTTTGTGGGACTCTTAATAAATACTGTAAACATACTGCAGTGATGTCACTATACTGTATGTTAGTATTTTATTAAGGTGTAAATAGCATTTACACTATTTGCACTTAGTGCAAAGAAGATCCTTTTTGTTGCTATTTACACTTAGTGCAAATAGCCTCTGCCAAAAAAAAATAACATAAATGGTCCTAAAAATAGGCTTCAGTTTCTTTTCTCATTTTGAATACGTAAGTAGATTTGATCGTGACCGGCAACTTTCATTAGATTTGTGTGTCTGTTTGTTTATCTGTCTTTTCCCCCATGGTTTCCAGCACTGAATGTTCTCCTGAATTTTATTGAATCCTCTGTTGACAAAAAATCGGTTTTATCTGGACATCAAACCGTGTCTCCCACACTGAGACACACACACACACACACACACACGTTGGCGCGGCTATCCTTATGAGGACTCTCCATAGACATAATGATTTTTATACTGTATGAACTATAGATTCTATCCCCTAACCCTAACCCTACCCCTAAACCTAACCCTCACAAAAAACTTTCTGCATTTTTACATTTTCAAAAAACATCATTTAGTATGTTTAAGTGATTTGAATTATGGGGACACTAGAAATGTCCTCGTAAACCACATTTATGCATAATACCCTTGTAATTACCATTTTGTAACCTAAAGAAATGTCCTCGTAAACCACCCAAACCCGCTCACACACACACACACACACACAAACAAAATTTCCAGTCCATCAGAGTGAATGGATGTGTTATGCATCTGCATGAATTTGTGTAAGAAATGCCAGCAAGACATTGCTTTTTTCTCCTGGATAAAATTGTATACATATATTTTGTATCTCTTCATATGCTGTATAATAACTCAGCATGAACAACCCAACATAAATATGTTCACTTTTGTTCTAGTAACTTCTCTCCTCTCTTCCTGATGGTGCGTTTTGTTGAGTAGGGGTTAGTGTAGTTGGGTTTTGTACAGTATGTGTGTATGCAAAGGTTGTTGGTCTCAGTATAATCTTGAGGAAAATGTAGCAGTCTGTCGTGGGACTCTAAATAGATCAACACACATTACAATTTAATAACTTCCCCTCCACACACACACACACACACACACCAGCGGATTATTGCAAAACAGCAAACAAGTCCTGTCTTTTCATCTTTCCGTTCCTCTCAATTATTGATTACTGTTTCCAACATTTTCATTCTTGAAATGGACTTCACATCCCATGATACCTCCCACGCAGTCATTAAAACCAGACGAGATGTTTCCTGTTTGGGCTTATATATGTTTAATCTGTTAAATGCTATCAGTGAAATACTACATGCACATCATAAAGGACCAGTGGAGGAAGAATACGGAATGCAATGCATTTTTAAAGGGGTCATGACATACTCTTTTTTTTCTTAAAATAATTTTATTATCTTCCCTGAGGTCCAATTATAATGTAAGTAAAGATTCTTTTGGCACCAAAACAGTCATAATTTAATAATATATGATCATTTTCTATCCTGTCTCTGGCCCTCTGTCTGAAATGCTCAGTTTTGAGCTATCTGGCCCTTTAAGACTTCAATGTAAATGCCCACTGTTCTGATGGGCTAACTTCGTGCAGCCCCTCAAATACAGGTATATTTGAAACTCAGTCGGAAAAAAAGAACAAGCTTCACATTATAGTTTATAAAATTACATTTCAGGGTTAACACAATGTACACCAAACACATTTCGACTGAATGTATCAAAATGTTCACTCAAGCACAGCAACTATGAAACATTCATGACATTTGAAACATTCGTGAATTAAACTGTTTACTCACGGGTCTTGTAGTGTTTAACTGCCGCATCTTTCAATAACAGATCCTTTGCCAAGCTTGAATCATATTGTGACTGGTTCACAAGCAATCCTCACTGGTGTGAGCCGAAAACATACAATCCACGCTGAAATGTTCTGAAAACGCAAACGTAATACAATCCACGGTGATGTTGGGTGCTTCAACAGATCAAAGCAGAGACACTGGTCTTCACATCTCACATCTTCCATGTATATTTACACATAGAACAGTGTAACAGCCGTAAAATGGGCAAGGAGGAGGTGGGAACCGGCTGAACAGTCAAATGAATGTTTAATGAAAACTTAAAAAGACATAAACACACACGGCAGCTGTGTGTGGCTCTCTCTCTCCCAAACTGCCACATCCGGCTTGGCCTTATCCCTCTCCTCGGCTGATTAGCCTGATTGGGGGCCGGCTGTGTGGACTCACGGCCCGGCCCGGCCCTCCTCCTCGTCACAAACAGCCTGTGTTTCTCCCAGTCAGTGGCGGCAGCAGTAGGATGACACGTTTTTAAAAGTTGCGCTTGTACCTCTCTCTTAAATCGCACATCAAAACAATCAAAGACATTCATTTAGTGCATGCTTTCAAAAGACCAACAATTAAATATAGCAAAGACGGGTACAAAAATGGTGCAAAAATGGTCAATGATGCCTTCAAAACATCAAGACACAGCGTAGTTAAATGAAATAGGATGGAGATCTCCTTTGTTGAGTTATAACTTGACATTGCATCTTTTAAAAGAGGCACGAGATGCATGATAATGGTCAAATCAAAAATAAGTGTTGATGTCTTGCTGAAGAGGCAGTCATATGCAGATGTATTTGGTCCTTGTGACGTCACAAGTTCCATAAATTCCAAACGGGCCATTTCTGTAGGTTGGTTTACATAAATGCTCTTTTTCTATTAAAGAGGAAGTTTTTAGTTCCGAAACCTACAGTATGTTTTTATATTACAGTGACCTCTTATATGACAAAAGATCAAGGAAAATGTAATTCCTCATGTCATGACTCCTTTAATGTTAACAATCAAATATGTCAGAATCCACACCGCATTAATATGGCTGTTCTTTTTCAATGTGCGTGCTTATGTGTTCTGACATTCTCACGGATTCGTTCAATGTCATCACCCACTGCCGAAGTTCAATTCCAATACTCAAGAACACAAGTACAGAGAATGCATAACATTTCCCCAGTGTGTTCTTGATCAGGCCGAATATCGAAGATGCATAGGATGGTGACTTGTGACATCTGAAGTCCTAGAAGCCATAGCGGCACTACGGTGATAGACGAAGGACATTTGTCATGTTTTCCCTTAAGAGTTTCTTGCCATAATCATTTTAAAAGTAATAAACACATGGAGGAAACGAGTGTTAACAAACGTATTTTCTTTCAACGTGCCACTAGTCCTGCAAAATTTCACTGGTGTGATGATAACAATGCTGTCACTGGTGTGTTATAATGCCAGTAGTTCTCTTACTGGGACGTTCAGTTGCACAACAGGAGGATTGCAGCAATTTCAAAGCTCGCAAAGATGGTTCTACGTCCTTGTGTCCTTCCGAGTTCGCTCTTCCAAGGTAAGACTGGAAGTCCATCCTCTGCATTCTTAGCATTAAGAACCATCCATTTACTTCTCCCATTGTTGTTGTTTCTAAACTATTAGACTTACAGATTTACACCTGGGAACTATAGATTGGGCAAAATAGTCCCTTAGACTTACATTGAAGGAGTGTCCCGAGCCATATCTGAAGAAGACCATAATATCCTAGATACTTTTGACTTGGACCATTAAAGAACAACCAAACAACCATCAAGGACACCTTAAAAACCACATAGCAAAGTGATTAAAACCACTCAGAACATCTTAGCAACACCCTGGTTAGGGCAAGCACCACATATTCATGGCAAATGTTTAACAGTTTTACTTTTTGTTCATATGTTGTCTTCAGATTTGAAGGTAAAGGTGAATTGAAAGCGATCTTTGCTGAGCCACTTGAAAGTCGTGTCATCAACGTGGAGTAAAATATATTTAAGGCATCATGCACTGAAGATCTTTCAGATAGGCAGTAGCGGTTCTAGCTTGTATGGCGCCCTGGGCGAGGGTGTGTGTGTGTGTGTGTGTGTGTGTGTGATTGTATGGCGCCTTGGGCGAAACCCGCTTCAAAGCGTCCCCAAAGTTGGGGGGGGGGTATGGGGGGTTCTGTGTGGGTGCCTCATGCCGCCCCCCCCGCAAGATACCGCCCTGGGCAACTGCCCATGTCGCCCATGCCTAAATCCACCACTGCAGATTAAAAACTACTAGGTCAAACCACCACTAGGTCAAACCAGTGCCTCTCATAACGGGGCCACTTTCCTTTATCACAACTCAACAGACAAGAGAAACAAAAGTCGACTGTATACATGTTGACAGAGATAAGCCAACATAAAAAAGGACAACAAAAACCCTGTGTAGCTTCAGGGAGGCCTTGGGGAACAGTAATATATAAAGAAAAAGTAGAAAGAAGAGCCGTAACATTTAACTGCAACCAAATTATCTGTTTAAAGCAATAGTTCACTCAAAAATGAAGATTCTGTCATTATTTACTCATGCTGTTATTTTGTCCATGAAACACAAAAGTAGAATTTTTTGAAGAATCATTATGCAGCTCTAAGAATAAAACAACATTGATAGTGACTACAGTTGTCCAGCCCCAGAAAGGATGAAAAGAAAAAAACACACCAACAAAGCACTGAAATAGTAATCCATGTCATCTGAAGAACAGTCCGAAATATAAGTCATTATTCACTGATAATGTTCCACTGAAAAAATAACAGCCATACAGGTTTGGAACGATCTGAGTAAATATGATTTTGATCATTTATTTATTAAATTATTTCTAATTAAGATTTTTAAAGACAGAATTTTATAACTATTCCTTTAACTCTGACAAATCGGTCACAAATGCAGGACTTGGCGACATCCACCTGACCTCTCAAGGCCCTGTTGCCTCACAGACAGTGTGACTGACAGGTTATCTTGGGACATAGGGAGGTAGCCCACACAGAGAGGAAACAACAGAGAACGTCAGTCTGAGAGAGAGAGAGAGAGAGAGAGAGAGAGGATGAAATGATAGAGAAGTGTGTTTTGCTGCCAGCAATGACTCATAGGTCAAATGTGTGTGTGTGTGTGTGTGTGTGTGTGTGCGTGTAGCTGAATCTAAATAAGTTTTTACAGAGGGACAAAAGGAAAATTAATAGTCGAAAGAGAAATAGAGAAAGAGTAGAACAGAATTGTGAAGGGATAGAAATGTGTAAATCTAAGTTGATCTGGCAAAAATATAATGTTAACAAATCATGGAAATATTTTTTTACAGTCTGGTATATCATGCTCTATTGAATACTGTAGCCTTTGTCTCAATGAAATTCAAACACAGAAGTAAAGTTGACTATTTTTAGTGCTCTTCTGTTTCATCTTCAATGAGTTCATTCTTTTCTGTGCTGTACAGATGTCATTGTGGCATAAAAGTGAACCAAACAAACATGTATAAACAATGAGGAACTATTACAGCTGACTCCACAGCACAGGGGTCCTGCCCTTTGAGCATCTTCATCATTTCATGGAATACGGTGTAGAATGTAAATATTTGGCATCTAAAACATATATGATATTCAATATTGTATAATAATGATTATAATAATGATTATAATGCTATTTTACCTAACTGTTTGTGTATCTCATATGGACCAGTTTTTCTTAATTACTACCTTTTACTTTGATTAAGTCTTATGTATTATGGTGCTCCTTTTCACTCACTTGTTTCCCTGCAAGACACAATGTAATCTATGCTTTGATGTACTGACTTACTGTACGTTTCTTTGCAGGTATTTTTTTTATACGTTTGTATTTTTCCATGTTATTAATGTCATATACTTATTTTGCATTTATTTATATGTTAATACAACAAATGAGTAAATATGTGAGAAGGTGCTTTCTTTAGTGTGTAAATATTACTAGTGCGAGAGGGAGGGAGAGGGGGTGGTGGGCCGATAGCGCTGATATACACAACACACAGATTAAAGATAAAATTGTTGATTTTATTTGTTCATCTGCAGGATTAATTTGACTACTTTTCACCAGCATGTTATAGTTTGTGTGGTCTGTGTGGGAATTCCTGCATTATGAAGGCCAAGCTTTCCGTAACATTTTTCACTGTGCAATACAATCCCGCTCCAAATTCAGAACCTGTTATAAAATACATAATATAACTTTATAACATAAATAGCTAGTATGTGCCTTACTTATAAGCTTATAACAATGATGATAATACTCTTCAATTGCCTTGTCCAGTTCTTAATGGCAAAACTGGTCCGACCAAGTAATCAGTGAAGATGAATGAATTGAAGCTGCTACAGCGAGCAGCCCCCTCTGTTGGTCAAAATAAACAGCACACGGTAGGATTCACAGCTCGAGCTTTCTTGCAATGTAATATTTCACCATGAATGCTGTCTTTAATGCTCAGGAGTAACGGGGACATTTACGGGGACAGCTCCAATCAGGGACAGGCCATCAAAAACCGGGACTGTCCCCAGAAAACGGGAAGTTATTAATTAGGTTTTAGCATGTTGCTATACCATTGCTAGGGTGTTCTAAGTAGTTTTTAGCATGTTGCTATTCGGTTGCTAGGGTGTTCTAAGTAGTTTTTAGCATGTTGCTATGCAGTTGCTAGGGTGTTCTAAGTAGTTTTTAGCATGTTGCTATGCGGTTGCTAGGGTGTTCTAAGTAGTTTTTAGCATGTTGCTATGTGGTTCCTAGGGTGCTCTAAGTAGTTTTTAGCATGTTGCTAATACCATTGCTAGGGCGGTCAAAGTAATTTTTAGTATGTTGCTAATACCATTGCTAGGGCATTCTAAGTAGTTTTTAGCATGTTGCTATGTGGTTGCTAGGGTGCTCTAAGTAGTTTTTAGCATGTTGCTATACCATTGCAAGGGCATTCCAAGTAGTTTTTAGCATGTTGCTGTGCAGTTGCTAGGGCGTTCCAAGTAGTTTTTTGCATGTTGCTATGCAGTTGCAAGGGTGCTTTAAGTAGTTTTTAACATGTTGCTATATGGTTGCTAGTTCATAGAGTGTTCTGGGTGGTTTTAATTGTGTTGCTATGCAGTTACAAGGGTGTTTGGAGTAGTTTTTAGTGCATTGTTATGCGATTGCTAGGATGTTCAGAGTCGTTTTTAGCATGTTGCTATGTGGTTGCTAGGGTGTTCAAAATAGTTTTTACCATGTTGCTATACCATTGCAAGGGTGTTCTAAGTAGTTTTGTAGCATGTTGCTATGCAGTTGCTCGGTTGTTCTAAGTAGTTTTTAGCATGTTGCTATACAATTGCTAGGGTGTTCCTAGTTGTTTTTAGCATGTTGCTATGCGGTCTCTAGGGTGTTCTAAGTAGTTTTTAGCATGTTGCTAATACCGTTGCTAGGGCGTTCTAAGTAGTTTTTAGCATGGTGCTATGCGGTTGCTAGGGCTTTTTAAGTAGTTTTGTAGCATGGTGCTATGCGGTTGCTAGGCTGTTTGGAGTAGTAGTTTTGCAGTTGATATGGTGTTCTGAGTGTTTTTACTGATTTGCTCTGCAGTTGATAGTGTTCTGGGTGTTTAGTTTTTGTTTAGTTTTTTGGATTTTCTCCCCTTTTCTCTCCAATCTGGAATGCCCAATTCCCAATGCGCTCTAAGTCCTTGTGGTGGCGTTGTGACTCGCCTCAATCCGGGTGGTGGAGGATGAATCTCAGTTGCCTCTGCATCTGAGAACGTCAAGCCGTGCATCTTATCACGTGGCTTGTGGAGCGCGTTACCACGGAGACCTAGCGCCTGTGGATGCTTCACGCTATTCTCTGTGGCATCTGTGGCACAACTCACCACGTGCCCCACTGAGAGCGAGAACCACATTATAACGACCACGAAGAGGTTACCCCATGTGACTCTACCTTCCCTAGCAACCGGGCCAATTGTTTGCTTAGGAAGCCTGACTGGAGTCACTCAGCACGCCCTGGATTCGAACTTGTGACTCCAGGTGTGGTAGTAAGTATCTTTACTTGCTGAGCTACCAAGGCCCCTGTTCTATGTGGTTTTAATTGTGTTGCTATGCGGTTGCTAAACATAGCAATAAGTCCCACTCCAAAGTCTCCCCAAGGCTTGCCTTAGCTATCAAGACTAATAACTATCACGCTTTTGCCAAACACATCTCTCCGGTTAGTCTAGAGTTTTCAGTAAAGAAGAGATCTTTGCCCCAAGGGCCTCATTCACAGCAAAGAGCCAAAGAAAAAACACACACTCTAAGACACACACTTTATCATGTATGAGACAAGCAGCTTTAATATCCGAGTAAGTGCCTGTGTGTATTGATTGTCTATGCACCACATATCACAAATCTTAGACTTCCTTGTTTTGATTCAAAATCAATAACTATCTCTGTCACACACACACACACACACACACTCACATACACACACACCATTTTACTATTCACAGTTTGCAGTGTTTTGTCGTCATAGTGACAAATGTAGGTGGGTTACATCAGTTGGACTGTCACAGGTGTCAGTCAGCCAAACCCTCGGCAACACCAGCTGTCAACATCTGTAGCCACAGCAACAGTGCTGTTCTGTGCATGGCAACAACATTTCAGCAACAACTTCCAATCAGTAAGAGCACCTAATTATTGTTCATACAAGCTGATTTGGCAACACTTTACAATAAGGTTTCATTCGTTAACATTAGTCATGCATTAGGTATCATGAACAAACAATTAACAATATATGTTTACAGCATTTATTAATCTTTGTTAATGTTTGTTTATAAAAATAGAATGTTTCATTGTTAGTTCATAGTGCTAATGTTAATATGTGCAACTTTTGATTGTTTTTTGTTTTGTTTTGTTTTGATTTTTATTGTTCATTCATTGTTAGTTCATGTTAACTATTGTTGTTAACTAATGTTAACAAATGGAACCTTATTGTAAAGTGTGCCCGATGAATTTACTCATGGTCAAGAGAAACACGTTTGACAATACATTAGAATTACATGTTGCGAGCAAGTTCGTATGCTCAAAGAGAGAAAGCTAAAAAGGCAAAGGCAAAACCGTGACTTTCAAATATCAGTCTAACTTTACAATATTGTTCATGTCACTGTGTATTTACATAATTACTGAGTAATCTGTCTGTTGGTTGATGTACTTGCGTAAGCGTGCATTTGTTCATTTGCGAGAAAGATTAGATTTCTTTATGCATACTCTGATTAAAAGCTCCTTCTTTGTGTGTGTTTTTGTGTGTGTTTGAGCTATAAATACTCCCAACCGGTGAGTCATCGACTGTTGCACCAATCTTTTCAACCGTGTCCATTCTGGCACTATCTATGCGCACACACACACAGTACACACAAGCTTATTCATTTAATCCTAGTCTTCACAGAATTTGGCACACACACATTTAGACCCACAGAACGCCTTTGGCACAAACCAAACAAAGAATTAATTAGACAAGCTGTTAATTGATGCATTGAAATAAACACATAAATGTAGGACTCCCTGACCTCTAAACTACAACTCTCGGCTCACTTTCAGTTCCATCAGAAGGATTCCAGTGCAGTTCCTGAACCACAGAGCATAGGGTGTCACTGCAAGACAATCTGTGCAACTGAAATGCAAATAAGAGAATGAAGTGAATGTGTCCGTTGACATGCTTTGCCTCTTAAAAAACTTGCAAAGCATTTTAGTTTTGCCTTAGTGACTTTTTAAAAAAAGAACAGATGATCCAAAAATTTAAATTCTGACATAATGTACTCACCCTTATGTTGGTGAAACGGGGGCGTTTTTGCCTGTCAGTCATTCTATGACGATTTGAGCATACCAAGATGGCCGCTTGAACACTTCCGGTGGCGTCAAGTGATGTCCGGTTCGTGAACGAATCGTTCTTTTGAACTGGTTCTTTTTAGTGAACTGGATGAACTAGGCACTGACAGGCACTCCCACTCGAAATGAGCCAGTATCCAGGAGTATATAATCCTATGATGCCGGTTTTTGCCAACTTTCTTATTATCAGCGCTCCAGTTACTCTAACAGTACACTGAACTGAGAACAGTAGGCTATCTCGAGCTGCTGCCTGAAACTGAGCATGCGTGTACCAAGGGTTGGCATGTGTGGGGACCAATTGAAAGCTTCTTATGTACAGAGCAGCATATAAGGATAATAACACATAAAACATTCTGGAAATATGTTGTGTCATAATTGTCATAGTGTTATCGACGATTATCTGGTCGCAAAAATTCACATCAACATTACATTGACAGTCACGAGTCTCTGACAGCTCGTGAGCCAGTACACAGTACACACTGAATTGAGAACTGTCTCTTTCAGACATGTCCGAAGAACCGATGAGTCACCAGTACACTCAACTGAGAAAACAGTTTGGACTCGGAGTCTCGGACATGTCCACTGAGAACCGATGAGCTGCTGATAACGAGCATGCATGAACTTGAATGAGGGGGCGAAATGCAAGATTCTTTATGGTTTCTCATGGTTTCTGTGAAAAGTTGAGTTGATAAAGAAGACTTTTTTTACTATATATACTTTAGACATGTAGCTAAAACGTTCGCATTTGCACATCATTGCCCTTTTTGGGTGCTTTAGTTGAAAACTTTACTGTAGGAAACTTATCCAAGATTATTATTATTATTATTTAATTGAATAAAATGTAAATCAGCTATATGCACTTACACACGGCTTTATTTGAATGTGTTTTGACAGTATATGTTCATCCGCCGGGATAATAGCATTACATGTTAGTGACGTCATTGCGTGATGATGTAAACGAACTGGTGAATCGGTTTTTTTTTTTTTAACCGGTTCATTGAAACGAACTGTCTGAAAGAACCAGTTCGTGGAAAAGAATCGGACTTCCCATCTCTAGTGGTGTCACCTCCTGCCGGTCTACCATTGCGTCAGCGATCCAGTTCTATATATATATATATATATATATATATAAAATTTAAACAAACAAATATAAACTTTGATAGTGAACGCAAAGCACAATCAAAGTTTCACGTCAAACGTCAGGGATAGATGTAGAGCTGCAACTAACGATTATTTTGATAATCGATTAATCTTCGATAATTTGTTCGACTAATCAGATTAAAAAAATGATTTTTATTGCCTGTATTTTAAAAAAATACAACGATAAAGGGCGTAAAGGTTTGTTTTGTTTTACGATACTGAATTCTCCATTCTATACTCTCACAAAACTTTGAACAAAGCCTGAATCATGAAAAGTTAAGTTTGAAATGTTTATTATTGTTATTACTTTCAGGACATATGCGAAACAGTTTCTTTTCTTTACTTGTAAAGCTTAACAAAAACTACTGTTCATTAAAAAGTCAAATTATCCTTTCAGGATGGAGTGGGACTAAAAATCAGCCCAGCAGAGGGCAGTGGTGACATCATAATGGAAATATTAATAATTCTGCCCAGATGAAAAATACATAATTATGTTAGAAACACACGCTTGTACACAGTCACTGATTACATATTTTTTAAATATTTTAAATTAATATTGTAATTTTTAAAATAGTATTGTCACTGATCACATGTTTCTAAACTCTTCTTTTCAAAATACATTTTTAATGGGATTGTATGCTTATCCAGTAAAATAATGTTTGTATAAATTTACTGGTGAAATCAGACATTACATTTGGCATTATCAGGACTAGTGTTGTCAAAAGTACCGGTACTTCAGTACCAAGTCGATACTAAAATAAAAAAGATATATCGTTACCAGTGTTTCTGCAGTACCAGTAGTACCGAGCACCGACTCAATCTGGTACCAGCACGCAGTATGACTGACACACGACTGCTTTAAAATGCTCACATGCTTATTTTGAATGCGTGCTCTGTTACTCATTTTACACTGAAATGGACAATTAATCAACTTAAAATTGTGACATGTCCTAGTGTGATTTATTAAACTGCTGAAGGCTGCAATCTTACTGTGGATGAATTGCGTACTTGAAATAAATCCGACTGCTCATCCACTAGAAACTCCACAGACATTCACGTTGTATAAGATGACAGAGCAGAGCACTTATCCATTGTGAACCACACAGCACATGTAATATATATATTTATATCATTAAAATCACAGCATTTGCACTTTAATCTCAGCTCCACTTTATTTATATCACATTTAAAACAACAGAGTTGACCAAAGTGCTTCACAGTAATACAATATAAAATGTAACATTTCAAAATTACCACATACACAAACTCCAGTAATCTAAAATACAAACACTCCAAAACTGTGTCCTACATTTATTTTATTTGTCAGACTCAAAGCCCAGTGTAAAGAGATAAGATTTCAGATATGACATAAAAGACTCCAACTGTTTATCGATAAGTGAAGCTTCTGTCAAAAAATACACGTCATAATAAAAGCATGATTCAAAATAAAATCTAGATGCCTGAAATTGAAGAAATTGAATAAAATATATTACAACTGTATAGTCAAATGTAATATTCACTTTAATAATAATAATAATAATAATAATAATAATCTAAATATCACAAGCAACTTTTATTGCAAATAAAAGTTTGGCAAAAAAAAAATGACATGTTGAAAAGTTCTGTTTTCACATGTTAAAAGTTTAAGAATTTATTGATTAGACAACATTTTGATGATGAAATTATATTAAACTTTAAAAAATGTTCTGGAAAGTTCTGGAAAATAATAATTATCAAGCTATAATTATAAAAATAATTATTAAATAATAAAAAATAACTAAACTGGTGTGTTCAATAGCACATTATCATATTGTTGCTGTGGTATTGAAATTGGTATCGAGAACCGTGAAATTTCCCTGGTATCGGTACTGACTACTGAAATGTTGGTACCATGACAACACTAATCAGGACTATGAAATATCAGGACCCTTAGCATTATTACACATTAATCAGTATAATGCAGAATATATAGTTTAATACAGTACAATTATTCAAAGGTGTAGATTTATATAGGGATGAAAGGGACATGTTCCTACAAACTTTCAGAAAATTGGAAATGTCCCGACCAACAAAGGTCCTTAGTATAATTATGAATGTGTAAATTATTGTTCTACCTCTTTTGAAAAACTGTCCTGAGTTTTGCATGCAGCCCAATGAAGGATTCTTCTTATTTGGCCAGTAAGCGCTCACTTGAAGACACCTTAAAATTTGAATGATTGTGTTGCAGTATTTTAAGATGCTAGTATAACTCCCAATAAATGTTTTATTTTGCACATTGGAGAAGAACATTGGGATAGATGCTTCTCAAGATGGAAGATTTAAGAGCTAATTCAGTTTTTTTTTTTTTGTTTTAAGTAGTAAGTCTGTGCAAAGTTAAAAGCAAGATCAGAGATTCTCTAGTGCACGCACACACACATTCACAAACATATTCTGGAGACACCTACACTTGGAGACTGCATCCTTAACAAGCATCTTGTCATCACTTTTTCAAAGTGAAAAAGTGTTGCTTGTTATACAGAGATTTAGTGCACACATACAGTACTGTGCAAAAGTCTTAGGCACATAAGATGTTAGACTCACAAACATTACATTTGCAAATGGAAAAGATTAGAATAGAAGAACAGGGAGCCCTGCAACAAATGTCATGGCCCCCACAAAGCCCCCCACTGAACATCGTGTCAGTCTGAGATTATATAAAGAGACAGAAGCAATTGAGACAGCCTAAATAGATAGAAGGACTGCTGCGAATTCTCCAAGAAACTTGGAACATCCTATCTGCCAACAACCAAGAAAAACTGTGTCCAGGTGTACCTAGGAGAATTGGGGATGTTTTACAGGCAAAGTTGGTCACACCAAATATAGATTTAGCTTTTTTTATGTTTACTGGACTTTGTATGACGTTAAGTGATAAATGAAAACTATTTAAGTCATTATTTTTGAAGACATCCTCCCTATGCAACATTTTTCACAAGTGCCTAAAACTTTTGCACACTACTGTATACACCAGACACACATACACATTTTGTCAATTTATTCTCGTGTGTTTACATGCATCCTATGTTTTCCAGCAGTTGCGTCTTTGCACGTCTGCATGCTATGATCTCCAGGAAATGAGGAGCTTTGGGAAAACCAGCTGGTGGTCTCCTACAAAACCTCCTGAACCATGAAACTCATCTTGTTTAATTTTATTATTTCAAGTCCATAAGCAGCAAGTCAAAGCCAGTGTCTGCTGAGGCCACCAGAATAAGACACTAAAATATATATATATATTTTTTTTTAAGTAAAAAAGGCACCAAAAATCAGCTAATCCAAAAAATAAGATTTGAAATAATTGGATTAGTCTCTGCTTTTAATGATAAAAGGTAAACAGCCATGCACGCAACACTTGCGCACACTGGATAAGCCGGTAAGAATGCTGGTCAAAGTGTAAGCAAGACAATATTATTGATTAAGAATGATGACTTTAGTTATTTAAACTTTAGATGCTTGATTGGACACGCTTCTTTCAGAACACATCCACTCGCACACACACATTCACACACACTGACCAAAACGCCCCTTCACACAGTTGTCCCTACGACATCCGGATATCTGACTGCCACATGTAAATTAAGTATTCCCTTTGGTAGCTGTTGCCATAGAAACTCATTAAGACCAGAGACAAATGAAAAATGACAACCCACCATGAATGTTTAATATTTACCTGTATATGGCAATCCTGATATATTTTTCATTTAGTGGAAAGTTGGAGACAGACAATGAATCGTCTACAAATTTTCTCCTAGTAATATACATTTCATGAATGCAAGAGTAAATGAATCAGTGAAAAGAGGAGGGCTGAGAGTAAGACAGAGAGGAGAGAGAGCACATGTGTCTTTCATTTCCTCCAGGGAGTGTCTCACACTGACCTCTCTTCCTCTCACAGGAACAATCATTTAATCAACAATAATCTGATATTTGGGAGCATAAGGCTGGGTTGTAAACAGAGACAGATGAATGTGACTGTGCATTGTATACATGTGTTTGTAATTGGTTTTCAGATAAATAAGGATCTGAATATCTGTTTTTCACATGGTTTATAATTCATGACCTCTGACAACAGAGCAAAACATTATTCTAAATTATTCAGATCGGAAGTTTTATTCAAGTATATCATTATACTGTGTGTGTATGTGTATATATATATATATATATATATATATATATACAGTATTGTGCAAAAGTCTTAGGCACATAAGATGTTTCACAAAAGCATTTGTCTAAAGATGGTTATTTATATCTTCAGCTTTAGTGTGTCAATAGGAAATATAAATGTTAGACTCCCAAACATTACTTTTGCAAATAGAAAAGATTAGAATAGAAGAACAGGGAGCCCTGCAACAGATGTCATGGCCCCCACAAAGCCCCCCACTGAACATCGAGTCAGTCTGAGATTATATAAAGAGACAGAAGCAATTGAGACAGCCGAAATAGATAGAAGAACTGTGGTGAATTCTCCAAGAAGCTTGGAACATCCTATCTGCCAACAACCAAGAAAAACTGTGTCCAGGTGTAAGTA
Source organism: Myxocyprinus asiaticus (assembly GCF_019703515.2). NCBI lineage: Eukaryota > Metazoa > Chordata > Actinopteri > Cypriniformes > Catostomidae > Myxocyprinus > Myxocyprinus asiaticus. Next base: position 4,049,900 of record NC_059382.1, read on the forward strand.
GGAGAATTGGGGCTGTTTTGAAGGCAAAGGTGGTCACACCAAATATTGATTTAGCTTTTTTATGTTTACTGGACTTTGTTTGACATTAAATGATAAATGAAAACTATTTATGGCATAATTTTTGAAGAAATCCACACTATGCAACATTTTTCCCAAGTGCCTAAAACTTTTGCACACTACTGTATATTATACATATAATACTGTATACATATAATACTGTGTGTGTATATATATATATATATATATATATATATATATATATCAGTATATCATTGTCTTAATGTGCGTTTTTGTATCGTTGTGTGTGTACTGTATTGGCTAGTTTATAGCAACAGTTGTTTTTTAGTCTACTCGTCACTTTTAAAGGAATCGTTCACTCAAAGATGAAAATTCTGCTATTGTATGGCTTCAGAAGACTTGGAATATTATGCATGACTTATGGACTACTTTTATGGTCCTTTTTGAAACTTGATAGAGTAAAAAAAAAAAAAAAAAAAATACAGAATTTGAATTTGGAACAGCATACTGAAAGACTGTACATTTTTTATTTTTTGACAAACTATTTCTTTAAAGCAGGAAGGCAAATTGTGTACTTGTTTTAACTTGGTTACATCCGTGAGGCTTGACTCCCAAAATCGTAATATTTTACTTCAGAACTTTCCAAATACTGTGTTTAACTCATGTCGGATGAACTGTGAGTTTTTATTGGAAGCATTCCATTCTGACTGAACATGTGAGAACTTTCCACCGTATTCCCTCGGGCGGAAGACAGATCAGTGACACTTTTGCACGAGATGTATTTTCATTGGGATAACAAAGACAGTATGATGATAATGATGTTGTTGGTTGGTTATGGCCAAGTGTACATTTATATATAAGCAGAAAATCAGAGCATGTAGCTGATAAAACCCCCTCTCACTGTTCCAAGCAAAAACCTAGCTCCTTCCCATTTGATGACTAGAGACTTTATAAATGTCAATGACGCCAAGAGGCTTAACACACTCTTTTCACATAAACGAGGGGGTTCAGCACATATCCTAAGATTCCCTTAAGGGGCCCCTGTGGTCTCTGACTCCCTCGTGTGATAATAGTAGGCAAATGCAAATATTAAAAGAAACCAATACTTTTTAAAGAAAAATTTAATTTTTGCAAAGTGACAGTGAAATAAGATACAACTAAACAGACATGTAGGACAATATATACAGATCGTTATGTAAAAATGTTAACATTTTAAATCTTTTACGCGCAGGTCTACATGACAACATATAAATATATAAAAGGTTTTTTTTTTTCAAGTAGTTTCCAGGTTTATCACGATGTTTGTAACGGTCGCATCGTGTTTAAGAGTTCGTTATTTGCCTCGGAGTCGAGGGCCGCGTTACATTAACATGGTAAATTCTCGCTAAAATAGCCTACGATACTACTGTATTATCGCAGTAAATTAATATGGAAACTGCTTCAAACAGTGTACAATACTTTCAGAACTTTTTGGTAATTTCTTTTTAATCACAGTTGTGTCTGAGTTACCATATAGTTTTATGGTAAGAATACTTGTAGTAACAGGCAGGGGCAGAGCCAGGAGTTTTTCCACAGGGGTGGCCGGGCAGGGGCCAGTGGGGATGGTGGTTGTTGGTGTAGAAAGCAGAGGCACGTCGATACAAAAAAAAGGAGGGGAGTGGATACAGTGACACCCGGGACGGAGAGGTGCGGCAACTTTGGTGTGCTCACATGTTAAGTCTCCTGTGAGTTGCGGTTGTACAGAGACGGTTCCACCTCTAAAAAATGAAATTGTGCCCAAGACAAAAAATGACCAAAACGGCAATTGCGAGTGGGGTGGCCAGGCTTCGTTCCATGGTGGCCACAGCCACCCCTGGCCACCCTCTAGCTACGCCACTGGCAACCAGTATTTCAGTGGTAACTATATATGATTACCATGGTAATTATTGGCACAGTCCCTTAAAAAAAAAAAAAAAAAAATGTAACTATATTTTAAAATAACTGTAAACTACATTAAATTAATAAGGCATCTCCTTCAAATAGCCTACTGACAGGAACCTTTCCTATATTCCTGTAGCTAATAAGTAATTGTCACGGTATTGTATTTGGCGGGAACTATGGTTACCAAGGTAAAGTTTTGGCGCGGTGACGAAACCTCAGGACATTTCTTTGAGGTTTTCCCCTGACGATCCGTCGCTGTTGTGGTCCAAGATAGAGCCTGTCTTCAGCGAGCCCTCGGGTCCTTCACCGGGACCGCCGATGTCCGACTCCTCCTCGATGGCGAAGCGCACGTCTGCGGTGGAGCTGAGAGAACTCACGCTGCTTTGCTCCACGGAGCACAGCGCGCACGCGAGAGGCGCGAAAACCCTCCCGCGCTCGAGCAAGCAGCCAGTGTGCCGGCCGGCGCACAACATGAACGGCACCGGCGTGGAGCGCAACGCGGGGAGGCTGAAACTGTGCTTCTTTTGCCCCGCGCCCCACTCGCGCTGCTCCTCCTCGTGCAGCAGACGCGTGAACGCGTTTGAGCGCTTCTTCTCGCGCCGCTCGGTGCGCATGTAAACAAGCATGATACCGATGAGGAAAACTCCGTAGAAGGACACCACGATGACGATGTACAAATACGCGTTACCGACGCTTCCCCCGGGCGAGGAGACTCCGGTGGTCTGCTGCGACGAGAGCACGTCCGGCCCGGTGGCGTTGCGCGCCAACTCCATTGTGACAGTAACAGAGTTACCTGTAAAACAGAGAGAACATTTAAAATTTCATCCACTATACACTACATTGAATATAAAAAGTATTTGTAATATAATTGTATAAATAATGTCATATTTTTTACGTATAAGATATTTGTAAATCATTATATAAGGAAGCAAAATCGGACCCGACTTTTCATTAACATCAACATTAAAGTTTAGAAATGACATAATTCTCATTAGTAAATGTACATTCATACATTCAAATAAACAAACTTTGATCCATATGTTTACGCATGCTTATACTTTTAAAGATATGATTTAAACTTAACGTTTTTATTAAGTATTCTGCATGCACAAATTAAAAAACGGCACGCGCGTGTGAAATGCATGTTAATAATTCGTTCAAACGCGTTTACTCACCGGCAGCTTTCACCTTTGGAGCGCGTCAGCTCGTTGCACTTTTATTTGCGTATCTCTCTGGATTGTAACGGGACTGTCAGCTGTGTCCCATTTAAATAACGGATCCCACGAGGGCCGTGCATGGACACGCGCCAGGGGGATCTATTACAGAGGTTGAGGGAGTCGAGATCCTCACGTCCGTCCCTCACAGGACTTGAGTCCCGGCCAGAGATGCTTCAGTTCACAGCCACATTCTTATGATGTTTAATGGTGTCCAAGTGCGCAGCTCTGCCAAATGTGCTAATTTATCATAACATATCCAGACAGTTATGTTAGAACTCTGCAGACATGCTTTTGGAAACCCACTCTAGGACAGCAAGCCCCTAAGAAAACTCCAGAGCAGTGGCTTGCATGAACCATTTCTATATAGATTGCAGCATTTATTAATTGCAGAAAGAAACCATAACATTATTATTAACAATAAAGGTAACATTATTAATGAAAAGCATATTGGAATAAAACCATCACTTTAAAAAGCAGGGTTAATCTCAGGGGCGTAGATTCAAGGGGGGATGGGGGAGGTAACCCTGCAATAATAAAACAAGCAAGTACAACCCCCCCCAAACATTTATACCATGATCAATGGAAACATGTAAATTCTTCAAACTGTAACCCCCCCCTCCAATGTTCAAGCCAAATCTACGCCCTTGGTTAAGCTCTCCTCTACACCCCACTGACATACTTTTCAAGGGTGTCTGGGTTTTGTTGAAGCCTCCAGTGACAGATTGTTATTGTTAGAATCTACGCCAGCCTCATCTGTCTGGGAATGGTACGTGATGGGTAGGTGTGGCATTGCTGGAGAAAAACTAGAGCCACAATATGCAAGCTAATGCCTGAACACGCCTGTTAATTAGGCTCGAGTAACAGAGAAATGACGTAAAGCTCGTTAAGAACTTGATCAAATCAGGAGCTCTTGGGCAGTTCCGTGTCTGATGCCACATTACAGACACAACAGCATCATAAGGGCAATTCTGTGATAAATTAAGGATCATATGCATCACATTTTAAAGTTATATTGACTATGGTCTTTTTACAATCACAGGTTAAAGCCATAGTTTACCCAATTAATTAATTTACTCACCCTTATGTCGTTCCAAACCCAGATGACCTCCTCTCTTATGCTAATAAATATCTTGGAATATGATACACAAGCCACATGGACTAATTTTATGATACCTTTGGTCCTTTTTAAAGCTTTAAACTGAGTCACTATCAACTGCCATTGATTTGAAAAGGCCCAAGGCCCAGTTGCAAGAAACCCCTAAAAGTTAAGAAAACCCTAAGTTAAAATTCTAAGCATGTTGTCACTTTGCAACCGGCCCCTGATCCTTAAACATGCTCCCAAAAAAGATCATCTAGAATTTAACAACTCTTAACTGGTCTCACAGATTTCTTTATTTCTAAATGAAACAAATAGTTCAACTTGTTCTGATTAAAGTGTACCATCATGAAGCAGTAGTGATCTGTGGGGTAAAAAAAAAAAAAAGCTGACTTTATCCTTTAAATCAACTGAGTTCAGACTGTTTAATGTGCATGTTGATAGAAGAAAGTAGATCTATTATCCTGTCCAGCAGGACATACAGTCAGCCACAGAATCATCCAATCAGCCAACATGTTAGGAACTTCATACTCAGCATCAGCCAATAAACACTTTTAACATTTTAATAAAGCGAATTACTGTAACAATTACTAAAATGATGCTTAAATATAATTATATTCCAAATCACTAGTTCATTTGCATATGCTGGCACCTCAAGTCTCTTTACACTCACGACAGTATTGTTTTTTTTAAATTTTTTTTTATTCTTTTTCCCATTTTTCTCCCAGTTTGGAATGCCCAATTCCCAATGTGCTTTTAAGTCCTCGTGGTCACGTAGTGATTCACCTCAGTCCGGGTGGTGGAGGACGAATCCCAGTTGCCTCTGCGTCTGAGATCGCCAACCAGCGCATCTTATCACGTGGCTTGTTGAGCGCATTGCCACGGAGACATAGCGTGTGTGTGGAGGCTTCACAGCATCCACCGCGGCATCCACGCTCAACTTGCCACACGCCTCACCGAGAACGAACCACATTATAGCGACCACGAGGAGGTTACCCTGTGTGACTCTACCCTCCCTAGCAACCGGGCCAATTTGGTTGCTTAGGAGACCTGGCTGGAGTCACTCAGCACGCCCTGGATTCGAACTAGAGAACTCCAGGGGTGGTAGCCAGCATCTTTACCACTGAGCTACCCAGGCCCCCTCACTCATGATAGTATTAAATAAAAGGGATAGTTCACCCAAAAATGAAAACTCTCTCATCATTTACTCACCCTCATGCCATCCCAGATGTGTATGACCTTCTTGGTTTTACAGAAAAAAGCTTTTTAGAACATTTCAGCTCTGTTGGTCCATACAATGCAAGTGAAATGGGTGTGAAACTCACCAAAATATTATTCCTTTTTTTCCTGTACATCTTGCCATTGCAGTCTCTAGGCACGATCATGATTTCAAGCTCGATTACAATTCCTACTGTAGTGCTCGATGTACTAGGTACCATCTACCACTAAATGTAATCAAGCTTGAAACTATGATTGCCAAGGAGACTGCTGATGCCAACATTTATGGTATAAAAGGTGTTATATTTTGGTCTGTTCTTACCCAAAAGTGACTGGATCGTTTCAGAAGACATGGAGGAGTTGTATAGATTACTTTTATGCTGCCTTTATGTGCTTTTTGGAGCATCAAAGATTTGGTCACCATTCACTTACACTGTATGGACCTACAGAGCGGAGATATTCTTCTAAATTCTTTGTGTTCTGCAGAAGCAAGAAAGTCATACACATCTGGGATGGCCTGAGAGTGAGTAAACGATGAGAGATTTTTCATTTTTGGGGGAACTATCCCTTTAAAATTATGAAAAGATTACTGAAAAATAAAAAAGCGAAGAAAGTTGCCTACAACTTGACAGCATTGTCAGTCTCATGGCTTTGAGATTCCTGATTTGTTTGGACAGACAAATGCTGATGAAAAGTTTTTAAAGTGGCATTACAATAGTTTACAAAGTTTTATTAGTCTGAAACTTTAAGTGAAAGCCATTACCTGACCTGGCCACTACTTACTGCATACTGCATACTATGCTCTGTATACCTACTACTATTTTTTTCAAATAGTACGTGAAACAGAACCAATTATGCACCGATTAACATTTCAAACCTAGAGCAGTCTGGCTTTGGAAGTAAAAATCCATTTTTTTCACACAAGTCTGGAGGAAGTAAGCAAGACAGCTCACATCATTTATAGCAGTATTGCTGGGTGTGTAGTGCTGGTTTGTTTGTTGAACATTTTCGGATATCATTTGAAATATTGCCAAATTATCTTGTTTGTACATTGTGACACATCCTTAGGAAATCTCCATCCTGATTGGTGGCTGCTATGGTGAGATAAGTTACTTTCCTTACAGTCCTGATAAGAGCCAGTTTCGTCTGGTTGGAGCCGGCAGTGATTTGGTTCTACTTGGCACCGTACATCCGCTCAATGTCAGTCTGGTAGTGAGTTTTAAGCTCCTTGCGTTTGAGTTTAAAAGCATCTGTCACCAGGCCGGTCTCTGGGGTCCAGGGCTCGGCGCTCAAACGGATCTTACGAGGAATCTCAAACCGCTCTAACTGGGCTGTTAAAGACACAGGGACCGGAAATCCATTATAATCAGAACTGAACTAAAGAGTTGTAAAAACAGCATGACAGATATTTGAAAATATCCCACACATTGTTTATAATATATAAAGATTTGTTTTTATAGAAATCAAGTAAGATTTAAAATAGGAGACTAAATTACTGAACAAAGGGGGCAATTTGCTATTAGTGCTCTACATATGACTCTGACAATGCAAGAAACACGAATACAGACATGCACACAAAACTTGTGCACACTGAATAAGCTGACCGGCATTTACATAATTAAATGAATCAAATATGCTCTTTAAAGTCAATATGAAAGGGCATTTGCCACCCATAATGACAAAAAAAAAAAAAAAAACATATGGCCATCATGCAGCAGTCTAACAAATTTAAAAAGCAATTATTTCCTTGTACCCATTTGTTTTTATGTACTTATTCAGAGTAGCGCCATATTTAATTTTTGATGGGAAGGAAACAGAAGCTGAGGGAAAGACTTTATATGCTATATAAAGTTCCTAGATCACATCTAATTTCAAATTTTAATGTTTCGTCAGCCATTGATAGGCTACAACCGATTGAAGAGACTGTAAAGGCCTTTGCACACCAAATGCGATTATGGGAGGCGAATCACAGATGAATGGCCCTTTCACATTAAAAGTGAGGCGAATTATCGCCTTTAGCACATCCACGACTAATTGACAAGCTATTTTACCCCGGTAAGTTTGATGGCGCAAAGCACCTTGCAGCAACTCGACTAGCAGATCGAAAAACGTCCCTATCTCTCCCTAACCCTAACCTTAACCCTAGCCAGGTTGCTCCAGGGGGATTGTCCCTGTAATAAGTGCACTGTAAGTCGCTTTGGATAAAAGCGTCTGTCAAATGCATAAATGTAAATGTAAGTGTGAATGTCGTAACAATGATTATTTGCCTCTTAATGTGAAAGGGCCATTCTTCGGCGATTCGCCTCCCATAATCGGGTCACATTTGGTGTGATAATGCCTTTACAGTCTCTTCAATCGATTGGAGAGGACCTTTATACAGCGTATAAAATCTGCCGCCAAAAAAATCGAATGTGGCACTATGCTGAATAAGATATATTGTGGTGCCGAAAATGTCATTTTAGTTCTTTGATTTACTGAGACAAATTAAATTACAAATCATAATAAAATATATATCTTGACCTGTGCATTTCTTGTCAAAAGCAGGCACGAGACAAGCAATGAACGAAATTGTTTCACGCTGGGTAGCCCCACCCACATTAACATCAAAGGCGTTTTTATTGGCTGTGATCGTGTTGCTTTTTGCAGCGTTTTCATTTTCCAGATCTCTTTACTTCTGCAATGTGCCATATTGCTTTTGATTGTGCCATTGGATAATTATTAAGTACATTAAAAATTTTAATTGGTTCTTCGTTTTCTGCGATTGGTCGGGTGATTCTCACCAAACCAATCAAGAACGTGTCCTGGTCATATTTAACCCCAAATCAATACAAAGTTTTGTTTTGCATTAAGATATTGGGACTAATTGGGGATAATTTGCATTGTAACATTATTATCAGAACACTTAAGCACATTTTACCCCCGAATTCTCATTACTGTAACACATCCGGATATTTTACTTTTAGTATTCCCATTGTTTTCAATGATGATTCTCATTAACACAGCCATTTTTTATTACTGTCTTACAGTTAAAAAGATGCCGATGTACAATGATTTTTTTAAAATTACAATCAGTGAAAATGAAAGGTAGTACCAAGAGATACAACGATGATGTATAAATTATTTTTTCATTTTATTTTTTTCCACATTGTGGTAATGAAAATATCTTAATGACCATCTTGTTTTGCACTGTGGTAATGAGAATTGGTTGGTAAAATTTGTTATAAAAAAATCTTCACAATGTAAAAAATCTTAATGGCCTTAAAAATAGCTATATTTTCAATATGAAAAATATACTTGGTTTCTTTTGATTTTGGACTAAAAAAAGGACAAGGATATTTTCACCCAATTAGATCATGTGTCACCTGTCAGTGCCGCGTCTGTGATGACCTTAAGCACCTCCTCCTCAATGGCAGGGCTGTTACAAAGCTCCTCCCACGAACCTCTGACACACTTCCTCTCTGCCAGCGCCAGGAGCTGCTTTTGATTGGGTACCACGAAGCCAATTACAAAAGACTCATCACTGGAAAACAGGAAGAGGAGGGACTGAAGTCATTTTTTGGTTTATTTGGGTATCTCTGATGATTCATCTTTGACAAGTACACTTGTGTAACTTCGGAAAGTCATAGCTGATACAGTCAATTGGTCATGGCTGGTAAAAATAAATGTTTTAGCAAACAGCTGTCTTTTAGGATATTTCTGAATGTGAACTGCTTGAAGCTGATGTGAGGAATTTTTTCAATGTTAAAATACTTTGACATGTGGATGGCATGATTAAAGTTAGAGAGTAGAAGAGATAAGTATAAGTAACTATTACATCGCTTTTTTTCAACTTTTTCAATATAAACATGCGCTAGACGGACGTCTTTGCAAGTTGTGCTGCATCTAGCTTTTTTTTTTTTTTTTTAAGCACATGAAGGTATTCAGTGTCAAAAAGCCCCTAAGGCATTTGTTAGTAAGGCTGTTGAAGGTGCTTTGGTTGTGATAGAGGTCGACCAATAGTGGATTTTGCTGATACAGATAACTAAGGTGGTGGGAAAGGCCGATAACTGATAAATCGGCTGATTTAAAATAGATTTATTATAATTCTTATTCTTTCCTTGCTATGACGGGCTTAGAATAAAATCTCAGATGCAGTTTATTGTTAAACCAAAATCCAAAAAATAACCAGAAACAAATGATTTAGTGCATAAAGCGGGATTTTAAGTATAAACAAGCTTGAAACACACCATTTACATTTATGCATTTGGCAGACGCTTTTATCCAAAGTGACTTACAGTGCACTTATTACAGGGACAATCCCCCTGGAGCAACCTGGAGTTAAGTGCCTTGCTCAAGGACACAATGGTGGTGGCTGTGGGGATTGAACCAGCAACCTTCTGATTACCGGTTCAGTGCTAGTCCACTACGCCACCACCACTCCAGGGACTCTTAATTTGAAATGACGAAATGATGAAAATACTATCGGCAACTATCGCCATAGATTTTTGCCGATAACGATAGATCTAAAAAGCAACTATCGGCACCGATTAATCAGTCAAACCGATATATCGTTTACCTCCAAGTTGTAGATTGTGCTTTGTGTATTTTGCGTCCGTCTGTGCTATTTTTCAATAGTTTTTCTGTGTAAACGTGCTAGATGGATGTTTTTGCCCGTTGTGCCGCATCTCACTGTTTTTTCAGCATCTCACACAGAAGCGCCGCGTTCAGTAGACATGACACCTGCATTCTGTTCTATCTGTTGCGCCACGTATAACTTTTTTTAAAGCACTAGAACGTGTTCGGTGTAACTGGCCTTTGAGACACTTGTTAGTAAGGTAGTTGCTGAAGGTGTTTTGGTTGATGTAGGTGTACATTGTGCTTTGTGTTTTTTGCATTCATCCACACTGTTTTTCAATCATTTTTCTAAGCAAACATGAGCTAGACAGACGTACTTGAATGTTGTGCTGCATCATGCTGTTTTTTTTCAGTGTCTCGCACAGGAGCACAGCATTTTTTAAACACCCTGTCAAGTTAAAAAGAACTTAAACTTTTAAAAATGCATTTTGAGACATCTGCGTTCTGTTCTATCCACTGCACTGCGTCACGCTTTAAGCGCAAGAAGGCGTTGGGTGTCAACGGCCTTTATGACACTAGTTAGTTAGTTGTTGTTGAAGGTGTTTTGGTAGGTGTAAATCGCGCTTTGGTGTTTTTCTATGCAAACATGAGCTGGACAGATGTCTTTAACTGTTGTGCCCATCATGCAGTTTCTTTTTTTCAGTGTGTTGCGCAGGAGCACAGCGTTTTTTTAGATGCCCGGTCAAGTTAAAAAGAACTTCAACTTTTAAAAACCCGCCTCGTGACACCTGCGTTCTGTTTAATTTGAAGCGCAAGGACACATTTGGTATGAACAAACTCTAAGGTACTTGTTACTAAGGTTGTTGTTAAAGGTGTGTTTTGGTTGGTGTATGTGTAGATTGTGCTATATTTTGAGTCTGTCCATGCCAGTTTACAATCGTTTTTCTGTGTAAACACGTGCTAGACAGACGTCTTTGCCCATTGTGCCGCATCTTGCTGTTTTTTTCAGCATCTCACGCAGGAGTATCACACTTTTTAGACACCGCATTAATTTAAAAAGCAGGTCAACTTTTAAAAACATGTCTTGAGACGCTTTGCACTGTCTCACAATTTTTTAGCGTAAGAATGCTTTCGATGTGAATGGCCTCGAAGGCACTTGTTAGTAAGGTTGTTGTTGTACAAGGTGTTTTGATTGGTGTACGTGCAGATTGCGCTTTGAATTGGCACCTGTTGGCATATGCGCAGATGTTATCGATGAGAGGGCAGTTTTTCAAGAAGGCCTCCACCTTTCCCAGAGACACGTATTCTCCTGCCTGTAGCTTCACCAGGTCTTTCTTACGGTCTAATAGACACATACAAAAACACAAATATGCATATTAGCAGATTCAATCTCTTGTATGCGAGTTTGTGGGACAGGAAGTTTCCCTTTCTCTCCCTGCTGGGTTGTACACAGTTATCTGCTTGCTTTTAGTTCTTATCGCTGGCTTTATAGGAATAAGTCAACAGTGATATGTGTTATTTACAGGAAGTATAGGAGTAAAACATGTTATCGTAATGAAGAGGGGAGTTCCATTCAGTCACTTCTGACAAATCTTTCTTTATGGTGTTCTTCCCTATATCTCTTTATCAGTCTTGCTCTCTCACCAATAATCTTCAGGCAACCATCTCCATGAAACTCTCCGATGTCTCCGGTGCAGAACCATCGCTGGCCTTTCTTGTCCACAAAGAAATCTTCACAGTTCTTCTCCTTTTTCTTGTAGTAACCCATGGTTACATTGGAGCCACCAATCAGAATCTCTCCTCGTGGACAGGGCTTGTCTGTGGTCCGATACCCACCTGGATACAGAATGCATTGTTTGTAATGTCATAAAACAGCGTGTAAAAGACTAGACTCTACGGAGTTAAACTGTAGGTTCTAGGAATAAAAATGTCATACAAAATCTCTATAACTGTAGCAGATTTCTTAGCCACATAAACCTTACTAGACAGAACTACTGTACAGTAACATATGCTCTGAAGTTGTTAAACAATGCATAGTCAATGACATGACATTCATTTTTTGGTCCGGATCTATTTTTATTCAAATACAATAAAGAACATTAAAAAAAAAGTAATTCACAAAAAACCATTACTTTACAACTCTACAATAATGAGCAATTTCAGAGTTCAATGTCATTTTGATATCTTTTCTGGGACTTAAAGTAAAAAATGTCTAAGCGGTGTAACCGTCTGGAGACAGTACAAAAAATAGTCTCAATAAGTCTCAAAAGCTGAACTTCTTGAAAAAATAAATGTTAGTCATTTGGAATGATCTTTTATTATTTTTAATGGTAACACATTCCATTTGTTAACATTGGTTAACAAACATTAGTTAACATGAACTATCAATGAACAATACTTCTACATTATTTATTAATCCAAGTTCATTTCAATTTCGACATATACCAATACATTTTTAAAATCAAAAGTTGTATTAGTTAACAGTTAATGCAGTATGAACTAACATGAACTAACAATGAATAAGTTTATTTTTATTAAAAAAAGATTAATAAATGCTGTAAAAATATATAGTTAATTGTTCATGATAACTAATGTTAATGAATGGAACATTACTGTAAAGTGTTACAATTTTTATTTATTTTCAAAAATGAGCAGTGAAACAATTTTGTTTTAAAATATTATTAATTTTTAAAAACTTTTGTCCACCAAGTCAAAGGTAGGTGGTGCAACCAACATGCAGATCACCATTTTGTTGTCATAAAACCAAACAAAAGCAAACAAAAACAAGGAGGACCCCTTTAACCAAAATGTTTGACAAATTTTTATGAAGAGGCACATTTTGTTCAGTAACCCTGTGAAAATGTCTTAATATTCATGACTGGAAAAATAAATAAATAAATAAATAATAATAATAATAATAATAATATATATATATATATATATATATATATATATACACTGGTGGCCAAAAGTTTGGAATAATGTACAGATTTTGCTGTTTCGGAAGAAATTGGTACTTTAATTCACCAAAGTGGCATTCAACTGATCACAAAGTATAGTCAGGACATTACTGATGTAATAAACATCACCATCACTATTTGAAAAAAGTCATTTTTGATCAAATCTAGACAGCAGCCATCACTCCAACACCTTATGCTTGAGTAATCATGCTAAATTGCTAATTTGGTTCTAGAAAATCACTTGCCATTATATCAAACACAGTTGAAAGCTATTTGGTTCGTTAAATGAAGCTTAACATTGTCTTTATGTTTGTTTTTGAGTTACCGCAGTATGCAATAGACTGACATGTCTTAAGGTCAATATTAGGTCAAAAATGGCTAAAAGAAACAGCTTTCTCTAGAAACTCATCAGTCAATCATTGTTTTGAGGAATGAAGGCTATACAATGCTTGAAATTGCCAAAAAACTGAAGATTTCATACAAAGGTGTACACTACAGTCTTCAAAGACAAAGGACAACTGGCTCTAACAAGGACAGAAAGAGATGTGGAAGACCAGATGTACAACTAAACAAGAGGATAAGTACATCAGAGTCTCTAGTTTGAGAAATAGACGCCTCACATGTCCTCAGCTGACAGCTTCATTGAATTCTACCCGCTCAACACCAGTTTCATGTACAACAGTAAAGAGAAGACTCAGGGGTGCAGGCCTTATGGGAAGAATTGCAAAGAAAAAGCCACTTTTGAAACAGAAAAACAAAAAGAAAAGGTTTGAGTGGGTAAAGAAACACAGACATTGAACAACAGATAATTGGAAAAGAGTGTTATGGATCTTAACCCCATTGAGCTTTTGTGGGATCAGCTAGACTGTAAGGTGCGTGAGAAGTGCCCGACAAGACAGTCACATCTATGGCAAGTGCTACAGGAAGTGTGGGGTGAAATGTCACCTGAATATCTGGACAAACTGACAGCTGGAATGCCAAGGATCTGCAAAGCTGTCATTGCTGCACGTGGAGGATTTTATGATGAGAACTCTTCAAAAATCCGGACTATACATTGTGATCAGTTGAATGCCACTTTGGTGAATAAAAGTACCAATTTCTTCCAAACTTTTGGCCACCAGTGTATATATATATATATATTTGAAGACTTTTTGAATTTAATGATTAAGGTATACATGCACATGTATTCAAAGTGCAAGGAAAGTTTTTTACTTATTTAGCCTTTTTACTTGTTGGTAACACCACTTTCCTTTTTTTGTAGAAAATGCTGTAAAGGTGTTTTAAAATTATTATTTCTATGAACTTGACGTGTTTTAAACTAGATTTTTAAAATATTTCAATTTTTTTTATCATCTCAGAAAACCTCATTTTTCTTTGACATACATGCTTCTGTAGAAGCCACAATTTGGTTTTAACTTCATTGAAAAAAAATAAAATAATAATAATTGTTTAATTGTCGAGTTTATTACTTTTGCCACTAAACACCACCACTTGCTGTAGTAAAATCACTGTAATGTATGGCGTACTGTAGCTTTTTGCTTTAATAATAATAGTTATCTAATGTTTTGGCATGTTTTTGTTTCTAAATAATAAATATGGACTACGCAATTCATGTCTTGTTAATGTCTTTTCATTTAACAAATGTGAAGTTATGGTGTATTATTTGCAAAACGGTGTTGAATGTCCTTACAAGGTTGTAAATGATCGTAAATACTCTTTTTTTATCTTTCCTTCTCTCTTTTCTGTTATTTTGTTTAGCCTCTTGTTATAAATGATCGTCATCCACTCCTAGCTTGATGGATAGATAAACGTCCATGACAGTGTTTTTACAAGCGCAGATAAATGTGAGTGTGTGTGTATTATACTGACCCTCTATCCAGTCCTTCAGTTGAATTTCACAGCAAACCAGAGGTGCGCCAACTCTCCCTGTACTGTAATCCCAAACTACACACACACAGACAATAAGATCACTTAAAACAATATGTGCTTTGCTGAAAGGGCACAGTTATGTAATTTTTTCCACTGCAGAAAAAACAGATGACTGAATTGGTTTCTTCGATTAAACATCAAATTTTTTACGAGTCACCAGCTGCTTGAACTGTTCCACCACTGATTCCTCGGAGAACATAAACCTCAATCATTTTACCAGGCAACTTTCTGTCCTCCACAAATGTTCACAAATTTTCTCTTGTGGCTGTTGTGAGACAGAATATGGAGTCTTGACATTAGCCGCGGCTGTCAGTGACCTAGTTTAATTTGACTGGACTATCGTTAATGTCTCTAATGATGACCTGCCATCACAATTTTTAACGTGTACAGTGTGTTTTCATATGAAAGGAATGTTCCGGGTTCAATACAAGTTAAGCTCAATCGACAACATTTGTAGCATAATACTGATTACCACAAAAATTAATTTAGACTCGGCTCTCCTTTTCTTAAAAAAACAAAAACAAAACAAAACAAAAATCTGGGTTAGAGTGAGGCACTTACAATGGAAGTAAATAGGGGCCAATTTTTGGATGTTAAAACTCACTTTTTTTTTTTGGAATGCTCAATTCCCAATGTGCTTTTAAGTCCTCATGGTGGCGTAGTGATTCGCCTCAATCCGGGTGGCAGAGGATGAATCCCATTTGCCTCCGTGTCTGAGACCATCAACCCACGCATCTTATCACATGGCATGTTGAGCGCATTGCCACGGAGACATAGCGCGTGTGGAGGCTTCACACCATCCACCGCGGCATCCGCGCTCAACTCACCATTCGCCCCACCGAGAACGAACCACTTTATAGCGACAACGAGGAGGTTACCCCATGTGACTCCACCCTCCCTAGCAACCGGGCCAATTTGGTTGCTTAGGTGACCTGGCTGGAGTCACTCAGCACGCCCTGGGATTCGAACTAGCAAACTCCAGGGGTGGTAGCCAGCGTCTTTTTACCACTGAGCTACCCAGGCCCCCCGTAAATAACTTTTTATATATGTGGAAAGCACTCTCATCGCTCTCACACATGGACACACATACAAACGCACATACATGGACACTTGCACAGAGCCTTGATGTCAACGGACCTCTGCAACTCAATAAAACAGGTGTTTAGCAACAGAAAAGCTATGGTGCTGCTGAGAAGTATACTTAAACTGACATCTTGTCGATTTGAAGCGATGTTACTGCTGACGAGCTCATGCACACACACAAACGGCCACACACACACAGACACTACCTTGCTACTTCTATAAGTGCTTAAAAGCAGCACAAGCCTCCGATACTAGTTCTAAAGTGACGTTTTTGAACTAGCAACGAAGGATTGGGCTGTATCAAAGCAAGACGCTGAATGCGTGGCAGAAGTAGTTCCACTCACAAGAGCATTTTAGGGACAAAAAAAACAATTGTGTTAGTATATGCTGAAATGAACATTAACCAAGATTAACACGTGCTATAAAAGTATTATTCACTGTTAGCTCATGTTAACTAATGCTAACGAATACAACCTTACTGTAAAGTGTTACTGAAGAAACTGCACATAAACTAATGTGTATTATGAACGTGTTTTTAAGTTGAGTGATGTTTTGAGTTTGAGTTTTGAATCACTTTTATGGTGATTTAATGGCATTTTTCTTCCTTTCTGGAACTTGACAGCCTCAGTCAGCATCAACTTTTCATGTATGTAAAAGAACAACCTTGATATTTTGCTTAATATCTCCTTTTGTGTTTCATAGGAAAAAGTAAAGTAAATGATAGAATTACTGTTTCTTTTTTTTTTTTTTTTTTTGGTGAAATATTCCTTTAAGTGTTTAAATTATCATTATTGTGTTTCTAACACCATTTCAGATGTTTATTAGACTGACAGGCGCACAAGCACAGTATGTGAAAATGTGCATAATAATGTCTGAAATGATAATGTTGCTGGTGCAATGGTATTAATCTCACGCTGACTGATGGTTCCAGCGCCGCAGGTCTCTGTGAGGCCGTAACCCTGACCCACCGGACAGCAGAAACAAATGTTCATGAACCGCTGTGTCACAGCAGACAGAGG
Source organism: Myxocyprinus asiaticus (assembly GCF_019703515.2). Classification (NCBI taxonomy): domain Eukaryota; kingdom Metazoa; phylum Chordata; class Actinopteri; order Cypriniformes; family Catostomidae; genus Myxocyprinus; species Myxocyprinus asiaticus. Next base: position 4,066,914 of record NC_059382.1, read on the forward strand.
GGCTCCACCTGACAATAACACCCGTAAACGCCCACCTAACAATGCCCGAACCTTCCGGAAGACCAGCCTAGAGAAAGAGAGAAAGAGAGAAAGAGAGAAAGAGAGAGAATAAACATGCTAAAAATGTGTTTAAATTACTTTAGTGTATTTTTTTTCCTTTTAAAAGTTTATTGTAAGATTGAGGCGTTGCAAGCCAGACCCAAACCCACATTACCCGTGTGAGCACCAGAAACCTGTACGGTGACCTCTAGTCCACAGCTTCAAAAGTAAATTGTGAATTTATAATAAAAGTTGGCTTTGTGTGTATTCTCAGGAAATAACTGTATGTGATAGTATGGCAATGAGTGTATAACACACAAGAGTGTGTGTGTGTGTGTGTGTGTGTGTGTGTGTGTGTGTGTGTGTGTGTGTGTGTGTGTGTGTGTGTGTGTGTGTGTGTGTGTGTGTGTGGAATGGAATATACTTGTCACACAGTGGGGTCGTGTATCCCAAAGCAAGCTGCTCCATCTTATAGTTGTAGGCCAATAAAAATAGAGTCCTCTGAAACAGGCTCATTTCTTCCACTTTCAGCATCACGTTCTTATAGATCCGATCCATTATTTCCTACACACAGAGAGATAGAGAGAATATATGTGCATATAAATAGCTGCCTATGACATATCTTCATTTAAACTTTTTCAAAGGCATAACTGATGACACCTTAACAGGAGTACAATTTCTCTGAAATATACTAAATCATACATATTTTGGGTAATGAGTCAATGTGATGCTCATTTTTTGTGTCCGGATCTTAACGTAGAGTATTCATCATCTAATCTATGGTGAATATGTTAAAATATAACACAAAAATGAAAAAGGAATTTATTACTTTTAATTTGATTTGTACCTTTTACCTCTTGGGTATCTTTATTTGTTATTGACTCATTTTGTTGAGTAGATCTATTTTTTTGATCCATATAAACTTTAATGACAGGACCAAGGACAAAAATATTAATACCATGTTTTTGGAAATGTACTGTAGTAATATCATATTTCTGGACATGTACCATTCAAATCTAATGTTTTATGGACATGTACCATGGTAATACCATGTTTTGGAGCATGTACCATGGTAATACCATGTTGTATGGACATTTGCCATCCTAATTCCATATTTTACAGATATGTACCATGGTAATACCATATTTTTGGACATGTACTCTGGTAATACCATGTTTCTGGACATGTAACATTCAAATACCATGCTTTATGGACATGTACCATGGTAATACCATGTTTCTGGACATGTGCCATGGTAATACCATGTTTTATGGACATGTGCCATGGTAATACCATGTTTTTTGGACATGTGCCATGGTAATACCATGCTTTATGGACATGTACCATTCAAATACCATGCTTTATGGAAATGTACCATGGTAATACCATTTTTTATGGACATGTACCATGCAAATATCATGTTTTATAGACATGTGTCATGGTAGTACAATGTTGTATGGACATTTGCCATCCTAATTCCATATTTTACAGATATGTACCATGGTAATACCATATTTTTGGACATGTACTCTGGTAATACCATGTTTCTGGACATGTAACATTCAAATACCATGCTTTATGGACATGTACCATGGTCATACCATGCTTTCTGGACATGTACCATGGTAATACCATGTTTCTGGACATGTGCCATGGTAATACCATGTTTTATGGACATGTGCCATGGTAATACCATGTTTTTTGGACATGTGCCATGGTAAAACCATGCTTTATGGACATGTACCATTCAAATACCATGCTTTATGGAAATGTACCATGGTAATACCATTTTTTATGGACATGTACCATGCAAATATCATGTTTTATAGACATGTGTCATGGTAGTACCATGTTGTATGGACATTTGCCATCCTAATTCCATATTTTACAGATATGTACCATGGTAATACCATATTTTTGGACATGTACTCTGGTAATACCATGTTTCTGGACATGTAACATTCAAATACCATGCTTTATGGACATGTACCATGGTAATACCATGCTTTATGGACATGTGCCATGGTAATACCATGTTTTTTGGACATATGCCATGGTAAAACCATGCTTTATGGACATGTACCATTCAAATACCATGCTTTATGGAAATGTACTATGGTAATACCATTTTTTATGGACATGTACCATGCAAATGCCATGTTTTTAGTGTCCCTTGATTTTCTTTGAAGACCTTGAAGTATCATGAAAATGCTATGGTACATAAATATAGCGATCATTCAGTACCATAGTATTACCATTTGATACCATAACTGTACCATGAGACTACCACAGCATTTTTTTCTAAGGAAAGAGGACACTTTCTAATTGAGTTACTGCTTACATTTTCCATTCAGTAAGATGGAAGGGTGGAAAAGCTTTCTGAATATTTTTTCAATGTTCCCTCAAGATTACTCTGATGTTCTCCCACTATCCATGTCAGCTGCTGTGTTTATGCAAGTTTGCTGTGCTGTTTCACTATCGTTCCACTGGGACTTCCACTTCACAACCGCTCCAATACAGTGTCTGTATGTGTGCTTATACATTTACATTATCCTCTGACAAAAAAATAAATAAACTTGAAATTAAACATTACTAATTGTGTATCTAAAGTTTGTGAGTCACTGCTTGTGTGTGTGTCAAAGGGATAGATACACTGGGCTTTCTCACGTTCTGTTTACAGATGTTAATTGTTCTGGACAATCACATTTGCTGACATTCAACCCTCAAAACCCAGAGAGAGAGAGGGACAGAGTGATAGAGAGACTCAGTCTTACTGGCACTGCTGCCATTAGAGTGGGCTGCAGGACTGTAGCGTCTCCTTTGCTCCCCTTCTTTATCTTTGTAGACTATAAAGTAAAAACAAAGTAGAGAGACCGATACAATGTATTAAAAGCCTCAAACATATCCGTAAAATTCAGTTCATGAATTGTGTTTTCCATCATCTGGTCCCCAATGTACTAGCATTTTCCATTGTGACATCATCTGACATTAAATGATACATTTTTACATCACAGAGCAATGATTTGATGTCCCGAGTTCTTAATAGACCGCAACAGTCTGGTTCTGGAGGTAAAAATCCCATAACTTTTTCCATTAGGAAATAGATTTTTTTTTTCTCCCAATTTGGAATGCCCAATTCCCAATGTGCTTTTTTTAAGTCCTCGTGGTCGTATAGTGAATCGCCTCAGTCAGGGTGGCGGAGGACGAATCCCAGTTGCCTCCGCGTCTGAGATAGTCAACCAGCGCATCTTATCACGTGGCTTGTTGAGAGCGTTGCCACGGAGACATAGCGCATGTGGAGGCATCCACGCTCAACTCACCACGTGCCCCACTGAGAATGAACCACATTATAGCGACCACGAGGAAGTTACCCCATGTGACTCTACCCTCCCTAGCAACCGGGCTAATTTGGTTGCTTAGAAGACCTGGCTGGAGTCACTCAGCACGCCCTGGGATTCGAACTAGCGAACTCAAGAGGTGGTAGCCAGCGTATTTTACCACCGAGCTACCCAGACCCCCTAGGAAATTGATTATTAACATTAACTCATAAAAGACAGACCAACCGTGAGCTCAGAGATTGTTAATTGATGGTATTTGCTTCTGTTGAAGCCATTTCAGTCTGCTTTATTTCAACTTCATGAAAAACAAGTTTATTATTGGAATTTCTGGTGAAGAACTACACTACCTGTGATCCAGAAAAGAGAAAGTTTACCAATCAGAGAATCAGAGAAGCGCATAAAAAGAGCTCTGGAGCGACCTTCCCACTTGCTCTCTCTACTTATATATTCTCAAACTCTCAAACATATTTGTATATATCTACATATTTTAAATTAACATAAAATGCATTGTTTCTATACTTAAAATGAACAACTTTAAATCAATAGTTTTCATCATTTTTTATTACATCATTCACAATGCTTAAATGTTCCGGACTCAATACAAGTAAAGCTCAATCGACAAAATCTGTGGCATAATATTGATTAACACAAAAATTTATTTCGACTCGTTCCTCCTTTTCTTTAAAAAAAGCAAAAATTGAGGTTACAGTGAGGCGCTTACAATGCGAGTGAATGGGGGCCAATTTTTTATGTTAAAATACTCTCCGTTTCAAAAGTTTAGCCACAAGACGTAAATAATTTGCATGTAAACATGACTTTAGAGTGATAAAAACTTACATCTTTGTTGCCATGACGATGTAATGTCAACAAAACCCAAAATCCTAAAATGACTGTAAAAATTACGATTTAAACAACATTACTGCTCAAATGATACATGAGTTTTAATAGAAGAATTCATGCATGTGTTTTTATTAAATTATAAGCTTCACATTTCTGCTTTTAAACCCTCTAAAAATTGGCCCCATTCACTTCCATTGTAAGTGCCTCACTGGAACCTCGATTTTTACTTTTTTTAAATAAAAAGAGGGACGAGTCGAAATAAATTATTGTGGTAGTTAACGTTATGCCACAAATGCTGTCGATTGAGCTTAACTTGTATTGAACCTGGAATATTCCTTTAATAGTCTTGCACTTCTTTCCCACATGAAAGATGTTAAGTAAATAGTCTTGTACCTTTGTCTTTCTGTCCGATTTTCAAATACTTTTTGCTTCAGCTCAAAGTTTGTAATGTTGTGATTCACCTCTGTGCTGGTTGGTTTGGTTCATGGCTCTTTCATTAAGAACTCTTTCATTAAGAATTGTATGAAATCTCTATGGAAAAAAATAAGGCAGATGCTATTTGCACCCTGGTGCAAATAATGATATATGCTAATTACACCCCAGTGCAAATAGTGGACGATATTATTTGCACCCCAACCCTGGTGCAAATAATAGTAGATACTAATTGCACTCTGGTGCACATAGTGTCAGATACTATTTGTACCCATATTTAAATACTAACATACAGAATATGGGCATCACTGCAGCATCCAACAGACACACTACATTAACCCCTAAACCTAACCTTACCTTAGAAAATATAACCTTGGTTTTACTACAGTAACCATGGTTTCACTGTAAATTTACAGTAACCACAAAATTAACCATGGTTACTATTACTGTCCTCACACCATGGTTAACTGCATTAAAACTATGGTTTTTGGCCAAAAATACATGGTTAATACAATATTAGTCGTACAGTGATGTAATCTACACACAAGCGATGCCGAGCCGTGACCGCAGGAACGACTGCGATCGACAGACACCACCTTCGGATCAAACTCTTCTCTGCACTCCTCGACATTCACCGTGACCAAATCACTGTGATGAAATCAACATTTATATTCATTTTTATCTATTATTTTTAGTATTTTTTTTTTTGTTGTTGTGGATTTTCTCCCTTTTTTGTCCCCAATTTGGCATGCCCAATTCCCAATGCATTCTAGGTCCTCGTGGTGGTGTAGTGACTCACCTCAATCCAGGTGGCGGAGAACGAATCTCAGTTGCCTCCACATCTGAGACCGTCAATCTGCGCATCTTATCACGTGACTTGTTGAGCACGTTACCGCGGAGAATAGCGTGAAGCCTCCACACGTGCTAAGTCTCCGTGGTAAAGTGCTCAACAAGCCACGTGATAAGATGCACGCACAACTCACCACGTGCCCCACCGAAAGAGAGAACCACATTATAACGACCACGAGGAGGCTACCCCATGTGACTTCACCCACCCTAGCAAACGGGCCAATTGGTTACTTAGGAAGTCTGACTGGAGTCACTCAGCACGCCCTGGATTAGAACTTGCGACTCCAGGTGTGGTAGTCAGCATCTTTACTCGCTGAGCTACCCAGACCCCCTATTTTAAGTAGTATTAAAGGAAATATTAAGAGTGGAAAGAGGAAATCGTATGGGAAAAAGAGTGGGACAAAAGGTGGATTCGAACCGCGGTCACTAGGACAACAGTACACATTCACACTCCGGTTTTACACCCCACGCCACTGCAGCGACATCTATTAGTTAGTCTTTCGTATATTTCTGTGGTTCCACCAGACTATTGGGGTGCAAATAGCTGCATTGTGTGGCAGATGCTATTTACACCGGGGTGCAAACAGACATTCTGAAAAAATTATGGGAAAAACCAAGACGGTTGACACTGTGACACGGGCACTGTTGCGATCTCTTTGTTGCTTATTTGGGACATCACTAAGCAGTGCTTTGATCTTCAAAGTTCAACATGAGAAAGTGTGTTTGTATCACCTGGTCTGCAAGAGTTTGTGGGGAAGAGTAGCCAATTCTACATCCATGAGCCAAACAAACGATCTCAGCGCTCAACTCTAACACATGAGCCAAAGGAAGGTAACCAATGTATGTGTCATCCTCACTGCAAAAACAAAAATGCTAAATAAATACAGCAAATTTGTTTTGACTGATTTTGAATTAAGAATTTATCATCAGTATAAAATAAAAATGTTAAAAAATATATACACATGCACACAGACAATACATAATAGGTATACAACCATAAAATACACAAGATACTATACAATAAACTGTGCATGGCAAATATAAATCCCCACAAAGCCATAATCTTCACTCTTTTCTTTTTCTCAGTGTCACTCTCCATTCATCTTGGTTTATTTTATCCAAATGAAATGACTGGCTTTCTAGGAAACAATGATCAACACGATACAGTATCCACACACACAGCAGTGAATGCACATGGCTGCACGTGCACAGTTGAGTCAGAGGCATGACATGATAAATCACAGGATGTTAGTTTGTCTATACCCGAGGTTGGGAATCCTCTCGGCCATGCCTGTAATTCCTGCAGTAATATTACTGTGGGAGATCATGACTCCTTTCGGTATTCCTGTAGAGCCACTGGTGTACATTATCACGGCCACATCAGATGCACATGGAGGCTGTCTTTGCATTGACGCTGTAGAGAGACAGGCATTGAAGTTACTACAAACAAATTACTTTCTCTACAATGTAATGTGATTAATGGTGCATTCATGCCATGTCAGAATCACCATAATTACGAGATTCCGACTTGTAAAAAATGCTCACGTCTTCGTAGAACTTGTGAACTCTGACTTGAGAGTCGAGACATCATGTAAAATAACCAACTTGGCAGGGGTCTCAACAGTTAAAGATAGTTTAGATATATTTCCTTTTTACATGCCATTTTGTTATAGCCAGTGTTACTTGAAGTGCTTCTTTCTTAAATATTTAGAAAGAGCATATAGAGGTGAATTAATGTACACATTAATAACACATGGACTGAAGCCCGGGGGGCCCCTGTCGCTATTTGTGTAATTGTGACATGATAGACCAGCGCTTTGATCTTCTGAACACACAGAGCATGTCATATACGCTGGTTATGAACTTTAAAGTGTCATGAAACCACACAACACATTTTTTTGAGATGTTAACAGATATGTACATGTTGCAGATCATTGCAAACAATGATATCACTTATTAAGCTTATTATTAAGGGGAAAGTGGCTATGAAAAGTAAAATAAAGTTATATGATTTGAATTAATGAAAAGGGAAAGGAAGTGAGTGACAGAGGGGGTGGGGTAGGGTTTTAAGTAGCAGAACAGAACATTTTAGCCTTAAATTTGAGTGTTCTGTTTGAGGTTTTCCAAGATTTTAAAACCATAAAAACATGGGAATTAGAGTTTGTACATTTGTGTGTGAGAGCGTGTTTTGAGTTAGCGGACAATGTGATTTAGTATTAGCATGGTGACAGAACAGAGAGAGCGAGTAAATGTCATGTCGAGCTGAAAGAGAGGGATCAACTCAATGTCATGTGAAGTCTGAGGAAGTGTGAGAAAACACACACACACACACACACACACACACACACACACACGTTGGTGCAGCTATCCTTATGAGGACTCTCCATAGACATAATGATTTTTATACTGTAAGAACTATAGATTCTATCCCCTAACTCTACCCCTAAACCTCACAAAAAACTTTCTGCATTTTTACATTTTCAATAAAACATCGTTTAGTATGTTTTTTTTTATCTATTTGAATTATACACACATACAAACACATACACACACTCACACACACGTTGGTTTAGCTATCATTATGAGGACTCTCCATAGACATAATGATTTTTATACTGTACAAACTATAGATTCCATCCCCTAACCCTAACCCTAAACCTAACCCTCACAAAAAACTTTCTGCATTTTTACATTTTCAAAAAAACATCGTTTACTATGTTTAAGCGATTTGAATTATGGGGACACTAGAAATGTCCTCATAAACAACATTTATAGCATAATACACTTGTAATTACCAGTTTGTAACATTGTTTTTTCTCGCAAACCACCCAAACCTGCCCACAAACACACACACACACACTGTTGGGGAAGCTACTTTGAAACAGTGGCTTGTCAAGCTACTAGGGCTGCACATTTGTCACAAAAGTCATTATTATCAATTATTACCCTTATAATTGAAATCAGTGTCGTTATCGATTATTAATGTAGATTAACAGAAGTTACATTAAATACTTGTGTTCAACTTCTTGCTATATTCTTTATGCTAGCTACACATCCAAAACAAGCTGAGAACTTTTTATTGCCATTTTATACTGATATATATATATATATATATCAGCCCACTTAGTAGCATGACAAAACCAAACTGTCTACACTGAAAGCGGTCTACATTGCACAATAAATCAATTATTTACACCGTGTCTGGGCCAGTTCTAGTTTTGCCGTGTTGTTCATTTGCAGTATATTTACCATCTGCATTGCAAACGAGCCCGCAAGACACGCAAGGGAGCCAAAATAATTCTAAATGACCAACAACTATGCTTTTCGCTTTTACCATTTTTCAAGATCACAAATTCGCTGCAACCATAATCGTAAACTCGATTACTTTTCTGATTAATTGTGCATCCCTACAAGCTACCCTTTTACTTCATTAAATCGACATGAAATAAAACTATCGAGTTGAAAACGAAGTGATGAACAGCAGCATTTATTTAAATAATCAAACAGAATTTATTTTGAAATGGTTCATATACATAAAAAACAAACCAGTTAACTAAAATGAATAGGAATAAGAAAACGTTATTTTTGGAGAGCACGTCTGATCATGTTGTCAATTCAATAAGCTGTAAAATTGTAGGTGCAATGCAAAACTATTTTGCAAAAGGTAGCTTTTTACTGCAGAAGTATTTGTTTTGCAGAACTACTGTCACACTACTGGAAAACATAGTTAAGATCAGTACTTTTAGTTAGTGACTCCCCACCACAGCACATGCTCCAGTGTGTGACGAATACTGTTTCTTCCAGCTGTTGAGGGTTACTCTTTACTTCACAGAGCATTATAAAAGAGGAAGTACACTAGAGAGTGAGAAAGTCAGGGACACCCTGGCCTTAATTTGACACAGATGTGGGATTTCTCATTCACATGACCTGAAGTGACCTCACACACACACACACACACACACACACACACACACCATTCTCAGGCTGGGCCCCCAGTCTCTGTACAGCGTCCATGCTGTGCACACTGATGCCTCTAGGGTATTCAGAGCCGCCGTTGAGTTTATCGTCAACAACAATAATGTGCCGTAACCTTGGAACCTCCAGCAAAATATCCTGTGTGTAAAAATACAAACAGACAAAAAATTCCATATTCAAGTATAACATCTACCTTAAAGGAAAACGATAATTCTCTCATCATTCACAACAAACTCATATGACTTTCTTCTGTGGAACACAAAGAAAGATATTTTAAAGGATGTATTGGGTGTTTTTGTCCATACAGTGCAAGTCAATGGAGTCCAAAACATTCAAGCTCCAAAATGGGACAAAAGTCAGCATAAAAGTAATCCATATGACTCAAATGGTTTAATTCATGTCTTCTGAAGTGATACGATCGGTTTGGGTGAGAAACAAAGCAAAAAAAAAAATCCGTTCTTATTCATCAAAATGCTTCCCTTCCACCCAGCTCTCCTTGGCATGTACAAGAGGCTTGTTTAGGTGTCCTCGAACTTGATGCTCAACTGACGCGTGCATGATACAACCAATCTTATTGCTTCAGAAGACATGGATTAAACCACTCGAGTTGTATATGTTACTTTAATGCTGCCTTATGTCCTTTTTTGGAGCTTGAAACTCTAATTTATTATTATTATTTTTTTTAATATTCATTTGTGATTTACAGAAGAAAGTAATTTGAGTTTGAGAAAGCATACAGTCTACTATTTTACTATAGTATATAGTTTCGCCATTTTTGCCCAGCTTTAAGAGTTACGCATTTCAATTTGATATGAAATCGAAATGCATAAATAAAAAATGGGCTAAAATATTTTTTTTTGAGTGTTAGGGTGAGTAAAACCATTTTTGGGTGAACTATTCCTTTAAAAAGGAAACATGGAACTCCATTTGCAATGCATTTGTCTTTTGTAATGTAACACCTTTTTGAGTAAAACGGAATATTCAAAGGGAAATATAGAAAGGGACTTGATTTTATCCAGCGGGATTTGACTGGATCGTGAAAAATAGGCTGTAACTAAAATATAACAGCCTTTCAGACAGAATACATTCTTGTGTGAAAAGAAAGCTAGATGCATGGCAACAAATACAGCTCAGGTGTCTCAAGGCATGTAAAAGTTGAAGTTCTTTTTAATTTGACACTGCATCTAAAAAAATACAATTATCAAAGACGTCCATCTACTGCATGTTTACATGCAAAAACATGTTCAGTGTGAATGGCCCCTAATGTTTTCAGGTTGATTCAGTCATATTTTTGATGCGTCTAGAACCAGTTAATTTAAATGTTAATTCAGATTATTACCACATTAAGCATTTTTTATTTTCAGGTTTTACAGTTTACTTAGAATCTGTTTTGACAATAGAAATAACAGCACAGTGTCTGATCACCTTGAGTTTGGTTTCCAGAAGTTCTTTGCTGGTGATAATATAGGAAACTTCAGCTTCATTGAGTCCGTGAACAATCGCAGGACCTCCCAGAGTAGAGTAAAGAGTTACCACTGTAACACAAACAAACAGATATGAAATACTTGAGAGCTTCTTCCAAACATTCACTTGTTTAGAGTCGAACATGCACAAAAAAATGAGGTATGTCCTTCTCAACAAAAACATACAGATGCACAGAGCATAAATATGAAATCTAAGCTATACAACTGTGACAGTTTATACATAATATAAAAATAATTCAACAATTCAAATGTAGCCATTACATTTCTATCAAAGCCTACATGTGATGCATAAATTCAGGCCTGCTAAAGATATAATAGAATACCCTTTTAAACATACTACATGTAAAATCCAAATCATTGTCAATGAGGGGGTTCTGTTATGAATGGAAGCCGAAAGACCATGCAATATTATTTAGATTTTTGCAATTATTTTCTCAGTAACTATGATCGAGACCATGTGTGACTTTCTAAAACTGGCGAGATCAGAAAATACGTTTTTGCAACTTGTTTTGTGATCAAAAAAATGTCTTTACAGGGACAGTAAACTATATTTTAATTCTAATTCTTCTGTTGAACACTCATCTCATTTGAAAGTCTTCCAACCAAGATGATGGATTAGAAAGTCGACATTCCAAAATTATGCAAGTTGCAACTTTTGTTATCTTGAGACTAAGACAATGATTAATGATCTGAAGATAAGACAGATAAATAAACAAACCATGGCCTCTCTAGGCCTCTGGAGTTTTGGGTATTTGTGTTGCTTTTCCAAGCACTTGACCAGTAGACGTCAGCAGTGTGTCGTGTGCGGAGCGTTTTGAAATGGAATAATTGTCCACTGAATTAAGAGAATCAAAGCTTCAGAAAGCCTGATATTCCTGTCTAGTTTTACAGAATGATGAATCAGCTCAGCTTCACTTGTCAGAAAATAAAAAGGTCACACAGCAGTGACCTCTGATCTATGAATCTTTGGGGTTGGAGTTTCCCTCTTTTAATCTTTAGAAATATGTGTGTCTATTTCCTCAATTTTAGTGTCACTAGAAACATAGGGATGTTTTTTCCATAATTTCTGTCCTCCAGCTAATGACTTACTTGTATGCTTTCTCATGCAAAAGATAAGCAGAGATAAATTAACAAATAATATTTAGGGCTGTCAACAATTAATCATGTCCCCGGACCTTACTAAGAAATATTTCAGGAGCAATTCATGCTTGAAGCACCATGTGTTTTCAGCAGGGGGGAGTAAGTGAAACTCCAGCTGTTTAGGCAACGCGCAGCTGTACAGACAACAAACCACACTCAAGCTGAGTTCGGAAAGCCATACTACTTTTGGCTAAGAAAGTAGTAGTATGCCTTTCAGATCTCAGCCTCAGAAATGCTTGACACTAGTGAGAGCACATGATGAAGACGCATTCTTGCGTTCAAAAACAGCTGGACGGAGCGCAATTCTAAATGCAGGGATCATGAGACGTGTTTTGACACGTCACAAACTACTTTTGACACAGTGACGTTTATGACACGACACAACTAAAGTGAGACGATCCAAAATCGTCCATCTGGTGCATGTGCATCAGAATGATTATATTTAGAATATAAATTACTGTAAATGTACAATTGTTTAAATATTTTTATTTTATTTTATTTTTGGCTTTGTGAAGTGACCTTGAGTTTTAGAAAGGCGCAATATGAATAAAACGTATTATTATTATTTCGAATTATTTAATCTTTATAAACGTCATCTGCTCAATTATTTAAGGGATAGTTCACCCAAAAGTGAAAATTCATTTACACAATATAATTTTGTTACAAACCCAAACTTACTATTTCTTTAGTGGAATACAAAAGGAGATGTAAGGGACATTATTATCCTCAGTCACCATTTACTTTCATTGTATGGAGAAGAAAAAAGAGCAGTGTTAACATTCTTGAAAAAGAAAAAACTTATATCGGTTTTGAACAACACGAGGGTGAAAAAAATCCCATATTTGTGTAAACTATTCCTTAAGTTATTAATCTGTAATGTTTTTTGGATGGCAGACACTGATGCCACTGTCTAGAGAGAATATACTTATATTACAATTTAATGATACAATAGCAAATTAGAATTGCAGAAATAATATTTACAAAAAATTCACAAAAAAATATTTCTAAACAAAAAATGTACAGTATGCATCATCAGTTGCATTGACAAGGTTGTCAGTAGATTTTGGAACAAGGGGAAATACATCACATGTTAATCGGTCATGCGAGCTTGGGTAGCAATAGATGCAGATAATCTTACAATAGTCAAATATTGGCTGATTAATCGGCCTGGCCGATGGTAAGATTGTGATAACTGTGAAGTTGTTACACTGTCTCTCAAGTGGTCTAGTGTGTGTGTGTGTGTGTGTGTGTGTGTGTGTGAGATGTACAAGTGTGTCCGATATCAGTAGCAGCAGCATGCACAACTGTGAAAAGTTCATGATGAGGGCAGACAACCACAAGCCAGAATGCAACCATAAAAATTTATTAAAAATCATGTGGATAAATGTTACACACATTCTTACAGTATATTACAGATTATATGAGCAATTACATGTACCTTCAATTACATGTTTCTCTCTCTCTCTCTGTCTCTCACACACACACACGCACATGGCTGCACTAAGAGCACAGGGGGTCAGTGAGCTGTGTTCTGTGACATCATCAGTCTACGTCACTGCTTGAGGGCGCGACACTTCAGCCGTGACACATAAACAGATAGGACATCACCACGGAAACAACAACAGACACACACATACAAAAGGTTCAAAAGTCTGAGACCACTAGTGCAAATGTGTCTATCTTGAATTTATTTCCAATGGAATACAAATTATATTAAAAGGGATAGTTCACACAAAAATTGAAATTCTCTCATCATCTACTAACACTCAAGCCATCCCAGATGTGTATGTCTTTCTATCTTCTGCAGAACACAAATGAAGATTTTTAGAAGAATATCTCAGCTCTATTGGTCCATACAATGCAAGTGAATGGTGATCAGAACTTAGAAGGTCCAAAAATAACAAAGGCAGCATGAAAGTAATCCATATGACTCCAGTGGTTTTATCAACGTCTTCAGAAGTGTTTCTGGTGTGGACGTAACTTTCACTTTCACATTCAGCCACCAACTGGTCAAAGGCGGTGAAACATTTTAAAATAAGGACTAAATACTGATCATATCGCTTCCGAAGACATGGATTTGATCACTGGAGTCGTATGGATTATTTTTATGCTGCCTTTTTGTGCATTGTATGGACCAACAGAGCTGAGATATTCTTCTAAAAATCTTCATTTGTGTTCTGCATTAGAAAGTCATACACATCTGGGATGACATGAGGGTGAGTAAATGATGAGAGATTTTTCATTTTTGAGTGAACTATTCCTTTACCAATTTGAGTGAAACAGTGAAACGAATTTCTTCGATGATAACCACATGAGCTCGAGCTACCATGAACAAAACCTGATGATCCAAGCTATCCAGCATGATTTGAGAATGTTCCAAAGAGAATATTGTGTGCTTCAATGGAAGCAAGAAAATCTGACCTTTTGTGCAAAGGAGTTAAGATGCTAAATATCTCAAATTTGCTTATTTGATTATGGACCTAGAAATATTGTAAAATCCTTAACATTTCCTCAGTTTGTGATAATATTTCTTTGTTTCTAAAACTGTTAATTTGCAGGTTTAAATGTAAAAATCTCAGATATTTAATCCCCACTGTATATAAACAAGCTTAAACATATGCTAATACATACAGACATCTGACATACACATTAACACTTGAACATGTGAGACAAAGCATGTTTGCAACACAAGTGCAACATTACATTTGAATGCAGTCACTCTCCACACATGCACTTAGACCGGATGACATTCAGTACGTGAGCATCTGATGTTGACAGAAACACCAGGGTGCAGAAGTCAGACAAACTGTGTGTGTGTGTGTGTGTGTTACTGCATACAGTATATGAGAGACACAATGGGGTAAATGTTCAGATCATTATGATTTTATTTTGCATTGTGACATTATTTTAATGATGATTAAAGACCCCATGAAATTGCTTTATGAGCATGTTGATGTATTTCCTATTGAAAGAAATTAGGACTGGACATATCTAAGGGCTCACCCCCCCAACCTAATCTTAATGGTCCTTGGTTTCATGAGATTCACCCCAGTGTGTGTGTTTGTATGCATGTGTGTTTAAGGGATGCGCCCCTGAGCTAAGAAAAATCACATCGCTGTTGGACACTTTAGAGGAGGTTGAAGAAAAAAACAAGGAGGAAAGGAAAAGAGGATGAGATATCATGTTTATATAACAACAGTGCAATGAGGACAATCTGACCTACACACAAACTTAAACTGTTATATATATATATATACACAGTATAACACACACACACACACACACACACACACACACACAGTGCATTCAGAAAGTATTCTTTTTTTTTTCTCATTTTGTTATGTTGCAGTCTTATGCTAAAATGCTTTATATTATATTTTTTGCACATCAGTCTACACTCCATACCCCATAATGACAAAGCAAAACTAGACTTTTGATAACTGAAATATCACATAAGCATTCAGACTTACAGCTGAAAATGCATATCAGAGCAAAAACCAAGCCATGAGGTCAAAGGAACTGCCTGCAGAGCTTAGATACAGACTGTGTCGAGGCACAGATCTGGGGAAGGCTGCAAATTTCTTTGGCTCCATTGAAGGTTCCCAAGAGCACAGTGGCCTCCATAATTCTTAAATGGAAGAAGTTTGGAACTTCCTAGAGCTGGCTGCCTGACCAAATTGAGCAATCGAGGGAGAAGGGCCTTGTTAAGAGGTGTGACCAAGAAACCGATGGTCACTCTGGTTGAGCTCCAGAGATCATGTGTGGAGATGGGAGAAACTTGCAGAAGGACAACCATCACTGCAACACTCCACCAATCTGGGATTTATGGCAGAGTGGCCAGAAGGAACCCTCTCCTCGGTGCAAGACACATGAAAGCCTGCTTGGAATTTGCAAAAAAGCACCTAAAGGACTCTCAAACTGTGAGAAACAAGATTCTCTGGTCTGATTAAACGAAGATTGAACTGTTTGGCCTCAATTCTAAGCGTCATGTCTGGAGGAAACCAGGCACCGCTCATCGCCTGTGCAATACCATCCCAACGGTGAAGCATGGTGGTGGTAGCATCATGCTGTGGGGGTGTTTTTCTGCAGCAGGGACTGGGGGACTGGTCAGGGTTGAAGGAAATCTGAATGCAGCAAAATACAGCGATATCCTTAATGAAAACCTGGTCCAGACTCAGAGCACTTAGGACCTAAGACTGTGCCGAAGGTTCACCTTCCAACAGGACAATGACCCTAAACACACAGTCAAGACAACACAAGAGTGGCTTAGGGACAACTCTGTGAATGTCCTTGAGTGGTCCAGCCAGAGCCTGGACTTGAACCCAATCAAACATCTCTGGAGAGACCTGAAAATGGCTGACTACCGACGGTTCCCATCCAACCTGACAGAGCTTGAGAGGATCTGTAGAGAAGAATGGCAGAAAATCCCCAAATCCAGGAGTGCAAAGCTTGTCGCATCATACCCAAAAGACTTGAGGTTGTAATCGCTGCCATTGGTGTTTAAACTAAGTACTGCGTTAAGAGTCTGAATGTCAATGCGATATTTCAGTTTTTTCTTTTTAATACATTTGCAAAGTCATCAAAAATCTGGGTTTTGTTTTGTCATTATGGGCTATGGAGTGTAGACTGATTTGAAAAAAAGGAAAAATTAAAAACATTTTATCGTAAGGCTGCAACATAACAAAATGTGACAAAAATGAAGGGGTCTGAATACTTTTGAATGCACTGTGTGTGTATATTTTATCTCTCTCTCTCTCTCTCTCTCTCTCTCTCTCTCTCTCTCTCTCTCTCTCTCTCTCTCTCTCTCTCTCTCTCTATATATATATATATATATATATATATATATATATATATATATATATATATATATATATATATATATATATACACACATACACACACACACACACACACACACGATTAATGTAAATAATTCAATTAAAAACTGTAATCGATTCACAGCCCTAGTGTAACACATAAAATACATCCACACATAAAATATAGAAAATTCTTGACTTGCATAGTGTACTTCCGAGGACTGACGTCTGTGTGTGTGTGTGTGTGTGTGTGTGTGTGTGTGTGTGTGTGTGTGTGTGCACGTGTGTAATAACAGTGTGATTTGTGTTCATCTCCTTTTACTTTTGTAATACATTAGAATATGTCATTGCCGTTCGTGTAGGCAAAACTTGCTGCCATGATGCCAGGGTGTTGTGGGTGGTTGCCAGGGCATTGCTATGCTTTTGCTAGGGTGTTCTGGGTGGTTACTCACTGGCCCAAGTAAAAGGCTCTGTCCCCAAGTCTCTATGATATTCTGGTCTCTAGATATATCTCAGATCCGTCCTTCAATGAAAGTTTATGGGATTTTTTCACCCGTTTTTCATTCACTTGACAAAAATCGTAAGTCTGATTGTTTAGAAATGTGCTAGCGAACCTCTCCTTAACAAGCCTCAGGATTTGAGGTGTCATTCATGTCTGTACAATCGGCATAGGACGGGTTACACACACTGAAGTTTAGGGTTAGGGGTTTAATGAAATCACTAACCCTAAGTATTAAGTACTATAATAGATGCTTCCCATAGCAAGTTCTTCAGAAAACCATAAATGAACTTCAGAAGATAGGCATATAGGCTATTTTCTGGTCATTTATGGTTTCTGAGTTGGCATAGCCAACTCATAAATCATAAATGACAACAAATTGTTCTTGATAAGAACAGGGTTCTGTGCTGAATCTAAAGAACCTTCATTTTCAAATGTGCATGTGTGACTCACATGGGAAGTTGTACATGAAACAAGCCTGTGCTGCTATGATCCACTCCGCCCTCGTCTCGCAGAAGATGGCAATGTTTTTAAAAGGTTTATGCCCCAGAGCGGCCAAACCACTCCCGAACGCTCTCACCACTTTATACATCTGATCATAAGACATCCAGCGATACTCTCCCAAAATCACCTACAGAGAGAAAGAGAGAGAAAGAGTTCCCAGGTTAAGATGATGAGAACATCGTTTCTGTAGCATCTCATTCCTGCTGTTGGATTAGACTTCATAAAATGATCAACAGCTCCTCCTATTGGTTCATAACATAAATCACAACCAATGTAGACATGAGGCAGAAGTCTTGAAGATAGACTGTAACAGCTGTTTAATTCTAAGGGTCAGAAAGAGGATGTAAAATGGTCACCTTGCAAGATAACTTGACTTACTTTTTAAGGGGACTTCAGGGAAAAATAAATAAATGCTATGCTTCTACATTGTAGAGCATCAGATGTTTTTGTTTCAGATGTTGTTGGACTATAGACCCTTTCACATTTCCTGGTTTGGAACACGGAAGTAAACTGTAGCAAGGTAAAGTTTTATAGCCGTGAATGAGAGACCGCAGCAAATATTATTTTTGAATTCCGATTTGCTCCAACATCAAAAGAAGAAAAATAGACTAGTGCATTTCCACGAATTTCCAAATGAAGAAAAAAATTAGAAGGAGATGGATTACAAGTCAGAATAGACAAAATGACAAATTTACTGTCTCTTTTTCAGCAGCTGTATTACAAACCCATCGCAGCAGAGCTGACTATATATTTTATTAATGCCAGGGTAATATAAACCAATAATGATGTTATAAATTTACATTAAATAATAAAGACATTGCTAGAATTACGCTGATAAATAGGGCGGAAACACGCCATTATAGCCTGTGAAAAAGGTCCGTTTAAACAAAGCAGGACAAACAGACAGTTCTCTAAAATAAAGTTAGCAAAAAAGCAAATCAGTCAAACAGAAACAAATACACTTTCAACAATCTGAGATGCCTAAAGCAGCCTTTTACATCTTGCCCAACAGCAGCACATGCTTGTAATCTGTAGTTGAGTAACTTCTGTAACAGAGGAGGAAATTATTCCTGCTGCCAGTGAAGTGTGTATGAGCGCTGGACAATAGGATTAAGACCAGAACCGAGAAATCATTCAAATGCTGCAGGTCAGTTTTTGGCAGGCTAGCGGATTTAAATTGGTCACATCATGGAAAACGCAACGTTCCTTCATCCTTTGAAATACAGTAAAAGAGTTCCATTTACTTAAATAGTAGTAATTCAGAATTCATCAAGAAAATAACATTGAGCTAATTAACATATTACCGCCATCATTTAAATATTAACATGGCCGTTGAGGTATATAATATTTTAAATGTCATTCCAAAGCTGAGTGACTTTCTCTCTTCTGTGAGAAACAAAATGTTTGGCCAATTGTCCAAGCGTATTCAGAAAGCTGTTTTGAAAACGTTTATTTTTGCAATTCCTATTCGTGGCGCAGAAATTACATTAGCTTTATTGAATTCAATTGCAAAATGGATTGCTGTGTACTGTATGCCAATTATGTTTAATAATATGGAAATAAACAATATATTGACTTCGTATGCCACTTTTTTATCGTCTTATCAATGCTTTACTCTTCTGCCACAATAATGTAAACCATTTAGATTTTTTGAATTATATTTATAATATATATTATATTGATAAATATTGAATCATTACATACTGAATTATTGTTATGTGGGGGCCTTTCACTGAATATTTATATAAGCGATTAATTCATCAGGACGTCATGTAATTCGATTAAAAATTTGAATCAACTGACAGCCCAAATTTAAAGTGATCTTCATTTGAACGATCCCAAGACTATTTCTTAAAATGTCAACATCAAGCTTGTACTTTAAAGTTCACTTCTGTTTTGGTTGCATTGATTATTTTATCTTTTCAATAAATAGCAATTGTATGGCATAGTTTTGGGCCCTGTTGTTAATATTTTCGTAATGTACCAAGTTAGAAAGGCTTCCTTTTAAATTTACAGAATTAGCTGAGAGATAATCTTTGTGATATGTAGGCAAAATTTATACTTGAATAGAAATACACCAAAAAATGAATCACAATCAAATCAAATCGTAATGGAATTGAATCGAGAGCTTGTGAATCGGAATCGAATCAAATCAGGAAATCTCTGTCAATAACCAGTCTTTCCCCCCCCCCCTTTTTCTCCCAATTTGGAATGCCCAATTCCCAATGTGTTTTTAGGTCCTCATGATCGCGTAGTGATTCGCCTCAGTCCAGGTGGCGGAGGACGAATCCCAGTTGCTTCCGCATCTGAGATCGTCAACCCGCGCATCTTATGGAGACATAACGTGTGTGGAGGCTTCACGCCATCCACTGCGGCATCCACGCTCAACTCACCACACACCCCACCGAGTACAAACCACATTATAGTGACCACGAGGAGGTTACCCCATGTGACTCTACCCTCCCTAGCAACCGGGCCAATTTGGTTGCTTAGGAGACCTGGCTGGAGTCACTCAGCACGCCCTGGGATTCGAACTAGCGAACTCCAGGGGTGGTAGTCAGCGTCTTTACCACTAAGCTACCCAGGCCCCAAGGTCAATAACTAGTCTTAAGCCATCCGATATAATTTGTGCTTGTGCACATTCAAATGATGTGTCGTATGATGATCTGTGATGAGATATGTGAGAACCAATGGCATTGTCAATCACTGACACCTCTGAATTTACAAACATTTATAAGCTTTTGTATGCTTTGGATGATGCAGAATTTAGTGCAGGAGTTGTATGGACCAGTTCTAGGGTGGTTTTTTTTATCCTTTTTTTAACCTTGCCAGCCCATAGTCACTGTATACTTTTGTTGAATTGTATAATTTTTTCCCTTTCTTTGTTTTGTGTACAACTAAGACAGTCATACAGGTTTGGAACAACAAGAGGGTGAAATAATTGACAGAATTGTAATTCCTGAGTGAACTGTTCCTTTAATTCCAACGGTTAGAGATAGGGTGGAATATGTTCATGTCAGAATAAATTACAATCATTTTTGGTGCAAGAATCCTTGACTGACATTTTAAGTGGAATTCAGGGGAAAAACAACTACAAACGTTTTTAAAAGGGTAAGATCTTTGCAGAGATGGGCAGAGTAGCCAAAATCTGTGCTCAAGTAAAAGTACAATTACTTGAAAAAAAAGAATTACTCGAGTAGAAGTAAAAGTAATGATGTAAATAATTACTTGAGTAAAAAAGTATCCATTTAAAAGAATACTCAAGTAGCGTGTAACTAGTTACTTTCATATGTGACATAATGGACATTTACTCCCCAATATTCCATTACATATTACACATTTAACATGTATTACAGAATAATAATAATTTAATAATAATCATTCTTTCATCATTCACCCTCCTGTTGTTCCAAACCTGTATGACCTACCTTCCTTCTATGCTACATAATTAAGGAGATGCCAGACAGAATGTTATCCTCAGCCACCATTTATTTTCACTGAATGATTTTTTCCTCCATATTTGAAAAGGGAATGGTGACTGAGACTGCGGGTTCCACAAAATACAGAAAGTCACACAGGTTTGAAACAACATCAGGGCAGGGAAATGATGACAGAATATTAATTTATGGTTGAACTATCGCTTTAAGGATGCTAGTCAGATTTGGCCAAATCTGTAAATTAGAAGAGAAGATTGGAAACCAGTTTGCATACAGTAATTAGACTAGTCGTGAACGTCTCTGTGCTTTATCAGTGATGACTCAAAACACAAAAAAAATGTTAATTTATTGCCACCTATTGGTGTCACATCAGGAATTAATTCACTCCACTGAAGATCAACCAAGCTAAATGTGATATAGCTATCACATAGCTATATCATAGCAAACCCCCCCCCCCCCCCCCAAAAAAAAATAATAATTATAATAATTTATTGACTTTATATAATAAACACGTTTATATATTATATTTATTTAAAAAAAAAAAAAAAATTTTGAGTGGATTTTTTCCCTTTTTCTCCCAATTTGGAATGCCCAATTCCCAGTGCACTTTTAAGTCCTCATGGTCGTGTAGTGATTCGCCTCAGTCCAGGTGGCGGAGGATGAATCCCAGCTGCCTCCGCGTCTGAGACCGTCATCCCGTGCATCTTATCACGTGGCTTGTTGAGCGCGTTGCCACGGAGACATAGCGCATGTGGAGGCTTCACGCCATCCACCGCAGCATCCGCGCTCAACTCACCACGCGCCCCACTGAGAACGAACCACATTATAGCGACCACAAGGAGGTTGCCCCATGTGACTCTACCCTGCCTAGCAACCGGGCCAATTTGGTTGCTTAGGAGACCTGGCTGGAGTCACTCAGCATGCCCTGGATTCGAACCAGCGAACTGGTGGTAGCCAGCGTCTTTACCACTGAGCTACCCAGACCCCCATGGTTTTTAATTTGTTAATAAATGTAAAATAAAAAAATGAGTATTTGAACGGTTCTTTAAATGGTTTCAGTTTTTTTTTTTTACTTTATAATTTCAAAATTTAATATGTAGAAATTGACAAAATTCTTAATGAATATTAGCCAGCTTTCTTGAATGATGTAAACACAGTAAAAATAAATAAATAAATAAATCTCTGCTAAAGAGTGGAATACATTAAATGTGCACACCTAACAGTGTCATTGGGGTTGAGCCCCCCACGATTGAAATCCTAGATTCACAGACCCAATCATATAATTCTGAATAAAACGAAGCAAGATCATCCTTCATTAATGGCTACCCCTGCTATTTCACAGCTTTTTAAAGTCCTGTATGGATTCTTAGTTCAGTTACAGTATTTTCAGTGTAGAAAGAATTTAGATCACTAGTTCTGTACAGTAAGGGTAAACTACACCTTATCTCCGCATTTGGAAGCGTTAGGTTTATGTTCTGAGCTTGTTTTCTGTTGTCCATGAGAAAAACGCGCCGCATCATCAAACGCAAAGTTGCCGTGCAATGTGCACGCGCAGAGATACGCTCCAGTAGTCAGAGCTGGCAGAGCACTTAACGCAGATGTTTACATGGATTTATACAGTAGGCACTAATATATTTCAGCACTGATAAAAAAATTAATAACTGAGGTCATAAGAGCCCATAGTTACAGAATCACCCTGAAAATGACCATCACCACAACACATACAAGCTCACGTTATCACAATTGCCAAAACTCACCACAATGAGTTTTCTAAAGTTGGAGCTGTAATTTTAATCTTGAAATATCCACTTGTCTTGGTGTAAAATGAAGGCATCACGTGATGAAAGAAAGTGTTTGTTGCTGCTGCAGTGGTGGACTCGAGTGACAGAGCGCAGCTGCAAAGTTCCGCTGTCGTAAAAGTCCCATTCAAAAATCTCTCAATAACTCGCGCATTTATTAAAACGTATTAAAACTAATAATGTAACGAAAGGAACAAAGTAAAAAAAAAAAAAAAATATTAGAACTTTACTTGAGTAAGAGTAAAAAGTAGCCACTATTAAACCTACTCTTAAAAGTACATTTTCTCCAAAAATGTACTCAAGTAAATGTAACGGAGTAAATGTAGTGTATTACTACCCACCTCTGGATCTTTGTAACAGACAAACACACACACCTTCTTGAAGACTCTTCCATCCTCCTGAATCTCGTCCTCCTCACTCAGCAGCTCTCTGGTGCCCAGACAGTCACGATCAGGATAGCGGCATACTGACGACTCAAACATCCGATCGAGTGTGTTCACACTGGGCTGCAGACACGTGGCCAGCGCTCTCAATGCTACAACATCCCGGTAGGGTCCCGCTGGGTGTCCAGTCACAGAACGAGCTTTCACCTTCCGTGTGCACTCGGAGAACGATTCTGAGTCATACGATCTCAGCAACAGGTAAGGCAGGTACGAGATGAGGGAATACAGCCAAACCACCAATCTAAATACGACGACCACTACTGGACTAACATTCTGTTTTAACCGCATGTTGACACCTGGAAAGATGAAGGACGTGTTGGGATTTCCTTGTCTTACACCTTCACTTCTGTTCTGTCTTTCCTTTACGATGTGTCAGTGCTGTTCAAATGACTTGGCAGTCAGTCAGTCTTCCACAGCATGCACTGAAACACACAAACACATAAGCCTAACTGCATCAGAACATTCCAGAAAAGATGTGGTGTGATTGTTCATCCCATGGAAATGTCACAAAATTGACCCTATTAAGCCCGCCTATATGCCAACAAAGAAAGCATGCAACCATGCAAAGAGAGACAGATTAGAATGGAGAAATGGATGTGTGTAACAACTGGTGAGTTTTTGCTTTCAGCCGAGATTTCAGATTTTAGCACAAATCCAAAAGTGGGGGAAAGGTGACATCTAACTATGCATGTGTGTGAGTGTGTGCGTGTGTGTGTAAACGGGGCAACATGAGAAAGCAATCTCTAAAAGAAATACTACACCAAAAATGAACATTGTGTCTTGTTAACCTTATGTTGTTACTTATTCAATGGAACACAATACGAGACATTTTGAAAGACGTAAACGGTCCACTTTTACATTTCAACAGTTCATGGTGCACTGTCAAGCCCCCCAAAAGACAAAACAACTCACTTATTTAATGTTCCAATGGTTAAACGTTTTTCTCATTTGATATTCTTATATTTCACATTTCAGACATAAATTTGCTATAATAACAAAACAAAAAAACAGTGCCATATGACATCTCCGTACCACAATGAAACATGGTCCAAAACAATACATTTCTCCTAGAATTAAATTAATATTTCTTTAGCGAATTGATGTATTTATACACTTGGAACTCCTAAAAACTAAAATAGAGGATAATCAATCATTAACACGTTCTTCAATATTGTCTAGTTCATCCTCACTGTTGTCAATCACAAGAGCTAACTGTGCACTCTTGCCCTTTCCATAAAACAATGGCATGTTCATTTTTGTATATAAAGAAGAAATACAAATCATAATTGTGTTATGTGTGCATAAATGCAATTATGTTATGGTAAACACTTCCTCAATTTTCTGTAAAACTATGTTCTAATAACAACAACATCTAATAAACCTATCAAAAATGCAGCATGAAAAAATAATAATGACATACAGTAGAAGAAACATACTGAAATGCGTTCAATAGAGCAATTTTCAGAGCACTTCAGCAGGTGTCTCCCTAGAAAAAAGTCTTGGAGTGAAAAACAAAATGTCATGTGGCTCATGTTTTTAGTGGAATTTATAAAGGTTCTTCTTTGACATCAGACTATAAAACTCTCTTTGGTTCTAGGGTAATTGATAAATATGGTTGTCACAGATTATATAAATTAGAAATCTTTGAAAAATGCATGTATCAAGTTTTGTAGAAATATTATCTTTGTGTCCATGTTGGTTTCATAAAATGTTGACATACTTTTATAGCATTTTGTACAAAAAAATTGAATGACTTTAATGAAAAAAGTCAAGTGGTGTAACCATCAACTAAATAGTACTTCACAAAAAATATGTTTTACATATATCATGACTTTTTAAGTCACAAACATTAGGGTTACTCCATCTGACCTGAACAAAATGTGCGTTTTCATAAGAATGTTTTTTAAATTCACACACAGTCATGAGGGTCTAAAGGGGTCCTCTCTGTTGTAATATTGTTGTTTTTTATCACATGACAACAGAATTGCTACCTGCATGTTGGTTACACCACCTGACTTTGATTTGTTGTTTTTAAAATATCAATAATATTTAAAAATGAAATTGTTTTTTTTTTATAATTATAAATTATAATAATTAAATAAAATCATTAAATTAAATGAATAATTAAATTAAATAATAAAAACTATTATTCAAAACTACTTATACAAACATTTATTTTCCAAGAACTTCAGCTTCAAGAATGAAAAGAGACATTTCATTTTTACACCAATTAGACATTTTAGATTTAAGCTCCAGAAAAAATATCAAAATGACTTTGAACTCAGAAATTGAAAAGATGATTATCATTCTAGAGATGTATTTAAGTTACTGCTTTCTGTGAATAGCATTTTTTTTTTATTTTTTTTTTTAAGTATTTTTGAATAACGTAATAACTCCAGACAAAAAATGTGTGTGTGTGTGTGTGTGTGTGTGTGTGTGTGTGTGTGGGGGTTGGGGGGGGGGTGGATTGTGTCATTGACCTGTTTGGAACTGTCCATGGTGCTGAATGCATCCAGGTCCGTGTATAAAATCCTATTCATTCTGTTAATATGGTTGAAGTGTTTGACATGTAGCCTAAAAATCATAAACAAGGTTAACCATCTACCCCAAGCTTTAAAAGCATATTCTAACATTGCGACATGAGGCACTAAATCAGGGAGTTTTAAAAAGTAATCACAAGCACAATAATAAACAAAGGAGATGTACAGGAGTTTACTATTATCTTGCTGCGAGTGCTGTGACATCACAATACTACATTGTACATCACAATTTCAACAAGGTAAAATTCTACAATGAAACATAACTTATATGACGTCATAAATGACTGCTGTTTATGTGTGATATCACAGTCATTGGCAAGGCAGAAGTAGTCCTCACTATAAGAACACAGACTTTATAAGAACTCGCTTTTCTGAAACGAGACAGCCTCGATGACGTATGCGGCCAACAAATGCGACCTCCGGAGGACGCAGCCTTTGAAACGAGACACAGCCACTGTATGCACGTAATGCCCACTGAATAGATCTACAAAAGCTTGTTTAGCAAATATCATTCATTATTGACACTGTGAGGCCAAGAAAGTTAATCTTTCCAAACCACAAATATCCCTCTCATACATTCTCATCATTTAAATCACCTTCATATCATTCTGACCATGAATAATTGTCTTCTGTAAAACACAAAATTAATTTTTAGGCTTCTTTTTTCCCCATACAAGGAAAGTGAAAGTGGATGGTGATTGATTTATACTGCCTAGCTCAAAAATTACTTAAAATTACCATGAGATTTGACAGCCATTTTGGTCAGTCCTCGCACAAAGTTATCATATGGCTTCAGAGGACTTGGAATATAGCACATGAATCATATGGACTGCATTTTCACCGATCAGCCACAACATTAAAACCACCTGCCTTATATTGTGTAGGTCCCCCTCTTGCCACCAAAACAGTGCCAACCCGCATCTCAGAATAGCATTCTGAGATTATATTCTTCTCACCACAATTGTACAGAGCAGTTATCTGAGTTACCGTAGACTTTGTCAGTGTGAAAATCCCAGGAGATCAACAGTTACAGAAATACTCAAACCAGCCCATCTGGCACCAACAATAATCCATGCGATTATCTAATCAGCCAATCGTGTGACAGCAGTGAAGTGCATAAACTCATGCAGATACGGGCCAGGAGCTTCAGTTAATGCTCACATCAATCATCAGAATGGGGACAAAATGTGATCTGGACCGTGGCATGATTGTTGTTGCCAAACATGCTGGTTTGAGTATTTCTGTAACTGCTGATCTCCTGGGATTTTCACACACAACAGTCTCTAGAATTTACTCAGAATGGTACAAAAAACAAAAAACATCCAGTGAGGAGCAGTTCTGTGGACAGAAACGCCTTGTTGATGAGAGAGGTCAACAGAGAATGGCCAGACTGGTTCAAGCAGACAAAGTCTACGGTAACTCAGATAACCGCTCTGTACAATTGTGGTGAGAAGAATATAATCTCAGAGTGGTATTCTGAGATGCGGGTTGGTGCTGTTTTTGGCGGCACGAGGGGGACCTACACAATATTAAGCAGGTGGTTTTAATGTTGTGGTTGATCAGTATATTATACCTTTATGTTGCTATTTTTGTAATTTTTTTTTTAGCTTGGCACTACAAGTCCAGTTTTGTTCTGTGGAAAACAGAAGCTCAGACATTCTGCCTAAAATCTCCTTTTGTGTTTCATGAAAGAAAGAAAGAAAGCCAAACAGATTTGAAACGACATCAGAGTGAGTAAATGATTTTTATTTTTTGGTGAACTATTCCTTTAAGTCCTCACCAAAGTCTTTTTAGCAAGTCAGTTCACTCAGCGGACATCTTTG
Organism: Myxocyprinus asiaticus; assembly: GCF_019703515.2. Taxonomy (NCBI): domain Eukaryota; kingdom Metazoa; phylum Chordata; class Actinopteri; order Cypriniformes; family Catostomidae; genus Myxocyprinus; species Myxocyprinus asiaticus. The sequence goes on from NC_059382.1 coordinate 4,094,873, forward strand.
GAAAGCTCTCTGGCAGTTATGTAAACAAGCTGCATACAAGTGCAACTCCTATCTACTCGAATGGGGACAGACTGAAATCTCTAAAACGGTTGGTCAAGATTACAATCAAAGATCATATTTAAAATCAGCAGTAAAATCTAACAACACTGGTATCATTTATTGTGCTTCTTTACCTCAGGTCACTAAAAAAAACCCCGAAATTTTCCCAGCTTGTGAATATCATGCACATGCACATTCTTGAGTTGATTGACTGGCGATGTCCCTATCCTGAAGGTGATTGGCTCTTTTACCTTTAGGTTGGGACATCCTTTCTTCATCTGTTGACCATTGTGCATTCCAATTTCTCCCATTTATTTTAATAGAAGTGACCCGTCTCTGCTAAACAGTCTCTGGTTCTCGCTCCACTGAACGTTAAGTGAACCACAGCAGTCTTATAGTGTTAAGTGCCCACACGGAAATAGCTAAATTAATTCAGCAAATAAGACTTGCACAACACCAGTTGAATGTTGTGGGGTCTAAACAGTGTGTTTGGCATTCATAATGAAAATGGTTGTGTGCTTTTGGACAATGTGTGATGAATTGCTGGGCATGTGGACAAAAGTGACAATTGCTTCCTCTCTGACCAATGAAAGAATCTTTGTCTTACAACACCAACACCCATATAGGATTGAAGGAGGGGTTGAGCGAGAGACAGAGAGATTTTTCTTTGTGTCATGTTCTGTAGAATAACACTGAGCTTGTGTCAGTTTTGCTCTGTGCCCTACATGAATGCATCTGTGGAACTCAACTGTGTGCGTTTTCGAGTCTAATTTCATGATAGTTATGTGACTAACAACACTTTAACAAAAAGATATTCCGTGGTTTCTTAGCTTATCGTGGCAGTTCCGTGATGAAATGTCCACTGTGTGGCACTAAAAGCAAGTTAAATGTCCAATTTTCCTTTAATGCTCTACCGAGTTGTAAATCAACAAAACTTACCTCCCTACCCTAAACTATGGACCAAAACCTAACCGATAGTGTCAGAAAAGGTAAAGGTGAGATGAAAAACACAATTGCTGAAGCAACCACATCATTTTGTGGTGCTTCTGTGACACTTTCGGCTCACGTGTCGACTCATGTGCTCTTCAGGACTCGTACCCCGGTCATTTGCATCGCAAGTGCAATGCTCTATCAGTCGAGCTACCGCATAATTGGATCACACTTGAACAAGCTTGTAAATGTAGTTGGTTATGTAATGCAAATGTTAAAACGAGTCATACGCTATTGTAGAAGTGTTTAGATGTCATAAGATAGCATTGTGTGAGGAACAGCGGGAAAAGTAAGTGTTTATGAACTGATAATCTGACGTTTTACTCGTGAATTGTGTGAAAGTGAATAAAAGTCAGTGTTGTTGTAGCGCCTCTAGTGTTCATTTCACCCGAAAAATGCTGGGATACGTACAACGAGCCACGGAAAAATATTTTGCGGGTATAGTGACGTGTGTACATCTGCGTAATCTTACAAATGTAAACAAAGAAAATGACATCTATTATTAGGATAATTAAGATATTTTGCATTGTGATATATTTTCATGACAATTAAGCACAATTTCCCACTCCAAATTCTAATTACCCTAATGAGAAATACATTTGTTTTTTTGTTTTTTATCACAGTAGGCTACTGAAAATTGGGGAGGGGGGGTAAATGTGACTAATTTACTATGAAAATAATGTTACAGTGCCAACCAATCTTAATCGTCCAAAAAATGGCTTCATTATCTATGCAAATTTCTTTCTAATTTTTCTTTTGATTTTGAGGTATAACATAGCCCATACATTTGATATTTTTTATGAGATTCACCCATCATGTACCCCCCTGTCTTTGCACTAAAACTCAAACACAAAACACAATCATAGCAACAGTTTATTCATTAGAAAAGTAGGGCTTGAAGTGTCAGTTAAACTCGTTGCGTAGGCTGATACGGTAAGAAACACAGAGCAGAAACCTGCAGAACTGGACAGGCACCATTTCAGGAAATCAAAGCACTGAAAAACAACACATGTAAACTCAAGGCCCTGAGAATGCAGTTAGGCTAAGGAAACCAACTATTAATGCAAGGACAAAAAAAAAAAAAAAAAAAAAAAAAGAGGGAGAAAAATAATAATAATCAAGTAACTTTACAAACTTGTGTTTACAGAGACTAAATCTCATGACATCACCCTCTCTGACTCATGTCCCACAGCAGTGTATCAGGCCATATCCTGCACAAAAGCTTCTCTGTGTGCATTTCCTAATCATATTTTCATACTTATTCACAGTATCCCAGACTCTCTCTCTCTCTCTTTCTAAAAATGAGTTATACAACATCTAAAGTGTGAAAAGTGCCAATGTGGCATTTGTATTAAAAGCAAATAGGTTTACAGCTACCACACATACAAATCTGGTCTAATTGTCGATAACTTCAAATAACTTGACAAAAAATATATATATTTTGATTTTCATCTTATTATCAGATTTTCCTCCTGAAAAAGAGTTAACCTCACATATGGCCTATCTTTAATAAATCTCAACAATGTCTCAAACTGTGCTCAGATTTACCCAAGATACCGATTTCTGCACTCAATAAATTATTTTAGCCTATTTTTAAGATTTACACACTTCAATTATATAACAAAATTCCATCAAATTGAATGGTGTAATGTTGAACAAAATTAAATTAATACAATGTAAAAAAAAAAAAAAAAAAAAAAAGGATTTTGCATTTAATTTTACTAATAATTGCTCAATTCAATTATGGAATTTTGTTATATAATTGAAATGCATAAATCTCAAAATTATTTATATATATATATATATATATATATATATATATATATATATATATATATGAGCATTTCTTACCAAATTCTTCTAAAAACAAATTAAAGCTCAATACTCTTACTACATGTCAACAACTGTCTCATTGTGTCTATTTTTATTTATTACAATTTTTGAAGAAACACCTGAGATAAAGTGCAGTACGTAAATGAAATGTAGCTGATACCTCTTAATACTTTAAGTCTCTTGAGCTATGACAGAGCAATCTCTAAAACAATGAACAATCCTCAAGGTTGTCCTAAAGAAGGATATTGATTCATTCATTCAATATAAAAGCATCATTAAATGATGAACACCTGCATGAGTCAGTGACCCTGAACTATTTGTGCACTTAAAGGTGATCAAGATTCACAAAACTCAGGTTACATCAATATATACAGTCAAATAGACAGAAATACAAACAAAAGCATTCATCCTCATGTTTCTATTACAATGACAAAGTGTACCTTTTTACGCGTCTTCAGATGCGCACCCGCTCACCTGTACAGTTAACAGCAGTGACTCGCGAGCTGCTGATAGTTGCCCTCGTGCTTCAGCCCGGAAGTTACCGGCGCGCTCGCAGGCGTGGAGCGCGGAAATTTCTCCGAACTGTGATTGGACCCTCCGCGGTGGCGCGTGATGTCACGGTAGCCGTGGCGAGAGGTAACTTCAGGTCTGTTCGCCGTGCCGGTTTCTGACGTCATAGGTAGATCTTGCCGTCGTCATCGGTCCTCCACTAGAGTGCACCACCAAAGGCGTTTTAGGGACCGCCAGAGCTTTATATACCGAGCCAAATCGTGTTTACGACCAGTAGCCTACAGGAAGATTTTGTCTTCTACAAAGAGTGTTTTATATATATATATATATATATATATATATACACACAACTTTACAGCATTTTAGCCGTTGTACTGCATTATGAAAGCTGGTCATAAGATCCCACATGACCAAAGTAATGAGACGTTTGCCGAAAGTTCTCTGAATGTTGCATGAAGGGTTGTTGTAGATTCAAGGTGAGGATTAGAGCTGAAACAACACAAAATCCGTGTTTCCCAACTCTGCATTCCTGCCCGAGTTGCTCAATTTGACAGAATAAGGTGTTACACTGAATGATTCTGAGTGTGGGTGTGAGATGGTGTGTTAGGATAAGGCGTTTGTGTTCTTTTGCGTTCAATGTATGGGGTATTATTAGCATACTATAAGTTGATTGGATTTGAAATGATATCTGATAAAACTATGTAGCACAGTTTTTGTTCCTGGGTAGTAAGTGTTATTTCCTAATTGCTTATGCCTCAAAAGTATAGAAAATGGCTATTATTCCCCACAAACTTTGCTTTTGTACCTATTTCCAATGAGAAAACAGGAGAATCTGTGTCTTTTTGTTCACATAAAGTTAGAAAAAAACAACATATGAATCCAAATTAACATGTATTTATACTAAAGTAATACAAAAATGACTACAAAAGATTTAGAAGTGAGTAGTTTTTCGAGATTTACGATTATACTGTAAATCACTTTCACAAATCAGCCCCCAAATGTAGTCTCCCATCATGTTCTCGTTATACTGTCCTTGGTAGCGGCGTTCAAAATCCAGTATATCCTGATGGAAGCGCTCGCCTTGCTCCTCCGAGTACGCTCCCATGTTCTCCTTGAATTTATCAAGATGAGCATCAAGGATATGGACTCTGAGGGACATCCTACAGCCCATTGTGCCATAGTTCTTCACCAGAGTCTCAACCAGCTCCACATAGTTTTCGGCCTTGTGATTGCCCAGGAAGCCCCGAGCCACTGCGACAAAGCTGTTCCAAGCCGCTTTCTCCTTACTAGTGAGCTTCTTGGGGAATTCATTGCACTCCAGGATCTTCTTTATCTGTGGTCCGACAAAGACACCGGCTTTGACCTTTGCCTCAGACAGCTTAGGGAAGAAGTCTTGAAGGTACTTGAAGGCTGCTGACTCCTTATCTAGAGCGCTGATAAATTGTTTCATAAGGCCCAATTTGATGTGCAGTGGTGGCATCAACACCTTCTGGGGGTCCAACAGTGGCTCCCACTTGACGTTGTTCCTCCCCACTTCAAGGCATCCAGCAAGGTCTTGATATGTATCCACTTAGGCAGCTGAAACTAAACTGAACTGGTGGGCTTAAGGCCCCTGTATTTATACTATTATTTATATTACTGGAACGTTCTAGAATGTTCTAGAAGTTACTCCAAGTTTACTCAGCACTGAATCTATCTGGAACGTTCTGGAAAATAGGTACATTTCAAAATATCATTGTCCTGGTCACAAAAGCAAATTTTGAGGGGAGTAATAGCCATTTTCTATACTTTTGAGACATAAGCAATTAGGAAATAACACTTACTACCCAGGAACCAAAATAATAATAATAATAATAAAAAATAATAATGTGTTACACGGTGTAATGATTGGTTATTCATGCGGAAGAAGGCAAATGTTATGCTCGAAAGGTGATATATTTGTCAATAAATATATTGACTTTAGTGCAAGTAAATGTTTAATGCAACCACCCAGCAAACACAGAACGTTCCCCTAACGTTAGCATGTGGTTCCCGTTTGGTTATTTTTTTGGGAACCAAATAATAATGTTCTAGGAACATTCTCTGAAGTTTCTTCTTCTTCTTTTTTTTTTTTTTTTTTTTTTTGTTTGTTTTTTTTTTTTACCAAAAACTTACATTACCAGAACGTTCTGGGAACCAAAAATTGTTAGCTGGGCCCTTCAAATAAAAATACAAAAAGATGAATGGTGTTGCATCATTTGAATATCCATTTTGGTCTGTCAGCCTTCTTCAGCATTCATGCAGTAATTCAATTTGCCTGGGCTACTCGGCGTGTATTATTATTATTGTAATTATATGCATCTAAATTATGCACATTATTATTAGCTAGCTAGGGCATGCTACATTTTGAATATGGGGTTAAAAGTGAAATAAGCACAGTCTTGGTGGCCATCTAGTGACTGATATATAGAATTACATCGGATCCCTTCAGATCAACGTGCGCAAAAATATATATATTTGTATTAATAGCGGAAAATTGATCCCGTTATAAATTTAACACAGGCTTCACATAGGCAACATGATATCACACCTCAGTATTTTACTGATACATATTTTCCAATGATTTCAGAGAACAGCCACTGAAGCACCAGATCATTCCTGTCACCTCGCGATTGTCGTCATATTGCCGCCTATTTTCATTTTTGGCGCGAACTGGCATACAATAACCTACACACGGAGACAAACCCAAATTAAAGACTTACGATTAAAACTTTAAGGATTTTGTGTCATTATGCAACATCTGGAGGTAAGCAACTAAAATCTTTCTTGCAGTTAAATGTGTCAGAATATTTTCTGATTTGGTGAAAATGTTCATGTGGACATTGTATTTTATCATAACACTGGTATTAGGAAAACACGAATTTCACTCAGAAATGAAATCTTTAATAAAAATAAAACACTCAAGGACAGGAAATGTTTAAAATAAATAAACTATATTCAGTAAGGTCTGCTTGAGCATAAGTGTTTTTTCTTCTTGAGACACACTACAGTAAGCATCATGCCATGTTCTTCAAAACACATCTCATCCACCATTTAGTTTCCTTTAGACTTTTTCTTCCATAAAAATAAACAAACAGAATGAAAACATACAAACATGAAAACTAAAATATTAGGTATAATTCTAGTGATTACAGTATTTGATATTAATATCTCATCTTATTTTTTTTTCCAATTCTGACGGTAAATCAGTCATTATTTAAAGTAATATATAAGAGAGGGAAATGGTCACCGATAAAGGTGCACCAAAACAAGGCAGGGAACAAGACCAGTTTGGTAGGATGCAAACAACATACAAACCTGTTAGGACAAGACAGAAATTCACAACAAGAAAAGTAAAAACTTTTGTTCACATTTCTTTAGGCAAAAAGGAAATGAAGTTGTAACAACCTTTTTGTCAACAGGTTACCTTCCTCGCTTCTAATTCTGTCCCAACACGAGAAAGATGAACTTCGTACAAACAGGTACATCATGCGTTTTGCACATTAAAGGCACATGTACAAAAAAAAAACAAACAAAAAAAAAAAAAAACAGCAGAGCTTCACATTTACAGTAATGAACACAGTCCAACAGCTGGTTGACAGCAGAAATGCAACATCACCACCAGAACACATGAAGACGTGTATCAGAGAATGCCACGGTGGCATTTCCTCAATTAACATGCCTTTCACAAACAAGACAGTTACAACTAGAGTGTAATTTATTCAGTTATCATGAGTTATTAGTTAAAGACAAAGTCTTTTTTAAATAAATTAATAAATAAAATAGCCTTTGGCCCAGTGCACAAGAAACTGTTTCACAGGGAATACATATTTGTAATTCATTATAGACAGACAGACAGATAAACAGATAGACAGATAGATAGACAGACAGACAGACAGACAGACATACAGATAGATAGATAGACAGACAGACAGACAGACAGACAGACAGATAGATAGATAGATAGACAGACAGACAGACAGACAGATAGACAGACAGACAGACAGACAGACAGACAGATAGATAGATAGATAGATAGATAGATGAGTGACAGATTGCCTAATTAAAGTGAGCAGCATTGAGACCAAATATGCTGCAACTAACAAAAACTGCCAGTGGAGTCTGAATTATCGTACAACATATGGCGATTTCTTTCAATCCAATTTAACCTACCAAGGATAGTTAAAGATCTTGGAAACAGTTATCAAAAACCATTACTTCAACAAATATTGAGGTTATTATCAATTTCAGTACACTTGGAAGTAGAAAAATCACCTACTGAAAATGTCTCAAAGTCGTATTCCAAAAAGTTGTACAAATCTTTCGACATTAACAGAGTCATAAAAACAGTAAACATCTGACATTCAGGGCAATAGGTGATTTCGATAAACTGACTCCAACTAAGTTCCTACAGTAGTTACCGTTGGAGAACATTAAAATAACATTGACGATTAAACTAAGAATCAGTTTGGACTATCACAAAATTGCTCCACCCCACAAACTCAAGACTCTCCGTTTCATTTTTCGGATTTATTGCACTTTCTATTTGTAGTGTTGAGAACACGCCCCCATGCACTAAAGGAACCTTAAAGCAACTGGGTCTAGATAGGCACCAAGTATAAGTCAAGGGTTCAATGCAACACCAGTGCATGCACGATATCGCGTGCAAAGGGGATGTTAGCATATTGCATGCTTTGTCTCAATCATTTTGGTTTCTGTTGAAAATATAAACATTATTAACACTTAACACGATACAGTTACAATGGTAATTCAATTATGTCTCTTAAGGCAATAATTGGGTGAAACAGGAAACAAGGAAACAAAAGACGTAACAAGTTTATTATTCTAATGATCTAGGTTCTAGGATATACCCCTACTTTAGGTTTTTAGATATCGAGATAAGTATGAAAATCTCATTTAAAGTTATACCCCCACTCAACAATTTTATATAGATGCTTTGTCTACTTATAAACTAATGATTTAACAGTCCGTTTAAGTTAGAGAATTTCTGATGGCTGAGTTGAGCATACATAAAACAAAAACGTATGCTTCATTCTTGCCAATCAAAATCAAATTTCATGCTTGCCAACGTCTAACTTCTCTCTGTTGAATTGTAAACAAAGGCGCGAACAGTGTTCAGCGTAAAAAAAACAAAAAACACGAAAATGTGAGGCAAAGCAATTCACTGTTGCTGTAATCCTTTTCAGCAAAAGCATTTTCCGTCTTAAAAATTATGAAAATAAAATAAACAGATCACGGAGGAATTTTTATCACAAGACATTCTTGAAAAGAATGAGACATCCTGATCTGCTTTTAAATACATAAATTCTGTTAACTGGATTACTGACAAAATACCACAAAAGAGATTTATAGGCAGCAGAATCTGTCGTCCAATGTAAGTTAGCACACACACTGTCCCTTTTAGTAACGTAAACATCACATGAGCATTCATGCATGTCTTCCGAGTCAAAGCATGCCGTTATAGTTCTGCCAATATGTACTCCATTATGCAGTTCGATTGACTAGACCACAGACAAGTCCAGCCATGAAGTATAGCAGAAGAAAACAGGTTGTACCAAGAAGAACGACACACTGCACATCTTTATACAAACATCTACACAGCGGACAGATGAGTTGCCAACATAAAAATGTTTAGAATCCCCTTAACGTACACATACATACAATCCTGAGTGCTCAACAAGTAGACAACATTTTATTGTGAATCTATCAGGGACCAGCTTTCAGATTTAGGCATAACGAGGACCAATCAACATTCAGCCCCAAGTGTAATTAGTCTGTCATGGACTAATCAGCTTCATTTAATTAGATTATTAATATGTTCTACAACAAGAGGCCCCAGACAGGTTTACACAATGTCAAGAGAAACTGTACAGTAACATTTTGGGATGAATCTCATGGTAAGAACATGTCCGGGACATATTTCACTCCGAAATAAAGAAATGAAAAATTACATTTCGCAATGGCCTATTCATATTTTTGAATTGTGACAATATTTTCATGACAAATTCATTGAAATTGCAATAAGTATATTTTCCCCCACCTGTAAAAATATAATTAATTCCGAGTGGAATAAAAAAGCATATGAATTAATTTGTTACATATTTATAATGATACTATTTGATGTATTGCCTTTAATTTATGCTGATTTAAATATAGAATCATTGTATTACAGTAATTTTTGGCTGTAATATATTGTAGTTAAAATGTTACTGTAGTCATATTAGATTTTAGATATATATGAAGGCATTATCTAATGAGAATATCCATTAAAATAATTGGAATTACAAAAAAACAAAACTTTAGGACGCAATATAGTCATGAGAATTTGGGTGGAAAATGTCATGAAAAGAATAAAATATTAATGGTCCTAAAAATTATTTCTTATTTTGTTCCTTTTAATTTTGGGGTAAAATGTGGCCTGGACATGTTTTTCATGAGATTTATTCTTTGACTGTAGTGTTTTGTAATGAGAACTGTAAAAGTCACTGGATGCATAAATGAAAGTGTACACTTCAATTGTTGGACCGTAATAAAGTTTACACTTAAATCATTTTTCTTCCTATTAAACTGCTAGTCACACAGACTAAGACGATAAGCTCTCACAGTTTGTTTGAATGAGAATGAACCCCATTCAGCCACTGCAAGCAAAGATGGAGACATTATTTGTAATATACTTCGAACAGCAGTAGGAGGTGGTGATTTTTATAACAATGCTGTGGTTACATACTAAGAGAGGAAAAGAGTTTCACATTAATTCCCAATAGGCACACCTGACCGTTGGACAGTCTCCGAGTGAGAAATATGGAAATGACAGTCAGTGTTTTCCTGTGGACTCTTTATAGCCAGACTTTTAAAAGTGGACAGAGAAATAGCTCCATTGTCTTTTGGCAACAGGAGGTGTATAGAATGAATTTTGCGATGACAAATGCATGTCAAAAAGAGATGTGTTCCATTTCAAGAGATCCAAGTTATCATTGTAATGTCATAAAGAGAAGAATTCTATTGTGTGAGATGTTTTCTTTTTGTTTAATTACAAAGAAGTGTAGTGTGCGCATTCATGTAAAATTAGGCGAAATATCATCTTTGGACATGATTTCTCTAAACTAGCAGAGTTTCAAGAGTCTCAACATTTAATTAAATATGCCAAGTTTCTTTTCAATCATGTAATACTTTTTAACACTTCTGTTCATTAGCTATTGCTGCCTCAATCCCATTCTAGCCTAAAGGCAGTTGCACACTGTGCGATTTAATTTTTTCCCGCAATTTTACCTTCCAAGACAAATTTTGTGGATCGTAAAAGATTTGTCATCATAGGGCAAAACGGGAAGTCTTGGATTGCTTAGTGTGTCACATTTAATGATTAATTGCTTGTGCAATGAGTCTTAGCCTTTAACTGACTTCTGGTAATGACAATATTTATGCAACACAAAGATCTTATATATCATTCCCTTCACGTTATGATCTTACTATCAAAATTTTTTGATCAGGCCACAAAATTCCCTTTCACGCAGCCGCAATGAGCGCATTTTCAAGTACAATCTTAAACCGATTATGCTTAATAAGCCAGCACCGTATGTGATCATCTAAACGCCTTCAAAGGTTTTCTTTTATCGGGGTAAGGCCATAAATGGTTTAAGCAAAAACCAATCGAAACAGGTAGATTTGTGCTAATTACCCCGATTTTCCATCACATGGGAAAACCTTTACCAGCTTATCCAATGTGCACAACTGTTGTGCGCATGCCTGTGTACGTTTTGATGTCAAAACAGAGAAAAACCCGATGATTTCAAGTCTCAGGCAAATGCGTTTTTTTACGTTGTCTGATTTTTTTGAATAAGCTCATTTTTGGTAGTTGTCAGCTTATTGTGTGCATGTCCTGGACAAATTTGTCCATTGGCCTGTATCCCTCCTGGCTTCCTAATAATCCCATGTATATATGAATTGGCTACATTACTGTACTCTCCTCTCCACCAATAGTGTGTTGGGTGTTCAGTCGCACTATGGCTGCCGTTGCATCATTCAGGCAGATGCTGCACACTGGTGGTGGTTGAGGAGATTCCCCCAATACTATGTAAAGACAGCGCTTTGAGTGCCTAGAAAAGCGCTATATAAAAGTATCAAATTATTATTTTTATTACCTAATAAATGCGCACTTTGAGTGCGTTTACATGCACAGTCTAACACGGACTATGCTTAATGAGTCGACAACATGTTTGGTCATGTAAACGCCTTAAACGATCTTCCTTTATTGGAGTAAGGTCATAAACCGATAGGCATGTCAATTTTTGCCCATTGCCTCAATAACGAGTTGCATGTAAACACCTTTACCAGAGTTCTGACTGGCTTATCCAATGTGCGCAAGTGTACTGCGCATGAAAGTTAACGCTTTGACGGCAAAAGCAAATAATAATCCGAAGAGTTAAAATCTCATGTAAACACGTTTTTCTTGCATTATCTGATTTTTTAAAATAAGCTCATTATTGGTAGTTATCAGCAGGGACTAAAAACGGTTCAAGGAACGAAAACGAAAGCCGAAATGTTTAGCAGAACGTAACTGAAAATGGGAACAAAGTGATTTTCAATTGTTCCAGAGTGAAAACATTATTTTTAAATGCTGATAACCAGTTATAACAGGTTAATTTTGTTCCGATATTTTTTTCATGAAACTAAAGGCTAAAGGATTTATCACAGTACATTTTTGGAACTACACCACTTCACGTTGCCCAAAAAATGAAAAATGTGCTTTGATATTGAAGGAAACTGCTGCATCACACATTTCTTTGACTAATTTTCCATTGTGGATGTCGCATTCTGTGAATGAAGATCTTTTTCACAGCTTTACAATTACTACATATACATGCACAGCTAATCCAGTTACAAGGAAAACATTATTAGAGGTAAAAAGTAGGCTGCATTTCTCAGTGGTTTACAATAATTCTTCACAAATTATTGTTAGATATGATGAATTAATACAGATTTGATGCTGCCTGGTTTTGACTGAGAAGCAGATCTGTAAAAAAATTATACTTAACTGTTAATTAACTGCTTGTTATGATTTCTATGCCGATCACCACACAGGAAAAAAATTAATTGCTTATTTTCACTTATTTCGGTGTGGCAAGTGTCTTATTTTAGGCATGTTTTTCCAGACCAGGTCGCTTGTTTCTCTTGCGAGATCTGGCAACACTGCAACTGGTGTTTCACCCAACCCTTAGTGCAGAGTACTGTCATTTTAAAAAGAACGTTATTAACCGTTCTTTTATTTTGTTCTAACCGGGTAACCTTTTGGAAAGGAGGCTGCGGAACTTCTGAACCGGAATGAAAAAATACAGTTTTTGCTCAGAATGAACTGAAATGAATTTAATTTTTTGTCCCTGGTTATCAGACCATTGGTGAGCATGGAAACACTCTCATTGCCAACATCAGCGCAACAAGTGCTTGCTATGGTTTGTACGGTACCATTTCAATTTCATGTGTCAATAAGGATGTCAGAACCGTGACACGTCTTGATGAGGTAAAGCGCCCGGTCAATGCTGTCAATCGTGACCAAAGTTAGGCAAGATGTATATCGTGCAGTCTGACATTGATGATGTGACAAAAGAAGATGATATTGTGCAGTCTTTCTTAGCTTTTACCCAAGATCTCAATAGAATCATATTGTATATTGGTAGGCAACAATTGTAAATTGCACAGTGTACACCTGGCTTTAGTGCAGTAATACTAAAACACCTTTGACAACTTTGAAGTGTTTGATATAGCCTTCAAGGTCTGGCCAAAACTACTGATCTGTTATGTTATGCAGCATTTTTCTTTAAAGCATTTTAAATGCTGCACACCTCAAATTTCGCCATCATAATAGTTTGTCTGTTTGTTCTAATTAAAACTTTTTTCTTAACTCTGATTTATTGTGTCCTTGAACCATGCAAAGCTCTGTAATATAACAATGTACAAAATGAGTGCCCACCTTTGTACGGGAAACAAAAGTCGTCTATTAATCGTCTAAAATGTAACTATTTTACAGCATTGCCCTCTCTTTTGTTTTAGTACATTACACTGCCTTTTGGCCTCCTTTGCTACATACTTTGCTTATTTTTTCATAAGCTCCTCTATCCAACACAATCTCTTATCTTATCTCTGTTCCACCTCTGTCCGTGAACCAACCTCTCCTTGTTGGTTTCGACCGGGGTTCTTGGTCACCTCAAGTTGAGTTCTCTCTTTATTAGTGCATTCAACGATTCACTAAAGACATGTTGTGTTTAAATTTGTGTCTGTGTTTGTGTGTACTTAGCTTCTGAAACACGTACCGCAAAACTAAGACCCTCACACTGGCTTCCAGCTTTAAAATCACCCTAAATTTGTTTGGAAATATCAGTATGTTATGTAACAAGTGTTTGCTGTAGTTGCAGCTTCCATTTCTCCTCTGAGTGGTTTTCAGAAGCCCTCGATGTGGCAATAGGCCTCTAGGCTGGAGAAGAGAATATAGAGGAACCAAAGACCCAGAAAGAGGAGGCTAGTAAGGAGGCGTGGGACACGTGGGCCACCCAGTTCTCCGCCAATAGATGGTCGACGGCGGAAGAGTAGTACCGCCATGCTGATGAAGGCAAAAATAGTGAATAGGGTGACGGAGAAGGCCAGCGACCCAGGGTCCACATAAAATCGCTTGCCTTGGACGGCCCAGTAGATGGCCGCTACGGACCAGGCCACGCCAATACCCAGAAACACGTTAACGGCATTGCTGCCAGTGACATTTCCAACGGAGGCGTCTGCGTACTGATCCTGAGTAGCAGCGGCTTTACTGGCGAATGTGTCTGAAAAAGGGAGATAGGGAAGGGAAGAAAATTTAGAGATTAGTGGTAAACCGGTATTTTGAAATGTAATTTTTAGTAAATTTGTGTCATTTACTATTAGTGTCTGATATATAGGCTACAGCAGGGATTTTCAGACTGGGGTCAAGATGCCACAAGGGGGCACTTGGGGGTCTGGAGAAAATTTGAAAGAAAAAGAACATTTTACTAGTGTTAAAGTTAACTTGTTAACCTAAGAAATTAATTATGTTTAGCATGTTCATTTTTAACAGAGTTTTACCAAATTTGACATTATTACCATTCCATTATTTGTTCTAAAGACTGGTCAAAAATCATGAGATTGATTGTGATTGTTCTATAAAAGATACACTGTCAATTTTATACAAAGTAAATATCATCCAGATAATATTTTTATTTAATTTAATATGTTTTGGCTTTAGTAGTACAGTGACAATATTAAAGGCAATTATTGAAAAACAACATGTTTTAGTTATAATATCATGGTAACTATTTTTCTCACACAGTAAATTTGGGTCTTAATACCTGAAAATATATAGCTGCCTTTATAGTTTAGGAAGGGGGTTCCCGCAAGGGGATCATAATTGTTTTGTGGTCCTTGGCATCAAAAGTTTGAAAACCTCTGGGCTACAGTAAAAGTCAAAAGTTTGTACAGGCTACTCATTCTTTATTATTATTATTATTATTATTATTATTATTATTCACATTTTAAAATAATAGTAAAGCCATAAAACTATGAAATAATGTAAATGGAAGTGTGGAAATTATTTAGTGGTCAAATGTTATACAAATAAAAACTATGTAAATTTTTTGTTTTGTTTGAATTGTAACTTTATTCAAGTGTGCTAAAACTTTTGTCTGGTAGTGTATATATGGGTCAACGCCCACTATGGTCTCCAGATATTAACATTGACCATTAAAAACCCCATATTGGTCAACCACTAATAGAGATAATTATACATCATCCAGCACAAGCTCGGTACATACCTGGGATAGAGGTGCCCAGAGCCACAAACACCACCGCAGTGACAGTGTCGCGCAGGCCTACAGTGCAGCCGAAGTGAGATGCCACATCCCCGATGATTGCAGTGAGGATCCCAATTACAGTGATGGACACAAGGAAGCAGGCCCAACCGTTCCAGTATTCTGTGGGTGGAACGAACGCAAACAGAACCTTCCAGAAGACTGTCAGGAAATGCATGGCATAATCGTAGCAGGACGGGAGACGTTCCTCACGACCCTCCTCTTCATCTTCATCACCGTCACCTGAGGAAGCCACACACAATTAACACACTAGCTGTAACCACACTTTCTTTAATACCATAGCACACATGCACACAATCACAAAAAATACAAGAAGGTGTGTTAGACAGACCTGCACTGACGGTCACAGCCTCGACGAACTGTTCTCTCCAAGAATGAGTGCCGATGACCAGCGCCAGGTTAGTCTTCTTGATCAATTTATCAACGGTACTCTGAAACACAACACAGATCACAAACTGTGTCTCTTGCTCTCTTTCCAACGTGCACAATACACTTCTAAAGCATTGGAAGACTTTAACACATTGCCCTTTAAAGCACAGGCATTGAATTTATTTCCATGCTTTCACTAGTCTTGATATTATCATCATGACAAATCTAATAAGCTTGAGAACTGTTCTTCTAGCACCATTGATTTGATAAATAGCACTCTGAAAAAAATTCATTAAGCCCGAAGGGAAGCAATCTTCCCACACTAAGCATAACCCAAAGAAAGCATAGTGGATATAATGTACATTTCAAATTTACAATGGTTTACAAGTTGCCTTAAGCATGGTTCAAACCAGGCTGATCTCAAGTCCAGCACACCTGCCACTGTGCCACACTGCTACAAGCTTCATAGGTCTTAAAGAGACACACCAAGCTGAGACCACATGCAAAATCATTGCTGAGACGTTGCTGTTGTTCTTGCAGGATTGAATGAAAAACTAACTATTTTAAAATTTCTCTCTGGTATTGTCTGATGACTTAGGATAAGGAAGCAATTAATAAATAAAAATGTAGGTTAAATTGACTAAAGCATTTTAAACACTATGTGGCGTTGTCTCCGGACTGTTCAGGTGTCCTCAGGACATGGTTTTGTTGATGCCTCTTTAAATTATGTTTTGATGTGACAATGCATTGTAAATTCAAAATGGTGGACAGGAAAAATGTCTGACCTTGGAAAAATGTATATTGTTGGACTCTGCATGACCCAAGAAATCCAAAGAGAGCTCAATCATTATTTTAGGCCCAATTATTTGAAAAGTTGTAAGCATAAATGTCAATTTTTTATATTTCTTGACCAATAGGTGGTGCTGTCACCAAACTTGGCATGCACCCTCATATCTAATGAAGCATACCAAGTTTTGTTTCAACAATACAAAGCATCTCAGAGATATAGCCTGAAATATGGTTTTGCTTTGACAGTGTTAACTTGGACTGGACAACATTTGTAGAAGAAGAAGTGAAAAAGTGGTTAACAATGTATTTTATGAAATCGCATGAACATAAATTGAAAATACTGGGTTCAATCAATTCAGCAGGAGGAGCAAAACCAAAAGAAAAAACATTTATTTTAGGTCACCGGGTTTAAAATTTGAGGGCAAAGGAAAAGTGAAATTTTGAGCTCATGGTGGCGCCATAGAGTTTGACTGTGAGGCTGCAAAATTGGCCAGATGACTTTTCAGACCACCCCTAATAATCCATTTTCATCCACTGCAATATAAAAATAACATCATGAAGGAGCAATATGCAACTCTTATCTGCACCTGGGAATCTGAGCAGGCCCAGACAAAATCTGTAGCCTTTTTCACATTTTCTGTGCTGAGGGAATTTTGTTTTCTACATTGTCTGTACTTACATTCTGCAGAATGCATATAAATACTGTAGGTTAAAATGTATTAAACTGAGTCAATAGTACTACACTCTTACTGATAGTTGAAAGCATGATCAAAATATTTAATAAAACACATGGGCTTGGGGGATTTTCTGAATTTTATGAATTACAACGTTCCAATTCTGCGAAAATCTGGGATTAAGGAATTTTTTTAAATCTTTTTAAGGAATTTTGTGGCTGCATATTCCATGTGGGCCTACCTATGGGCCAATATCACCGATGGACATGCATTTATCATGCCGTATACCACATGACCTTTATATAGTGCTCTGTAATGCCTCCGCTGAACACTGTTCATGGAGTTCAAATCAGCATGCATGATTTCACCATATAGCCACATGTCAAGCTTTTTCTAAGGCTAGAGAACAGATGGAATAAAGGTTGGGCATCTTAATTTTGTTCAGCCTTTTGGCAATATTTAATATACTGCATATAGTTTCTCTGAAATGGCTTTTATGGGGGTTTTTTAATCAGAGGGACCATCATTTCGACCAAATAACCATTTTAGCAAATTAGATTCAAAGCATATCTACTTTTCACCATAGAATTGAAGTTTTCAGATGCGATACCTTAAATTCGTAGGATTCTTCGATCACCACCTCGAGTCGGCTGTGCTCCCCCAGAATGGGTTTCCCCATCTCTGCTATCTTCCTCGCCTCCTCCTCCTCTGCACTCAGATGTCCCTCTGGATCCTCTGAGAGAGACAGAGATGACACAGGAATAGAGGCAGACAGAAGAGACAGGATGAGATATAACAGGCAGGAAATGGAGGGCATACCCCCTTACCTGTCAATCAGAAAAAGAACAGCTCAACCAATCAATAAGACACTACGGGCGTTACAACACACTTACACACAAACGAAACAGCATGATTTTGACATCAAGCTTTGAGAGATGTACCGGATGTAAGTAAAGCCAAATATTTCAAGGTTTGTGGCAACTGTACCGCTTGTTTTCATGTTAAGAAGATAATGCCATTTGGAAAGTCTTTTCCTTTGCTGCCTTGGTGAAATATTCCTTTGAAATATCTTTAAAAACAACAACAAAAAAAAAAAACCAATGGGGTAAATGTAATTTTTTCAAAGCATTTAAAGAAAATGGAATTGAAGCACTTCAGTTTCAATCCAACTCAAAAGGTCTACTCCATTTCTCAAGGTCTGTTCACTTTGTTGATTTCTTTTAAGCGTTTTGAGCGTTTCACTTTTAACAATGAGTGTTTGATTCCTCTCTTCAGATCATAACCGCATCCCTCACGGTTTCAGGAAAGCTATTAGCGCATTCTATCCTTTCAGCTGTGACCACTGGAGTGTTTAAATGAGGGTTAGTATGGACACATGTCAGAGGTGAATCACAGGTTTATCTGTAACCTTACCTTGGTTCAGCAGCAGGGCTGCGTTGTGTAAGGAGGGACAAGAGAGATGGAGTTAGTGCTGGAGATGAGCTCACTCCATTAACACACACACACACACACATATACACAGACAGACTTCTACATGTATCCCATTGCTATACTGTATGTTTTGGAACTCACTTGTGCTGCGTTTAAAGGCCAAAGTATACTTTGGTTTTTCGTGTTCTGGTACTTCTAGCGCAAATTTCATCATTAGCACTGTATGTCCATGTGCAGTCCAATTTTTCTATACACGCAGACAGTCCGCGTCTTTGCACGTCGTCAGTGCATGCGCCTACTGTTGGCTGTTCTACAGAGTTTCACAAGCAGTTGTACCACTCATGTGTCGAATGCATCCATACGAGCTTGTGGTCAAAAGAGTGTACTTTGAAAGGCTGATCAGTGAGGACTTAATAGTACACAAGATGGAACAGCAAGTGAAAAAACAAAGTAGAGCCTTAATTCGGAAGGCCTTTCCAACATCCTTAGAAATGCAAAATAGAGAGTCACTTGCTGTTGACTAAGCTAGTAGAATTGAAATTAGTATAAAACAGGGGGGACCTAAAATGGCTTGTGGCTTAGCAGCTCGGATGTTTATGTGGCTCAACAGAGGATTTGGCTTTCTGAGCCGATAAGTGCCCACTTGAGGAAGTCTCCTTTGTGTTTCTAAGAAAATTGTTATTAGCATTAGCATATAGACATTTACCGCCCAATGGGAAAACCCTGACTGTATGACATCACGCAGACATGGCGGCACCCACAGAGATTTATCCAATTTACCACTGCATGTAATTGTAAACATTCAGTTTTAAGCGAATTATATGTGTCAATGAGTCCTACATTAGGACCTCATGACAGACCGTGCATTAACAGTCTGATACTTATTGCACACAAAACCGGAAATCGCTTTCTCGATCAAAGAAATCCTGATCTGATTGGCTGATGGAACTTCTGTGAGTAAGAGCACACAGGACTTTTTATCAGTCCTGTCCACAAAGTTCAGAGTTGATATGACGAAATAATCACTGGATTCGCCAGTGAGTAGTGACATCAAATCTTTTAGATACTCATAGTTTCATTTGAGGCATGTAATAGCAAATAATGTGGATACCCATGAGCAAAACTGCATTTGCTGCTTTGTTATGTCTGAAATAGTCTTTACTGAGGTTTTTTGTGCTGTACTTTGACTTTCTACACATTTTCCAAATGTTTTTTCTGTGTGTTTTCTGTACGTTTCTGTGCAGTTGCTCGTAGAGTCTGTTGCACCATTATTGAAATTTTTTTTTTTTTCCCCATGGCAGTCTTTCATTATGGTAAAATATTTCACAGATAGCCCCACAACTAAATGGCACATAACAACAAAAACTGTGATTGATCGCTTTAAATGTCAGTTAAAGGTGCACTCAGTAAGATTGTAGCTGGCTCTTACTCGTCCCATCGGTCCCAGTAGTACTTGAGGTTTAGGACTCTGTACTGACACCCATCATCCTGGATAACTGGAATGCTGTTTGCTATGTGCTTCCGCTTTCCACCGAATATGTTTGCTTATCTTCTGTTTTGTTACTTTTAGTCTGTGTTTTTATCCATCTAATACTATATAAATCCCTATTATAGACATTCTTGTATTTAATCCAAATGAATTTTCATGCGTCGTTGCACTCTGGACTGTGACCGGGCAGTAGTGACTTTCGATCTCTCTGCTGGCTGAATACCGCCTTTTGCTCGCACTTGGCGTTTGATGTGACAGCTGCGGGTAGTAGTGGTTTGTTTCATCACTCCGATAGGGACCTCTTGTTTGGACTTTTTACCTTTTCACTTGCACTCATTCTGTTCGGACTGTCTGGTGGATCACACCATACCATCACACTGGACTATACTGTTGACTTGGGCTCCGTTGTTGTTTGTAGTAAGTATATTGTGTTTTTTTGTTTTCTTGTTTGGTTTGCTTGTCTTGTTTGCATGTAATATTATATTAGAGCATTGGCTGAAAGCGCTTAATAAAGTAAACATGTTTTCATTATTGTCATTATTAGTGGTAGTAACTCAGTCCATTGCAAGACACAGGTTGTCATGTGCTGTCAACATGGCAGTGCCCATGAGGGGGCGACCTGCTTCATGTAAAATTAAACAGATTTTATTGCGTTACTGATATGACTGGAGAAATCTCAACATATTTAAAAAAAAAAAATTTTTTTTAAATGAGCAAAAAATTACTTAGTGCACCTATAAAACAGGGTAAGTTATATTCTCTGTTGATAATGGTACACCTGAAAAACAAATGCTGACATTGACATTTCATTTCTTTATAGGTCATTTTCTGAGCCTTGTACAACACAATGATTCATGGTTAGACAAATCAAGTACGAATCTCCCATATCTGATTTGAATGGAACACAGCATTGAACACCAATAACACCAAATGAATGGCCAAAACCCCATAAAAAAAAAAAAAAAATAAATAAATAAATATATATATATATATATATATTTAAGCTAATCTCTAGTTTTTACAGTGCAACATTACACACACATACACACACCTGATATTCCTCTCTTCAGCCAGCGAGGTTCCTCGAGAACGATGAAGAAATTTTCATGTTTCTCATACTCTTCATCATCAGTGATCCTCACCTGGATGGTCTGACTGCACACAAACACACACACGCGCACACACACAAACACACACAGACACATACACACACATGTTGGTGCAGCTATCATTATGAGGACTCTCCATAGACATAATGATTTTTATACTGTATAAACTATAGATTCTATCCCCTAACCCTACCCCTACCCCTAAACCTAACCCTCACAAAAAACTTTCTGCATTTTTACATTTTCAATAAAACATCGTTTAGTATGTTTAAGTGATCTGAATTATGGGGACACTAGAAATGTCCTCATAAACAACATTTATAGCATAATACCCTTGTAATTACCAGTTTGTAACCTAAAAAGATTTCCTCATAAACCACCCAAACCCGCCCACACACACACACACACACACACACACACTTATAAATACTTAATGCTGTTTCTTCTGGGGTTACAAACATCAGCGCTCCACCCTGACATGAAATCACATAAAAAGAGCTTGCACGCGCACACACACACACACGCACACACACACGCACACACACACGCACACACACACACACACAAATAGGCACAAAAGCGCTCCACCCTGACATGAAATCACATTAAAAGAGCTCGCGCGCACGTGCACACACACACGCACACAGACAAATATAGGCACAAAAACATGCTTGCATAAATCATGGCAAATGTCAGCATTTAAATCACTTCAAAGGATGGCATGTCAATATTTAATCACATTTAAATTAATACATTCATACACACTCACCCAGTCTAACACACTTCTACACTTATAAAATGTAAGTAAAAAACAAAACAAAAACATACTGCTTTGTAAGGATGTTAAATTGTTCTAAGAAATCAGTTTTTTTCTACTATCAAAACTGAAAATGTTTATGCTTGAGTGTTCGATAATCGATATGCAGAACGGATCTATAATTACTGTTGTTTAAAAAAAAAAAACTACATATATGCACCGATCAGCCACAACATTAAAACCTAATATTGTGTAGGTCCCCCTCGTGCCGCCAAAACAGCGCCAACCCGCATCTCACAATAGCATTCTGAGCTGATATTCTTCTCACCACAATTGTACAGAGCCGTTATCTGAGTTACCGTAGACTTTGTCAGTTTGAACCAGTCTGTCCATTCTCTGTTGACCTCTCTCATCAACAAGACATTTCCATCCGCAGAACTGCCGCTCACTGGATGTTTTTTGTATTTGGCACCATTCGGAGTAAATTCTAGAGACTGTTGTGTGTGAAAATCCCAGGAGATCAGCAGTTACAGAAATACTCTAATCAGCCTGTCTGACACCAACAATCATCCATGCAATTATCTAATCAGCCAATCGTGTGGCAGCAGTGAAGTGCATAACATCATGTGGATACGGGTCAGGAGCTTCAGTTAATGTTCACATCAACCATCAGAATGGGGAAAAAATGTAATCTCAGTGATTTGGACCGTGGCATGATTGTTGGTCATGCCACATGATGACCGTTTTGCGGCCCTCTTCAGCAAGTCGTGGCCCGTTCGGTATAAGTCCCGGTTCTCCCTAAAAGTCCCCGTTCTCCCTATGGCCAGTCTGCCCCTGACCTACACAGTATTAGGCAGGTGGTTTTAATGTTGTGGCTGATCGCTATATATATATATATATATATATATATATATATATATATATATATATATATATATATATATATATAGATAGATAATTATTAGACTTCAACATTAGAACTGTAATATGCATTAATAAATGTGTAATAATAAAAATAATGTATTAATATATTATATAATTGTTTTATTCCTGATTTTTGACACTATAACTATTTAACACAAAAACATTATATATATATATATATATATATATATATATATATACACACAGTATATTTACTATTTTGTTCAGTAGGTTATATAATGTTTAATATTCTGTAGTATTCCGTTTTTTGACACTATAAATATATCTAATAATAATATCAATATATTTTATTTAATTATATAATTATATACATTTACATATATATTTATAAATATATTTATATATAGGTCTCTCTAAAATTGTTCTGGTGTTGGATTTACTACCACTGGCTGACAGAGAAAAGCGTAACATTTAGTGCTGATGAATAATGTAGAGCTCTCCAGGAAAAAGAGAAAAGACTCCAGACAGGACGGAAGAGTTCATTTGCAAATTAACTTGCTGACACTAGACATGCAAGCATTACTATTACTGTGGTTCATACTTAGAGTTACAGATTTGAAGAAAAAACAGAACACTAACTTTAGGTACTAAACTTTGACGCATAACTCGCCCCACACATTTTGTGCTGCGTACATGATATGACACCTCATATTGCGGCTCATTGATAAGAAGTGTGCTGTTACTTTTGAATCCAGTTTTATGATTTGTACCTAGTGGACAATAAAACGGACTTCCACTAAAGGATTTCAAAGCAACCATTTAGGAAACCCAAGCTTCCGCAGCAAAACAGTAGAAAAACCGAAAAAAAAAAAAACCTTAGCAACCACATAGTAACACCCTGATAACCACCCACAAGGGCAGGCACCATTTCTTTCACACAAACACACACTCACGTTGTCTGGTCGTTGGTGAATTCCAACTCTCCGTGTGTGTCCTCGTAATCAACCCCTCCCCCCTCGGCTGTTCCGGGCTCCGTGTGGTATGGAATGATGACGGTTCCACGGGCGCCGGAGTTCCGGACCACAGTCACTTCCATGGTTCCCACACTTTCGCTCACTCGAACCAGACGGTCCATAAAAGTGAAGATCCCTGCATGGTCATCATCCAGGATGGTGACCGTGGCCATCAGCGGTTCCACCAGCCGGGCCTTGGGTTCCTGCTCCGTGTCGTCACTCTCAAACATACCCTCCGCATCACCGACACGCAGATTTAGCAAACGCACAAAGAAATGTTCATCCTCCTCGAAGATGTCATCATCGATGATGCCCACCTAGAGAGACAGAAATACTTTTAAAATCTCAAACTTAAGCTTAAAATAAAAAAGTAATAAAAATCTAATTACTTTTTTAATACACATTCCTGGTCTTATTTTGTGCATTTCATCAGTGCACGTTATTTCAAAGAAAAATAAATATGTCTCATAATCTTTCGCCAAAATGTAACACTTGCTCCGCCTCTGAAACAACTTTCCTTTTTTGCTTACATCATCAAGGCCACTTAAGTTTCAACGCATGGGTGCCAGTGATGTTTCAGGAAGGAATAGTTGTCCACAAATAACTGCAAACTTTGGTATGGAATACCCTCTTTTTATGATCATAATTGATCAAATAAAAAGCCCTGCCCCACATTTTTTTCATTAAATATCTTGTTTGACTCGAAAATACCTCACATGATGGCAATAATATGGGTTGCGAATGTTGTTTCATGTTGACTTTAAAGGTGAAGTGTGTAATTTCCGCACCGTTACTGGTAACAAATGGAACTGCAAAAAATAATGACTATTTCAAAACATATTTCCAAAACACTTCTACAGTCCACAGGGTTGCCCAAAAAAACGGTGCCAGTATGTCTGCTCATATCTTAAAAATGCATAAAGGCATTTGCATGATTTTTGGCATACTTCTATGACTTTCTGTAAACTAAAAAATAACTTCACTGTGACGTCATTGTGAGCAACACCTTACTACAAATAAATAAATAAGTAAATTGTTTAGCTATGTTTTCAATGGCATCAAAGGTGCTTCTCTTTCACCATGTGGCCCCATTTTTTCAGGGCCAAATGATGTACTTATTCATTTATTTGTAGCAAGTTGTTGCTCACGATGACGTCACATAATTACTTATATTGTCTCTGCACATTAAGCTAGGATACGAGAAAAGTTTTAACATTGAAAAAAAATGACACTTCACCTTGAAACTAACAAAGACTTAAAGTTTAGCTTCAGTATACAGTAGCTCAGAATCTATCCCTTCAACAAAAAGTACTTGGTAATCAGACAAGTACATCAGTTAGAGTTCAGAATTTTCGGATCAGTGTGTCTGTGATTTTGAATCCTTCCTCACTCTGTTTCCATGGCAAAGAGACTGTCAATCATTGTCACTCAACCAAAGTCAGACAGTACGGCCACTGCTGCTATGGATACACGGTCCTGTCCTTCTCAGTGGAGTGGATGTTTGTCTAGAAAGGAGTTTTATTACATGAAGGATAATTTCCCTGAGGCATATCGGTTCAGAAAAGATCTATGTTAATAAACATTAAACAATAAGAATGAACAGATTAAACCGTTTAGTCCAAGATTAGACTTCATCTGTGTCATGAATGATGTTTTCAATTGCTGAATTCAAGACAAAGCAGTCAAAGTCAAAATAAAACAGCATTCACAACCCATTTTACTTCCATAATGTCACGTATTTCCCAGTGAAAGAATATTCAACAAGAAAAAACTGTAGGATGAGATTTGATTTAAAATTTCTGATTTAATCAGGAATTGATTGGATTGTGAAACTGTACAACAGTACCCTAAAACAATGCTTAAATAGCTATTTAACTGATGTGTAACATGATTTAACACGAGTTAATGTAACGGGAGCCAGCTGGTATGTGATAGTTATGAGGCTGTAGCCTTAAGCCTTCTCATTAGTGCGTCTGCCTCCCATGCCGGCAATCCGGTTCAAATCCCGCTCAGAGTGTGTCGAGCAGGACCGGTTACAGTGGTTCCGTAACCTGGATGGGAGTGAGGTTTAGGGGGGTGAGTGTAATGGGAGCCAGCTGGTATGTGCTATGCAGTGTGTAAACCACACTCCCCTGACCTCAAGAGGGGCACTAGCGACTGACACTTGAGGCTATAGCCTTTAGCCTCCATGTTAGTGCGTCCGCCTCCCATGTTCACGACTCCGGTTCGAATCCCGCTCGGAGCAGAATGAGCGGGACCAGTTACAGTGGTGCCATGACCCGGATGGGAGTGAGGTTTAGGGGGGTTAGTGTAACAGGAGCCAGCTGGTACCTGATAGCTGTGCAGTATGTATAATCCTTACTCCTGTGGCTCAAGAGGTGCACTAGCGACTGACACTATAGGCTGTAGCCTTCAGCCTCCTCGTTAGCATGTCCACCTCCCTTGCCGGCGACATCGGTTCGAATCCCGCTCGGAGCGCTTCGAGCAAGACCGGTTACATTAACATTTACTGTATTTTTACGATAAATTATTGCTGTCCAAATACCTAAGTATTCAGTTCAGGTCTCATACATGACCAGCTAAGAGAAGGTACTGTAAAAACCATGTAAAACCAGCTACAACTTTAAAGGCTCTGTAGAATTTGCGTGTTCGCAAGTTTGCCAAACGAAATTCGCATAGGGTCCAACAGGCGTAATTACTGATTGTGCAGATTCTCATTTTGCCAAACAAAGGTAAATGTGAGAGAGCCTTAAGCTGGTTTTTACTGGGTTTCCTCCTCACCTTTATCTCTTTTCTGGTTTCTCCTGGCTTAAACACCAGCGTTCCTTCACAGTACTTGTAATCTGAACCTGCGTTGGCCGTGCCGTCTTCTGTACAGTAGTCGACATAGAACGTGCTCTCTCCCAGACCTCCTCGACACACCACGGGTATTGCGATCGTGCCGCAGTTCTCCATGCACTGGCAGTGTGCGCTTTCTAAGGAAATGCGGCTGCAGACGGTCAGGTCCTCCTCTTCCAAAGCCTCCTTGCCGCTCGTCACGGCAGCACGGCGAGCATGATCGGCCGCATGTTTCTTCAGCACGTTACCAGCCCCGATCATCATGCGTGTGGCCTGAACGCGATAAAAGGCGCGACTTTTCTGTTGATGGAGAAGGGCGTAGTAGTTGGCCAGCTCCACCAGTTGATCCAAATCCTTATCTGGATATTTCTGCTTTAGATCCTTTAGGATACGGATTCCCTGGAATCGAAACATTCAAGAGTCAAGACATGAAGAAAATGTTGGCTAATTTTTATTATGCATGCTGCTAGTGCAATTAAAATTAATTTACCCAGCCTATTGGCGTTTCAAGCCCACATGATTTCCTGTCTTCCAAAATGTTCAAAATGTATGTTATTCGCTGAAAATTACCGTAGTTCTCAAATCTCATTCCCACTTGTGCATATTCAAACTTGGCACTTCAAAACGTATTGCGGTAGGTTTGACATCAATGAAGATGCATGTAATTGGTGTCTCGTGACCGCAACATTCCATGTTTGAATGTGCACAAGTGTGAATGACATTTGAGAGTTTAGGGTTAGGGCTAGGGTTAGGGTTATAAAAAAGATTTTGGACGAATAATGACTCAATTTCAATCTGTTCCTTACGCAAAGCTATTGTATGACTTCAGAAGACTTGGACTAAAGCTATATAAATTGTCTGGATTACATTTATGGAACTATTTTGTCTGTTTGGAGCTCGGCAGCCACTGTCTACTTTCACTGTATGGAAAGCAGTAGATTGGAGATTGTGCCTCATACCTCCTTTTGTGTTCCATGGAAGAAAGAAAGTCATGCGGCCTTGGAATGGAACTGAGTATAAATGTTTGTATTTAAAAGAAAGTGTGTGTCTCTTTCCTCACTTCTTTACGACTCTCGTCTTGGTCTTTGGCACCGTCCATGTAAACGATGCTGTTGGAGTTGGGTAGAGTTGTCATGGCACCTGTTGTGTTGCTGGTACCATCCTGGCAATTTTCCTGCATACTGAATTCTACAGCTCCACCCCTCAGTGGAAACTTCCCATCCATCAACATCTCCATACTTTTAGGAGTCATCTCCCCCTCTGTCTCCACAACAACCCCCGTTCTTTTGTCGGCACGGTAGCGCTTGGACATGTACTTGTAGAAGAGGAGACGGCGGTCGGCGATCCAAGCCAGAATCACACAGATAGGGAAATAACAGAGAGTAACCAGTGCTTCCCATACCTACAACACACACACATCGATGTAACCATTGCACTAATAAATCTACAGAGTGAAGGGCCACTTATAGCTACATAAAACTATAAGAGACAGAGACGAACGACGTGCAGTAACAACTCACTTTACTATAAACAAATGACTAAATATGGTTTTGTGGTGAGAAGTACCAGAGCATAAACAATATTTATCATTTCGTGTGACTTAGTAAACAGTGCTTTAAAAATACACACACACGTTGACTTGTAAATAATGGTGAATCTCATACAGTAATGCCCAAGTCAAATTTCACTCAAATCAATAGAAAAAAGATAATTCGCCTGGATTACCTGGACGTATCATGTATTATGAGATTCACTCATAAACACAAAAACCAAATCATACACACCTCCACGATTCCCGGTGAGATGACGGAGAGGATCAGGTAGAGCCAGATATAAGCGAAGATACTCCAGAAGGAAGTGATGAAGAAGACTCTGAGATGTTTGATCTTCCTCACCTCGCCATCAGGAATCACCCACACACAGATCCCAATGATCATGAACATATTAAAGGCAGCACTGCCTACAATGGTGCCTGGACCAAGCTCACCAGACTCAAATCCATGACCACATACCTGAGACATACAAAACGCACACACACACACACACACACACACACACACATATGTTGGTGCAGCTATCATTGTGAGGACTCTCCATAGACATAATGATTTTTATATTGTACCAACTATAGATTCTATCCCCTAACCCTAACCCTAAACCTAACACTCACCAAAAACTTTCTGCATTTTTACTTTTTCAATAAAACATCATTTAGTATGTTTTTTAAGCGATTTGAATTATGGGGACACTAGAAATGTCCTCATAAACCATATTTATAGCATAATACCCTTGTAATTACCAGTTTGCAACCTAAAAGAATTTCCTCGTAAACCACCCACCCACCCACACACACACACACACACACACACACACACACACACACACACACACACACACACACACACACACACACACACACACACACACACACACACTAGCAGTGTTAAAGGGGTTATCCAAGGGGATATGCTTCACACATCCAGGAATAAAATAAGACAGAACACATCCGAATTTGATCTGCTTTGATCACAATTACACAATTTGAATTTTTTTCAGATATAGCGCCACCTAGCATGTGCCATTAACTTGTTCTGTTGTCCATGTGCACTAAGTTTTGTTAAGTTTAGATATTGTGCTCACAAGATACAGACTAATTAGTCAATATGGGACACATCCATAAACATATTGGCCCAAACATATATGATCAAATGAATCAAATTGCTTTTGATAACTTTTTGAACCTCTAGATAATACATACCACATTTCATGTAAATCAAACAAATAGCCTAGGACGAATGGTAGAAAAATTTTCTGGTTGAAATAGAAATCCACATGACCAACTGATTTGGGGGCACTAAAGCATTCAGAAGGAAATTACAATTTTTATTCTAGCCCTTAGGGTTCAAGAGATAAATAATTATTAAAGTGTCAGCTTTTGGCCGATTCTCTCAAAATTTGTTACACATCCTTATCTAGACACCCTGCACATTGCCCAATTTCATAATGATCAGCCATTCACAATTTAAGTTATTAGCTGCTGAAATTTGATTGGCTTCTGGTGGCCATTTTTGTTGATTTTCCAACCAACATTAGGATATGATAGCACTTGCACCAAAAAAGATGCATGCCAAGTTCCAACTTTCTTGACGAAATAGGTGCAGAATTGAGACTATTCTGTAGTTCTAACTCAATGTATGGGCAGAATTGGCTGAAGTTTGGTGTGCACAAGTTTCATTAAGTTTGGACTTTGTGTTTAGAAGATGTACAGTTGTAGGTTGATAAGTGAATATGGGCCACGTCCAACCATTTTATTGGCTTGTAACTCTGAAGTGCTTTGACGAATTAATTCTTTTGATAACTTTTTGTCAGGAGAGTAGATGATGTATATGAAATTTCCAGTGAATCAGACAAATGGCCTAGGAGGAGTTTGAAAATTATTTTTATTCTAGCCCATAAGTTTCCGGAGTTATTGGCGAAAATAAGTTATTGATCTTATTATAGCTCCACCTAGGGTTGTATGGGTGTGTGTGGACGCCTGAGTAGCAGCTGAGATTTGGGACCACCCTGGCAAGTTTGGAGTCTCTACAACTAACGGTGTTTGATGCCCAGACACTTTTAGGGTGGCAGCAGCAGAAGAAGAAGAAGATGATTAGGATCAGTACAAATATAATAGAGTTCCAGCACCTTCAGTGCTTGGATCCTTAATAAGATGACAGGTGATAAGATGATATGTGCTATTCCCATTCAATGCATGGACAAGATGTCACATTCAATGCACTTTCTAAAAATATAAATGAATGTCCTTGGGTAAGATAAAGCTACAGAATGAAATAGAAAGCACACAGGTGTCCGTTATCAACACATATGGCTGCTATATTTCTATATCTTCACCAGCAGGTATAGAGCAGCTGGCCTATGGGGTCTGTCTGTTGTTGACAGATAATTCACTCCGCACCTCCTCTCAAACTGAGTTTGCAGTGATATTTCACACATCTGAGACCAAAATCTTCCAAATATTCGGCCTGACTGAATCTCCGGCCTGCTTCCTCCTCTTAAAGATGCAATTTTCCCAAGATGAATGGTGTTTTGTGATGTTGTATGCATAGAAAACACAACAATATTCCTGCATTGCACGTTAAACCCTTGAGTTGAACACCGTGGCCTGACGGATGTCTAAATATATCAGATTGTAATGTAGTGTGACAAATATTAGCCAATAAAGCTCAGCTAGCGCTGCCGTGCCATGCTAAATGTTTGCTAAGACAGCGGTGATCATATCCCACAGGGAAATTCACACAGATCTGATGACAGAGGACATGTTGTTTTCATGCAGTGGACAGCAAACGAGGACTGTTCTGTCTCTTACCCTTATTAATAAATATTATCTGGACCCTTATTAGCTGAAGCAGCGGTCTACAGGCCAAATGATACACGGCATGCATCTCACCATCTCTGAACAATTTATACGCACAACATGATGGGTCAGTAATCGGTTCAAAGACCTCATGAAATAGTTTGATAAACACACTTTTTTTTACTGTGTAGTATTCCACAAAAGTGGGTATTAAATAAAATATTACTCTCTTATTTAAACAGTTTAAACATAACCTAAGTTACATTTTATTGTAAATGTAAATGTGAAAAAGAGTGGGCATGTGTACCATTCAAGGCCATATGGGTAACAAATAAGCCAACTATGCTTTTCAAATCAAACTGTTACTCATTTTATTAAATAAACAACAATTTTGACCATTGATTGGACTTTTCTTGCTAATTAATTTTAAATAAATGGCTTTGGACTAAAAGTGACAAAACTCTTTTTTTTTTTTTTTTTTTTAATTCATGGAGTCTTTAAATTATTAATAGATTATACTTTGATATGCCCAATACACTGCTTAAATTAAAGTACAAATGGTAACCTTGGTAATGAAATAGTAAAAACCTCAGACCACACTAATGAGGGTTTAGCCATCTGGTGAGTGTAATTAGTGGTTATGCAGTTAATGGTTACAAAAGGGTGTTAATGTAGTACATTTGTCATTTTAACGGCTCACCCACCTCGATGACTGACAGGAGAATTTCAGGGGCAGATGACCCAAGTGCCATCAGGGTCAAGTTGGACACGGTTTCATTCCAGATTCTAACAGTGGCCACTGACGTTTCTCCGTTGGGCATGGTGATGGTCACCTCTTTTTCCTGCGTGAACAGAGAGTAAATTATATATATAAGGACTGATGTTCCTAATATATACAGTCAGCTGGTTATTATAGCAAAACAAAAAAAAGAAGCTCTGCCAGGGTTTCGGCTGAACCTTATTTTGTGATACTCTCTGGCTGACTGTGCATTATCCCACTTATTAAATGGCTACCTACCAAATCAATACACAAGTAAATGGACATGAAATATTGATTCAAGTTGAAATGATTTTATTACCTGAGAGGAAAGAGACCAAGGAGTGATTCAAAACATGATACTACTACAGCTACGTACAACAACCACTGAAGTTTTGATCTCAGAAGAGCTGTAAAACCAATCCTCCAAAAAAACAGTCTAATCCTGTGTTTGAGCTATACCACACTTTTAGAGGCCATTCTTCACTGGAAATCCTTTTCAGCCCAGTTCTAGGCTAAATTGCTCCACAAAAACAAACTCTTAGCCAATAACAACTAGAGCTGGAAAAAAAATTGATTTTTCAAATGAATCACGATCCTTCGAGTGATTCTATTTAGATTCTCAAAATCCCAAGATTAGCATAGTCCGA
The DNA here is from genome assembly GCF_019703515.2 of Myxocyprinus asiaticus. Classification (NCBI taxonomy): domain Eukaryota; kingdom Metazoa; phylum Chordata; class Actinopteri; order Cypriniformes; family Catostomidae; genus Myxocyprinus; species Myxocyprinus asiaticus. The sequence goes on from NC_059382.1 coordinate 4,127,266, forward strand.
ACAAATGACTCCAACGAACTGATTCTTTGAAAGAATCACTCCAAAACGATTCATCAACTCCCAAATTATCGGTCTGAAGAATTCTTCACTGAATCTGACTCACTAACTGAACACAAAGGTACTTAAAGGTTTGTGAAACTTCAGTAATTACGCTTGTTGTTCATATGACAACTGTAGATAAAAGATTCACATTTGCAACACAGTTATTTTTTTAATTTAAATGACATTATTATATCCCTTATGTACAAAATCAACAGACAAAGATGCCGGTTATGACTTGTATTTGACAACAACAACAAATAAACGGGCAGTGAAACTCGAGATTAGAACAATACAAATTATCGAAAAATAAATCAGTTACGTGTTATTCCCGGGCAATCAAGAACCAATCACAGGCCTTCTAAAAAAGACATGAGAACATGAATTTAACATTAACAGAATAACATTAATAACTCTATTTTTATACGTTACAATATTTAAATTTTAATAAAAATTTCAAAAATTAAAACAGTTCCAAAAATAATATTGTGTGTATGTGAAACTGGAATCATATCAAATCAAATCAAATCAAGAGCCCTAAAAAAAAAACTGACAGCCATGGAGAAGTGAAATTGCCCCTGTTTTTTCTCTGTTCCAGACAAGAAATCCTTGGTTCCAGTCTCGTTGCATCACAATGTTGTTCAGTGTAGAAACAAAAGGCCTGCAGCACAGACAACCATCATACTCACTCCCAAATAAATAATGATCCTGAAAACATGGATATGCTGTCAGAGACTGTAACTCTGGCATTGTATTTTTACTGTTAGAGCTGTTTGTTTTTCATTGCACCTAGAGTCACTCACGCTTCAAACTGTCACAGTTCAGTAGTTTCCTCAGCGATAAAGAGACTTCAACTCTAATTTTTCTGCTTGGTTTGGCCAGAGGCTCTAAAGTGTGTCGTGCTGAACTATGATGTTCTGCAGCCTCTGATCCAGCACAACCACAGCACTGGAAACATGCTCCTTTAATAATTTGCAAGACTGACTACCGTTCCTGATGATGTTTCTAAGGCAGTCTCAGCATGCATGGATGAGATGGCCCATGAAGAGAGGACACATCCTATCAATGCTGTTGTTTCTACAACCTTCCAATTTTTTCATTTTCTCCTTTATGACTTTACAGGAACACTTTGACCAATTCCACAACCATAACTACTGTCCAACCTACTCCAATATTCTTTCTGCTGTAGATTGGATCTGGTTTCATGCATGTAAACAGCAAAAACACTTACGAGATCAGACTATTTTGGCATCGTATTTGGCCAACTTAAAAATGTGATTTGAAATCCAACATGTAACGATCATATCTGATTCTTCACTTTTATTTCAATGCATAAGGCTTAGTGTAAAAGCAGCCAGAGTCAGGTCACACATACCAGTATCCATAACACTTCTATGTGTCCATCCTCCACTAACATCTCAAGACTATTTTGGTCTGTCTCTGATGCTGTTTTTACACTGGCCGTGTTTTCATGACCCTGCAGAGGTGTCCTCATGTTTTGACAAGGGTGTATGAGGATACTTTCTAAGGGGCGCTTTGATTAATGAGGTAGACTCAAAGTGCTTGGCTTTGATCTTGCCAAGGACGAAAGGGTGTGTAACACAGCTCAATGGAAAGGAGGCGGCGAGAACCGGCTTGATGATATAAATAATATTTTAATGAGAAACTGAACCAAAAGACACACACACAGGTGTCGGGCAGCTGCCCGTAACGTCTGTCGCACTGCTGTCTCCAGTCACCTTTATCCCTCTCGGGCTTCATCAGCCTAATTATGGGCCGGGTGTGCAGAATCAGGACCCGGCCCCGCCCTCCGCCCTGCCACAGGGTGATTTACTCACATGCGAGAGAAAGAGACACTGGCTTTAACTAGTTCAGAAGCGTGTTGCCCTATTAAGAACATTACAACACTTTTGTGTGTGTAAATGGATATTTTTATTAATGTGGGAAATTGTTGTGCATTAGCAGCTATACACAATCATTACTGTACAGTACCATGTACATTATACAACAACTACAAAAAATAACTCTCAGTAATATTTTCTTGTCTGTATTTTATCACCTACTTAATATGTTTTTCTTTATTTTAACTTTTTGAACACATTTCACAAAATGCAGTGCTATTGCATAATAAATTAATGTTTTTTAGATTTCTACCAGGGGTTAAGAATATTGCCCCTGGCTTTTAGTCCAGATGAAGCAATTATCTCATTATCATAAATGTGAACATGACAATATATCTTACTCCAATAACTCCTAAAATGCAATATTTTTAGCACAGTCTATTGTGTGAAATACTGTAAACAAGTAGCCTGGTTACGGAGCATTGGCCATGATAAAGCAAAAATCCATTCTGACTTAAATCAATTGACTCTGGCTGCCATCTTAAATTAGCATCCGTCTCAAAAGTGCAGTATACTGTATTTAAAATGCTAATGCATGTTGAAAGGTGTGTGACACTGATCTCACAGTTGGGCATAAAATTGACTTTGTAAATGGAGCAGAATTCCAAAGGTTTGTTGAGAACTGAGGCAACATCCACCCTAATTTATTTTGGAAACGCATTGATTTCGCTACGTTTACGCCTCTCATCCACACTAGAATGCCATTTTTTCCTTCACCGAAAACGTAGGTTTTTTAATTGTTTTTGGATGATTTTCTGTTTCAAAAGTGGCTTTTTCTTTGCAATTCTTCCATAAGGCCTGCACCCCTGAGTCTTCTCTTTACTGTTGTACATGAAACTGGTGTTGAGCGGGTAGAATTCAATGAAGCTGTCAGCTGAGGACATGTGAGGCGTCTATTTCTCAAACTAGAGACTCTGATGTACTTATCCTCTTGTTTAGTTGTACATCTGGTCTTCCACATCTCTTTCTGTCCTTGTTAGAGTCAGTTGTCCTTTGTCTTTGAAGACTGTAGTGTACACCTTTGTATGAAATCTTCAGTTTTTTGGCAATTTCAAGCATTGTATAGCCTTCATTCCTCAAAACAATGATTGACTGACGAGTTTCTAGAGAAAGCTGTTTCTTTTTTTGCCATTTTTGACCTAATATTGACCTTAAGACATGCCAGTCTATTGTATACTGTGGCAACTCAAAAACAAACACAAAGACAATGTTAAGTTTCATTTAATGAACCAAATAGCTTTCAACTGTGTTTGATATAATGGCAAGTGATTTTCTAGTACCAAATTAGCAATTTAGCATGATTACTCAAACATAAGGTGTTGGAGTGATGACTTACATTACAATATTGTGGCAGACAACTAAAGTGTTGATTAGGCATTACGAAATGTGGCTTTAGAAGGCAATACATTTATATTGATTATATCCATATCATTAAACATAATCCTATCATTGGCCAACATTCTGCAGCAATACATTTAGCAATTTAATTTGTTTTGTTATGAGGGCTTTTATGAGGATGAGTTTGTGTACACTTTGGTAGCATTGTTTCATAAACACAATGTTTTTAGGGCATTGTGTCAAGATAAATGTAGTCAGAAATTTCGAAAAACACATCTCAAGAACACTGCAATCGTTACGCTCCTTCCAGCTGTGTTTGCTGCCGCTAAGTGAGGTTTGTTACCTGTACAGCTGCAGTTGCGCTTACTGCCCCCTGCTGACTGAGAATCCTAAAAAAATGAAGGTGGTACAGTACTTCAAGCATGAATTGCTCCGAAGGTAGGAAAATCCCTTATTATGTTATATAATAACTATATATTTTTTTATCACACATTATACATTTGCACATATACAGTGAAATTCTTTTTTTCACATATCCCAGCTAAGCTGGGGTCAGAGTGCAGGGTCAGCCATGATACGGCGCCCCTGGAGCAGATAGGGTCAAGGGCCTTGCTCAAGGGCCCAATGTTCCAGAGGCATGATTAATTGCGTGAATTTTTTAACGTGTTATTGTTCATAAGATAATCACATTGAAATTAACCCATTAAATTAACAGCGCTAATAAATAGTAGGGTACAACGGGGCTAAAAGCCCCCCCATGGGGTAAAAGGTATATTTGATTTTATTTTCTCCCATAACACGAAATAGCAACAAAAACCACCACAGTACTTTCCTTAACAACTGTTTGTCACTATACACTACAAAATCATCCTGATCCATGAGATCATTGCATATAATGTTTGATCTAATATTTTATAGTTTTTAAAATGCTGCAAATTTATATACAGAAACTAATGAGAATCCCTGAAATTATCACATTTATTTTTAGGCAAAATACTTATTTATCAAGTTTTGTTTAAGGTGATTAAAACCAATTTGTTCAATGATAGTATTTGGGGTAAAAAGCCTCCCTGTTCAGGGGCTAAGGCCCCAATAAAGCACATTGTTTTTATTAAGTGGGGGAAAAAATTTAATATGAAGAATGTTCAAAGTGGGCTCACATTGACTGATCCAATTACAGTGGAGATTAATTTGTTCTTCAAATACTTTAAATGTTATGAAATGCCAAATGTGATTGAAATGAACAGGAAATGGTTAACCCTGTTCTGAAGTGGTTATTTTGAATAAGCATTATTTTAAATTTGTTAAGATCATTTATTTATGATAAATTATTTGCCTAAGTTGAAAAAGTTAGCCCTATAATTAATGCCCCTATCTACACAATATCACTATAACCTCCCTTTGGGCCTTTTACCCCATATGTGGGAGCCTTTTACCCAAAGTGTCCTTTTACTCCCTCACCACCTTTTTTAAAAAATGAATTTTAATCAAAACAACCTTCGGTTATTATTTCTTTTCACACAAATGATGTTGCTCCATCAATATTCAGTAAAAAGAAATGCACTTTTTCAATCTTGATATACTTTGTGACCAGAAAAAAAGTACACTTTCCTTAAGGTGTGCCTTGTGTTTTACACTTTTCATTTAATTGCATGCCAGATTTAGATTATAGTAGTATTTTGAAGTTAGCATAGGCTAATAACTAAAAGCTATGTCTCCCTAATTCACATTCAACTCATAAAACTGAGCCTTTAGAGTTGTTATTTCTGGCTGTGTAACTTAGCTATTTGAACTAAGTGGCAAAATAAAAGTGCAAAAACTAAAGTTGGGTATTGATTGAAGAGCACAGGAAAACTAGCCTCCTCTATTAAAGCGATTTGGCTAATTTTACTCTTTCGACAGGTTTATGGCGAATGAGTCAGCAGAGGTGATGAGTAGGCGATCTCTTCTCGAAAAGTGTTGACGAGTCAGTTGTTTTAACAGAGAATGAAAGGAAAAAGCATCTAGCACACTGCAAGAATTTGCATCCCATTAAACGTTCAGAGACTGAATAACTGCAATTACTAGTTCAGGTGAATGCTGTGCTTTTAAAGAAATAAATAATTTAAAGATAATTCCATCCTTATTTACTCCCTCCATGTCATGTTAAGCCTGTATGCAGTTATTTATGTAAAACACAAAAGGAGAAATTCTGAACAATCTTTAATAAGCTATTTTCCATATGATCATACAAGTTTCATACAAATTCATAGTGACCAAAAAAAAAAACCTTCAACTCACAATTTACAGTTTTCAGATTCAAAAATGGCACATTCATTGCAACATCATGTTCTTATAACCGAATACATTATATAGTACAACAGTTATATATAGGCTAAGTTTTTGGTGTTTTTTGGTTTTGTTTGGTAAGGATTCTTCAAAACAACAACAACAACAACAACAAAAAAAAAAGTGATGAAAGCAAGTAAGTGAGTTTGGAATGATATGAGAGTCAATAATAAAAAGAACATTGATTTATGCATGAACTTTTCCTTCTGGCTGAAGGTAACTGAAAAAAAAAAAAAAAAACTGTTCTTCATAGAAACCCCAACAACATCCTTCGGTTTTAAGAATCTGTTAAATTATTTAGATCAATTACCAGAAGCACTAAATGTGACTTTAACTCAGATGATCAGATAAGAAATTTCCAAACTGGATAAGGAATTTTGACATACAGGATGTGGGAATGACGTGTACATAGCTTTAACTCACCTGTGATGTGATGACCTCAATGGATGCCATGAATCTGTCTGAGATGATGGACACTCCCAGAAACAGGTACATGAGAGAGAGGAAGTACACAAAGGCTCGGGCGATCTGTTCTCCGAGACTGGGATTAATGGGCTTCCATACGGGCAGGATAATTCCAGGTCTGCACTCGACCAGATCGCTGCACTTCTTGTTAATAACAGCGCCATCGCCGTTATCCGTCAGATTACTGTAGGGCTCTGGAGAAACATCTGGAAAGATGGAGGGCTGGAAAGACGGTTCTTCACGCTGGGACTCCGGGAAACAGGATGGAGGCAGAGAAAGGACGAGGAAGAGAGACAGAAGGAGGACAGGGGAGCGTAGAGAGGAAAACAGAGCCATGGTCTCACTCCTCAAAGGGTTCTAGAGTACAGAGGAGGAGGAGAAATGGACGAGGAGATGCAACGAGGAGAGGAACCAGCCCACTGGGGGACCTAAGGAGAAAAGAGAAGAAATATAAAAATAAAGCACAAGAAGTTTAACTGAAAGGAAACCATCAAACAACTGAAAAGTAGTCTATCTGTACATGTCATTATCTGACAAACAAATCTTAGAAAGCTTGTAGGAGCCATGTTAAGGCTAATTGTTTCATGTCTCTTCAAATATCAGGTGTCCTCTGACTAGAAGGGGCAATGTGTGTCAATCACAATTTGGGGTTAAAACACCTGTGCTGGTATGTGCTCACATGGAGGGAGGGGGTGAGTTTGGATCATATATTTATTGTTGACCATCTTTCATTTGATATTGTTTACATCATACAAACTCATAATCATACTTGTGTCTTGGAATTCATCAGTGTTTGCGCTCTGGATTTTGGAATCGTCAATGAAACTCAAGACGCAAGTATTTTGGACTGTTTTAATTGACGAGTCATCAAACTCTATCTCCTCGCTTCGCCCCTCGGCGGTTTATGGTTTGTTTCTATGAAGCCGCTATACAGCTCTTAGATCAGTGATTCTCAACTGCTGGGTTGCAACCCAAAAACGGGACACAGGTCTGTTCTAATTTGTGGAAAGCAAGAAAAAACAATACTTTATGTAAATAAATATGTATAGTTACAATGGCAATATTAATCAAATAACCAACTTAAAAGTGAGGAGAAAATGATTCCCATATATTTTTGTTATTGACATCAAAGGCTGTACGTCATCAAACTCATTCATCTGTCACTTGGTAGAAGCTAGCCAAATTAGGCAGATGGCAACATGGACCAGTTGCGTGAAATGCACTTATCTTCAAAAACAATGAATGAAACTACATTACTCAAGGTCAAAAAAGAAAGTGTGACCCAAACTAAATTAAACACAGTTTCACGAATTGAATTATTGGCTGCTGAGAGCATGAAACCAACGAAATGACTTTTCCAGGCAGGAAATCACGATTTTCAAATTCCCTTTTCCATCACAGTGGGAAAACTGGTCCAATGTAAAATCTGGGTTCTAAAAGGAATATTCTGTGTTCAATTCAAGTTAAGCTCAGTCGACAGCATTCGTGGCATAATGATAATTACCATAAAAATTAATTTTGACTTGTTCCTCCTTTTCTTAAAAAAATTAAAAATAAATCTGGGTTTCAGTGAGGCACTCACGATGGAAGTGAATGGGGGCCAATCCTTAAACATTAAAACATAGCTACAAGACATAAACAATGTGTATGATAAAATTGCATATTTGCCTTATTGCTGTAAAGTTATAACTAATTTTACAATTGCGCTGCCATGACGAATTAATGCTGTAAACCCTGTAATCCTGGTAAACAATGATTTAAACAGCTTTGCAGCTCAAATAATACACAAGTTTTAACAGAAGAATTGATGTAAGGGCTTTTATAAAATTATAAGCTTCACATTTCTGCCTTTAACTTTGTTCAACCCCGCATCCACATGTGTGGACATTGTATTTTGGCTTTGCTATACGCAACGCATAATTTAAATTCATTTAAACTGACTGAATACTGTTCGCAAGACCCTTGACTCTCATTTAAGGGTTTCACTTACAGCGCACCAAGTCACGTGACACAGCAGTATGACGTTGATTTCCGTTAAGCGCTACTATGGGTGAATAGACAACAAAAGTGCCTCTGAAAAGAAACATCTTTAAGTTTTTTGATTGTAACCTGTTTGGATGTAAAGAGTAGTTTGGTTTGATATGCCACTTAAAAAAATTTATTCATTTTTCGCGTGTCAGTGTACTGACAAACATGATGTCCACATATGTGGATTTTGGGGCATTATTCCCTCAAAAGTACAAAATTTTAAACTCTAACACGTTATATTTTATTTTATTATTACTGTACAATATGGTTCTATTCATTAACATTATTAAATGCATTCCTATATATTTAACTCACAAATGAGATTTTTCTACACATGAACCTCCCTCAGACATAAAGCGAAACAAGGTTCAAAACCAATCTTAGGGGGCCTGGGTAGCTCAGCGACTATTGACGCTGACTACCACACCTGGAGTCGCGAGTTCAAATCCAGAGTGTGCTGAGTGACTCCAGCCAGGTCTCCTAAGCAACCAAATTGGCCTGGTTGCTAGGGAGGGTATAGTCACATGGGGTAACCTCCTCCTGGTCGCGATTATTGGTTCTTGCTCTCAATGGGGTGCGTGGTAAGTTGCGTGTGGATCGCGGAGCGTAGCATGAGCCTCTACATGCTGGGAGTCTCCGCGGTGTCATGCACAGTGAGCCATGTGAAAAGATGCCGGATTGACTGTCTCAGAAGCGGACGCAGCCGAGACTTGTCCTCCACCACCCGGATTGAGGTGGGTAACCGCGCCACCACGAGGACCTACTAAATAGTGGAAATTGGGCATTCTAAGATAAAACCAATCTTAGATCGAAATAAAGGTTTGTATTTCCCCATCATGAACTCCTTCAGGCATGATAACTGTTAGGAAGCCGTCTTCCTGTTTTTGAAAGGTCAGGTTAGGTAACACATCCAGATTTGCCAGCATCCCAGGGCCAACTGAAAATGTCATGCTGTTTTTTAAAGCACACTGTAAATGTGTACAGTCATGCTCAGAGATGCACGCAGGGCCTGTAGCTTTCATTTCCACAGTGGCCCTCATATCTGAGGGAAAGAGTGAGTGCCAGATTTGGGTTGGAAAAGTGATATCCTGCACACAGTCTCTCTGAATGTGTAATAAAAAGGAAAATTCTGGTTAAATACAGTGTCATGCCTACATATTAATGTAACGTTATGGTTATACTTTTAAAACTGTGATATTTCTTTATTTATAATGTGCTTGCCTACTAGGCTTCCGTTGTAAGTTAATTACTGTAATCATGTTTTTAATTAGTTTTTTTACAAACTGAGAGGTGAGTCAAACTTATTGTCTATTGTGATTGACAACATATCATAGATGCTGTTGATGGAATTGAAGTTCCCTGAATGTCTCTTTAATGGCACTTTACAGAGTAAAAGCAAAACACAAGAATATAAAAATAAGATGTATCAATTTATATAAAAAAAAAAAAAAAAAAGCAACAGTAGAACAATATACTAGATACAAAAAAAAAAAAAGGGATGAAAAGAGGAAAGGAGTACTAGCTCCTCTAGAGAGAAGCATTTTCAAGCTACATTTAAAACATGATGACTCAAAGATTTCTTTGGCTATGATTACCACAGTTTTTGGGCATAACAGGAAAAGGCCCCAAGTTTCTAAGTTTCTTCTTATTAAATTGGTAGGCACATTATAGGATGTCTAAAGGTCAGCAGCTGAAATGAGCCATGGCAGTTTTTTTTTCTTGAAAGCATTTTGATAGAATAATTGGTGGCACTTTATTTTACAGTACTGTTCTACATATACATACTCTATAATTACAACAACTACAGTAATTACTAGGTACTAACCCCAACCCTAACCTTAACCCATATTAAGTACTGTACATTTAGTTACCTAATATTACTGTAAGTATACAGAAAGTTCACATACTGTAAAATAAAGTGCAACTGAATAAACTTGTGTTTAGCCTTTGCAATGGCGTAAGTGCTCTACGAGTGATAGTTTGAGTAGTTGCACATGACTTGCTTATGTAAGACTGGATTTATCAGTCTTTTTCAGAATAGCCTGAATAGCCTCAGTGTGTGTGTGTGTGTGTGTGTGTGTGTGTGAGAGAGAGACAGAGAGAGAGAGAGAGAGAGAGAGAGAGAGAGAGAGAGAGAGTGCTGTGGTCAGTGTGTACAGGCTTTGGCATGAGTGCACTAGCTGAAACAGCTAAATGGAGGAATCACTTTGCATGTGGGAATGTTTGTATTTGTGACAGAGAGAGAGAGAGTAAGACAGGATGCATTATTATCTGTGTTCCAATCCAATAATGTAACACTCTTTACTGACTTCTCTCTGTCTCTTTCTTTATGTCTCTTTCTTTCTGCTCCTTTCTTTTGTAAGGGATCACCCTCACCATTCTTCAGTCGGGTCTCTATAGAAACGTACTTGTCATGGGAGGAAAATCTATAATCAGGACTCCTCAGGAGACAGGCCCCTTTCTGTCTCTCTCTCTCTCTCATTTTTAGATTCAGATTCAAAAATTTTCATAGACAAAAAGCACTAATTGGCATTATACACAATAAAGATATCGGATTTAAGTTATTAGTGGTTTTAAGGCAAGCATCACTATTACTGTTGCTCAAGCTTACTTTTCCCAAACCCCTAACCCGAAGTATCAAACTTTGGTTCTTAACTCGTCCTGCACCGTTTGTAACATGGACATTAATAAAATCAGAAATTATGTGGCTGGTTGTGGAGAGGTGTGCGATTACTTTTACTAAGGATGACTTTCACTAAGCTGACGATAAAATGGGCAAAAAAAAAAAATCCCATATACTTACACTGAAGGAGAGACCCAAGGAAAATCGACCAGACTTAGGGTATGCACTTTTGCGAACTCCCTGAACACCATAGCAACCACATTGCAACACCTTGGAAACCTCCCAGAAAACCCTAGCAACCACATGGAAACACCCTGGCAACCTCTCATACACCCTGGCAATCACATAGCAATGCCCTGGTAATCACATAAAACACCATGGCAATCACATAGCAACGTCCTGGCAACCTCCTAGAACACCGAAGCAACCACATAGCAACTCCCTTGCAACCTACCAGAACAGTCTAGCAACCACATAGAAATGGCCTGGCAACCTCCCAGAGCACTCTAGCAACCACAAACCATCACCCTAGAAACCATCACAGAAAGCACCAGCAACCAAATAGCTATGCCCTGGCAACCTCTCAGAACACCCTAGAAACCATATAGCAGCACCATGGCAACCAAATAGCAACACCCTGGTAACCTCTCAGAACACCCTAGAAACCACATAGCAACACCCTGGCAACCTCCCAGAACACCATAGCAACCAAATAGCAACACTCTGGTAACCTCTCAGAACACCCTAGCAACCACATAGCAACACCCTGGCAACCTCCCAGAACACCATAGCAACCAAATAGCAACACCCTGGTAACCTCTCAAAACACCCTAGCAACCACATAGCAACACCCTTGTAACCTCTCAGAACACCCTAGCAACCACATAGCAATAGCCTGGCAACCTCCCAGAGAACCCTAGAAACCACATAGCAACATCCTGTCAACCTCTTAGAACACCCTTGCAACCACATAGCACCCCTCTACCAACCATCCCAGAAAACCCTAGAAACTAAATAGCTATGCCCTGGCAACCTCTCAGAACATCCTAGCAACCACTTAACAACACCATGGCAAACTGCCAGAACACAACAACAACCACAAAGCAATGCCCTGCCACACTACTAGAACACCCTAGCAACTGCATAGTAACACCCTTGCAACATCCCAGAGCACTCTGGCAACTTAGAGCAAATCCAACTCAAGAGCAGATTTTGTGGTGGCAAGTTTTAAACGTGCAACTGGCATTTTCTTCAGAAAATGTTCAAATAGAGTTTTGATTATGGGAACATAGATGCTTTATTTACTTTATAGATTGCTATTTACATATCTGCAAAGACGTAAATTACGTCTCTGGTTGCCCTTTTCATATGACAACTGTAGGTGTCTCACTTTTAGGCAAGGTTTGCATTTTGAAATCAATTGAATTGCATTAAAATTCTCTCTGAAAGTCTATTACTATTTGCTCACACAGGGGCACAGCTACCCATTTCTGAGTGTGTATGCAAAACTAAATTTTTGTGCCAATGTGCTCACATAAGCAGTGAGTTATGTATCTTAATACACTGCTCTCATCCTTCTGTGATCTCTAAAGCATCTGTTTGTACCTCCTTTGATATGCCGTTTAAAAAAAAATAAATAAATAAATAAATGACTTGAGTGCACGTTGCGTCCCTGAGCCTGTTCTGACTTCAGCAGAAACAAACCGAGCTTTAATTTGTTCGCCCCGCTTAAAAACCCAACTTAAACCAACAAGTCCTGTTAAGCTGGTCTGCCTTGCTGCTTTTATATAGGGGTTTTGGCCACATGTTAGCTTGGCCACATTGGGAGGCCAGCTAAACCAGTTTAAACGACTCACACCAACAATCCAGGGCTTATCATTAGGAATGGGAGATCACATGGATGACCAGCTGAAAACAAGCTTTGGCATGCTGGGAGATGAGTTAAAACCAACAAACAAACTTAGGCTGGTTTAAACTTTACTTTTCAGAAGAACTTTCACACAAGGTTATTTTGGCTCAAATTATGACTCACACTTTGCAGGTGTGCTATATTGGGTTTTTTACTCTCCGCAACTGACAAGCCTGCAGTCATTCAAATGCCACTGTGTCAGGAGAGAAACCAGAGAAATAGAGGGATGGACAGAGAAAGAGAGAGGCAGAGAAAGATGCTCTGTTAATGAGGGGATCTCCGGGTAACCCGTTAACATCAGTGCAACCCATTACTGCATGAAACACTGGCACAATGCAGCTCTGTGCTACTGCTTGGTATTCCGGGTGAGAGCAAAGAGAGAGAAAGAGAGCAGTTTGAACTTTGTTTTAAACACAGTGTGGTTCTTTGGAACAAGGCCATTTAGAAAGAAACAGTGGAAAGAAAAGAAGGACAAGTAAATGAGAATAGAATGTGTGCTCCAAATTCAAACACTTTTTTTTTATATTTGCACATTAATAATAATAATAATATTGTTGTATAACAAATAGTATAACAAATTTCCTTCAAAGAGAATTGAGTACTCTTTAACAAAATTAAATTAAATATATTAAAGTTGTATAAATGTTTTGTGTTAAAGATTAAAGTTAAAATAGACTGAAATAATGTTTTTAATGCAAAAAATAAAAAATAATGTATTAATTAATTTGGTAAATCAAAGCAAAGTAATAATACAATGATTTTTTTTAAAGTTTATTGTTTTTATTTAAATTAGATTAAATGAATTATTGAATAATGCATTATTGTAATGATATATTATTGAATATTACTGACAAAATACAGTATAGCGTGATATCCGCGCAGAGACGTGGAGAGAGGGAGGGAGGGAGGGAGGGCAGGAAAAGTGTCTGAAAATAGAGGATAATCTAATAATAGAAGAGAGTGATGAAGGAAAAGTGTCTGATTATTGAAGAGAGTCTGATGATACAACAGTGCCTGGTGATAGAGGAGTGTCTGATGAGAGTCTGGTGCAGGACAATTGTCTGATGATGGAGGATTTTCTGATGAAATCACAGTGTCTGAAGATGGAAGAGAGTCTGGTGAAGGAAAAGTGTCTGATGATAGGAAACATGTCTGTTGATAGAGGAGTTTCTGATGAAGGAAAAGTGTCTGATGATAGAGGAGAGTCTGATGAAGGAAAAGTGTCTGATGATAGAGGAGAGTCTGATGAAGGAAAAGTGTCTGATGATAGAGGAGAGTCTGATGAAGGAAAAGTGTCTGATGATAGAAGAGTCTGATGAAGGAAAAGTGTCTGATGATAGAGGAGAGTCTGATGAAGGAAAAGTGTCTGATGATAGAGGAAAGTCTAATGACAGAACAGTGTCTGTTGATAGAAGAGTCTGATGAAGGAAAACTGTCTGATGATAGAGGAGAGTCTGATAATATAAGAAAGTCTGATGAAGGAAAAGTGTCTGATGATAGAAGAGTCTGATGAAGGAAAAGTGTCTGATGATAGAGGAGAGTCTGATGAAGGAAAAGTGTCTGATGATAGAAGGGTCTGATGAAGGAAAAGTGTCTGGTGATAGATTAGAGTCTAATCATAGAACAGTGTCTGATGATAGAAGAGTCTGATGAAGGAAAAGTGTCTGATGATAGATTAGAGTCTAATGACAGAACAGTGCCTGATGATAGAAGAGTCTGATGAAGGAAAACTGTCTGATGATAGAGAAGAGTCTGATAATATAAGAAAGTCTGATGAAGGAAAAGTGCCTGATGATAGAAGAGTCTGATGAAGGAAAAGTGTCTGATGATAGGGGAGAGTCTAATGAAGGAAACGTGTCTGATGATAGATTAGAGTCTAATAACAGAACAGTGTCTGATGATAGAAGAGTCTGATGAAGAAAAACTGTCTGATGATAGAGGAGAGTCTGATGAAGGAAAAGTATCTGATGATAGAGGAGAGTCTGATAATATAAGAAAGTCTGATGAAGGAAAAGTGTCTGATTATAGAAGAGAGTCTGATTATACAACAGTGCCTGGTGATAGAGGAGTGTCTGATGAGAGGCTGGTGCAGGAAAAGTGTCTGATAATACAAGAGTCTGATGAAGGAAGAGTGTATAATGATAGAGGAGAGTCTGATGAAGGAAAAGTGTCTGATGATAGAGGTGCTTCTGATGATAGAACATTGTCTGATGAAGAGTCTGACGCAGGAAATGTGTCTGATTATAGAAGGGTGTCTTGATATAAGAGTGTCTGATGATAGAAAAGTCTGATGAAGGAAAAGTGTCTGATGATAGAGGAGAGTCTGATGAAGGAAAAGTGTCTGATGATAGAAGGGTCTGATGAAGGAAAAGTGTCTGATTTCACAGTAGAAGAGAGTCTAATGATATAACAGTGTGTGATGAGAATCTGATGATAAAACTGTGTCTGATGCTGGAAGAATGGTTAAAGATAGACAAGCCTGATGCAAGAAAAGTGTCTGATTCATGAAAGTGTCTGATGATGCAACATTGTCTGATGCTGAAAGAGTGTCTGATGATAGAACAGAGTTGCTAGTTCTGATTTCTTATTTCTAATATTTTAATTGGTAAACAGGCATAAACAGAGGCAAGCTCTTTCAGGCAACTGTATTTTAATTAATTCATATTGAGTTGCACTTTTGACACCAAACAAATAGGCTGAATTTTTTAAACACTGAGCACTGTTAGCTGCTTGTAAACCAGAATCAAAGCATCATTATGTTATGCTGTTTTCTTTTTTCCATCATGCTTATATATTATTTGAGCAGCTGAGACTGGATACATCACATGCCAGCTGTGAGAGATGAAGAGGGCTTCACATTAACATGCTAAGCTGTAATCAACAGGAAAACAGAAAAAAAACATTTGCATTTGCTAAATATAGATTACAAATAGCCTAGTAAAAAAGAGAATGCAATGTACTTGCAACATAGACTGTAAAAGAACATCAACCAGACAAGATGCCCTAGGATTCATAGCGATGCTCTTCATGTGCCCTTCCATCATAACTACAAATGTCAGGGTTCTGTTAAATATAGAATACTTCATTAATGCTCATTAACAGGATTAATGTAAAGTTTGAAGTCATTACACTGTAGAATACAACATTGAATCTTCACAGCCCCCTCACAGATGTAACTGAAGAGTAATTATTGTGTCATTGAACTGATTAAAAAGAACACAGGTCATCTGTTTAATCTCATATTAATAAAGGTTTAAATATTTGATGTTAACGTGAATGGATGGGATACTGTATGAGGAAGCTGCCGGGAGCTGCTCGCAACATGAGGAGAATGATAGATATTAGAGGGAAAAAGAGAGAAGATAGAATGAATGTACAAAGTCAAGGATTTTAAAGACACTGAGACTGAATTGCTTCTGTTGTTTGTTTATTTTAATTGCATGTGCTGTCTGTGTTGTTTTAGAACATAAATCATTAAAATAATTATGCAAATCAGGTAAGGGCACAAACACACCTATAGAATCTGTGCTGAATGCAGTTTGCATGGTACAATTCCCATCTTGCAGGGCAGTTCTGAGTATAACCACGATCTGGCATACCTTTGTAATGTCACTCCACAACTGTGATCTAGACACCTGAATTGGCTCTTTTAAATGCTGGAAGTTCACTTGATTACACTTTTTCTGGAGATAACCTCTGTCCATCATTTGATGATCATTTAATGTATTACTACTGCCATGATCGCAAGAAAATATACACAAACATCCCTTTTAAAGGTACAGTTCATAAAAACAAAAAAAATAAAAATAAAATAAAAACTTGTTTACTCAACCTCATGTTGTTCCAAACCCATATAATTTTCTTTATTCCATGGAAGAAAAAAGTTTTCCTACTGAGTAATTTTGTCTTATTTTCCATTAAAAATAACTAAACGAAACAAACAAAGAAAAAAATCCTTGAGAAGCAGAATGACTTAAGAGATTATTATATTAATTAATTAATTAAGATTTGTTCACCCAAAAATGAAAATTCCCACATCCACACCTCACTATTCTGAAAATATGGATTAAAACTCTGGAGTCATATGGATTACTTTTATGATGCCTTTATGTGCTTTTTGGAGCGTCAAAATTTTGGCACCCATTCACTTGCATTGTATGGACCTACAGAGCTGAAATATTCTTCTAAAAATCTTAATTTGTATTCTGCAGAATAAAGAAAGTCACACACATCTGGGGTGGCATGAGGGTGAGTAAATGATGAGACAATTTTCATTTTGGGGTGAACTGTTCCTATAAGTCTGGTTTTCACCTAAATCTAACAAACATATTTGTGGTATATGCTTTAAAAAAATAAATAAAATAAAAATAATTTGCCAGTGGGGTAAAAAAAAATTTAATGTTTTTTTAAGTTAATTATTTTTTTCTACATCATTGGCAAAAAAAATAAATAAAAAAATCTTGTTGAAGCATAAACGTTACAAAATTTTATTAGATTTTTCCAATTATTTTTCAAAATAATTTGTCATTTGACTTCTTAAGTAAACGTTGCATTTGAGATTTTTTCACTGGTAAATAAGACAAAAATACTGATAACAATTATTATATTTGTAGTGTAGTCTTAGTCACCATTTACTTTCAAAGCATTTTTTTTCCCCATACAATGAAAGTGAATGGTGACAAAGGCTAATTCAACATCCCCTTATATGTTTCAGGGAAGAAATAAAGTAATACGGGTTTGGAACAACAAGATGTTGAGTAAATAATGACAGTTTTTTATTTTTTATTTTTTGAGTGAACTGTCCCATTAAAGAAAATTATATTTACCACCTGTTCTCCACTGGCAGTAATAGTTTCTTTTTTGGCCAGGATTTTCTATTTTCTGGGGGCATTTTAAGAAATTTCATCCCCACAAGAATAGGAAAAGCTGAGACATAAACACACACACACACACACACACACACACACTTGTTTATTTAATGTGCAAACAAAAACCTTCATTGTGTTACTGACATCAAATCCAGGAAATGCACACATTTAGAGTCAATGTCATTGCAGTTCTAACCAACTCACAAGATTCATTAAATTCCTGGAGAAAACTCAGTTCCAAACTCAACAAATCTGATGCTAGAGATACTGCAGTGCAGAAACCTGAATTGAATTTTCATGCATCTTCTTGATTTACTGAATTTAAAACTAGCACCAGACTGGATGAGTGACTGTTTGAGCAGATGGCAGTAGAGTGTTCGATTTACACACAGACCCTCTGGTACGATGCTTCATGAATTTTGCAAATGCTGATTTACTGCTTTTATGCACCACAGTCAAAGTAAAATCATAAAAGCGCCTTAACAGACTCTGACAGCAGAGATTAGTAGATGATCTGTAGAGAAAATAAATTTTAAGTGGTTTTCCTTTCTGCAGATATCTACATTTTAACATAGTCTCTCTCCTATTAATGATAAGAATTCAGTTTTTATCCATGATAATTGCATAGTTTCAAAGATAAACTATGCAAGCTACTGCCATAAAACTCTTTAATTTTGAGATTATAGAAATAATAAAAGATTACAATGATCATTATTGGCTACAATGACTGCCCAACTCAAAGACATCAGAGCTGTTACAGCAAAAGAAAACTTTGAAGATTTGAAGATATTTAAACCATGAGCATCAAAGAGGAATCGTCCAATCAAATCTCATGGCGTATCAAAGAAGAACAGTCCAAAGAAATCACTGAGAATATCAAAGAGGATTTGTCCAATCAAATCATGCGGGTTTCAAAGAGGAATCATCCATAAACTCTTGGCAGAAGTTAAAGGGATAGTTCACCCAAAAATGATCATTCTCTCATCATTTACACACACTCATGCTGCCTCATTTTCAGCGGAACACAAACAAACATTTGTTTTTTATAAGGAAGTGTCATATATCTTTGTCCGTACAATGCAAATCAATGGGGACCAAAACTTTCAAGCTCCAAAAAGGACATACAGGCAGCATAAAACGAATCCATACGACTAGTCTGGTTTAATCCATGTCTTCTGAAGCAATATGATTGCTTTGGGTGAGAAACAGACCAAAATGTAACTCATTTTTCACAATAAATCTTGACATCTGCAAGATTGTCTCCTCAGAGAATTTTCATTTTTGGGTGAACTGTTCTTTTAACATGTTGGGTTAGATCAAACAAACACAGAACAGAAAGTGTTTACACAGTAAGTGAACCTAAAAATCTCCAAATCCATTTAAAAATGATTTCCATCGAGTTTAATTTGTAATGCATTGAATGACATTCTGAATTTGATGCCAGGCACAGACAAGCTGGCCAGAGCTGACAAATGTGATACACCACCCACAGTCTTCAATTTTCACATGCACGCACACAAACCCCACACTGCAGTCTGATGAAAAAGATTATCTGAAAAAAACCTCACTCATAGAGAAACCTAACCATTTACTTTTAAATATAAAAGCCAATCAACATTTCCATTTTACAAGGAACAGTTCTGAGTTACTAGCTACCAACAGGTTTCACAGCTTCATTCCTGAAGATTCATTATCATCTGAGAACAAAACACTGCTTTTCCCTGAATGTGAATCCCTGGAATCTTTATTTTCTGTCTTTCCTTTTTTTAATGCCATGCCAGCTTCTATGGCTATATTCATGGCAAGAGCCAGTTTAGTTATTCAAGAGTAAAACTAAAAAAGGTGTTTAAGATAATTTTTTTCTAAAAACCTTAAAACTAAATTTGGATTTACTTGGTTAAAAACCTTTTCAAAAGTGTCAACAGAATAATACAGGTTCCTCAAGTGTGTAGAAGTGTTACAGTCCAGTAAGACATGTTTAATGGATAGTGGGCTCTGACAGGATGGGCACTTTGGTGAATATTCTCCAGATAGTAAAAATTGGTGTGTAAGCCTTGCGTGTCCTATCCGGCATCGAGTGTAAGTGACTTGATCCCAACGATTATTAAAAGGGAATACGTGTCTTGTCCCAACAACAGGATTTATTTCCCGTAATTTGTTGGTTAAAACACTGATCCCATTCTGACTGCCATTTGTTTTTAGTGTATACGTTTAATGTTGGTTTTAGGTCTGTGAATGGAATAGAGCATTTTACTGGTTCTGAGGATAATGCTTCTTTGGCAGCTCTATATGCTTGTTCATTTCCAGAGATTCCTGAGTGGCCAGGTACCCAGCAGAAAATAATACTAAAATTCTTTGATTCAAGAGATGACACTTTGTTTAAAATCTTCACGATTGTTGGGTGATTGGTTCTTATAGAACCTATCTAACGCTTCCAGACATGATTTAGAATCAGTTATCATTAAAAAGGAATCAATGAACTTCAGTGCTAGTAATAAAGCATTTGCCTCTGCAGTAAAAACTGAACTTAGGTTTCAATGCGCATGCCTTGACACAGTTGACTTGTTGCAATGGCTGCTGCCACTTTTCTAGATTTGGATCCATCTGTATATATTGGGATATGTTGTGGGAACACTGCTCTTATATCCAGGAATTGTTGTAAAATTCATTCGGATAAGTTTTTGATTTTTGGTTTCTCGTTAAATACAGATGGATTTTGGGCTTTCTGAGATCCCATGGGGGGATTTTGCAAAAATGTGTCTGCTCCAGAATGTTTAGATTCATTTTCTTTTTTTTTCTTTTTCCCCCAATTTGGAATGCCCAATTCCCAAAGTGCTTTTAAATCCTTGTGGTTGCGTAGTGATTCGCCTCAGTCCGGGTGGTGGAGGACGAATCCCAGTTGCCTCTGCGTCTGAGATCGTCAACCCACGCATCTTATCACGTGGCTTGTTGAGCGCATTGCCACGGAGACATAGCAGCCACCCTCAACTCACCACGTGCACCACCGAGAACAAACCATATTATAGTGATCACAAGGAGATTTCGCCATGTGACTCTACCCTCCCTAGCAACCGGGCTAATTTGGTGTCACTCAGCACGCCCTGGGATTCAAACTAGCGAACTCCAGGGGTGGTAGTCAGCGTCTTTACTACTGAGCTACCCAGGCCCCCTAGATCCATTTTCAGATTCTCCAGATGCGTTTTTACACGTAGGCCAAATGGACAAATGTGACTTGGTTTTCTGTCATATAGTAATGAATGTTGAGTTGAGAAAACTACTGGATAGGCTGGATTTTCTTTATTTGATTGCATGTTGTAGGGTCAGCTTTAGGCATCTGATTTCCAAGGAAGGTTCATTGGCTTCCACATATAAACTTTGAATTGGTGATGTTCTGTATGCTCCTAAGGCCAGTCGAATACCTTGGTGGTGAACAGTATCTAGAAGTCGTATATATGATCTCCTGGCTGATCCAAAATGATGCTTCCATAGTCCAGCTTTGAGCGAATCAAGGTTCTGTGCAGATTCATAAGAGTTGAACTGTCTGCTCCCCATTTGGTTTTGGATAAAACCTTTAAAATGTTCAAAGCTTTAAAACATTTCTTTTTCAATAATTTAATATGAGGGATAAAAGACAGCTTACTATCAAAGTTGATACGGAGTGGTGGTGGCGTAGTGGGCTAAAGCACATGGTAATGTTTTTGATTGAACCAGAAGGTTGCTGGTTCAATCAAGGTTGCTGGTTCAATCCCCACAGCCATCACCATTGTGTCCTTGAGCAAGGCACTTAACTCCAGGTTGCTCCAGGGGGATTGTCCCTGTAATAAGTGCACTGTAAGTCGCTTTGAATAAAAGCGTCTGCCAAATGCATAAATGTAAATGTAAAATGTAAATGATACCAAGGAACCTGTTCTCTTTAACGACTTTGATGGGGACTCCATCCATAAACAGCTCTGGTTCATTGTGCAATGAATGGAGCTGACAGAAATGCATACAGACAGTTTTTGTTTGTGAGAACTTGAAACCATTCTGAGTTGACCAGGAGTGCATTTTGTTTATCTTCAATTGGATTGTTTGCTCGATAGTATGCATGTACTTGCTTCTGTAGCAAATGCAGATGTCATCTACATATAAACTACAATGAACATCAGAACCAATGACTTTCGCAATGCTGTCCATTTTAATACTAAAGAGAGTTATTGATAGAATACTAGCTTGAGGTACTCCAAGTTCTTGTTTATGTAGATTGGACAAGGTGTTTGCTATCTTTACTCTAAAAAGTCTGTTCGATAACAATTTTTCAATGAAGGTTGGCAGGTGACCTCTAAAATTCATTCGATACAGATCCTTTAAAATGCCACGTTTCCACGTCGTGTCGTAGGCTTTCTCCAGATCAAAGAAGACAGCTACAATATGCCCCTTTCTAATAAAAACATCACGAATATAGCTTTCAAGACAAATAAGATGATCTGTAGTGCTTCTACCTTTCCTGAAACCACATTGGCATTACTTATGTGATGTTCAGATTCCAGTATCCAGACCAGGCGATCATTGACCATCCTTTCCATTATTTTACATAAGCAGCTGGTTATATCCCATATATTTATGGGATCACTATGGTCTTTTCCTGGCTTTGGAATGGGTATTATTTCTGCTTCATGCCAAGCAGGTGTGATTTTTCCAGATATCCAGATGGAGTTTAAAATTGTAAGAAGCATTTTCAGAAAGCGGTGGGGTAGATTCTTTAAGAATTGATAGTAGACTTTATCTGGTCCAACAACTGTATCGTGGGATTATTTTTATATCTCGCTGTAGCTCATCCATGGAGATGGGTTGGTTGTAGGGCTCTGCATTGCTAGAGCCAAAGTTAATCTTCTCTTTTTCTTTTTGAGCATGAAATATTCCAAAAGCAGGAAGACAGTTCTGAATAGAATAATTGCTTTCGAAAGTTCTTGGTAAAATGTTTGCAATTTCTATTGCACCATGCTGTTTGATGTGTTGTTTCTATTGTACCATTGTTTTTTCCCTTCATTACCCGTATCAAGTTCCATATTTGGTTTGATGAAGTACTTGTTGTCAAGTTGGAAAATAATCTTCTCCAGCTTTCCTTTTTAACTTCATTTATGATTCTTCTTGCTCGTGCTCTACTCATCTTGAGTTTGATAAGATTTTCAGTTGACGGGTGTCTAAAGAATATCCTTTCAGCTTTCTTCCTCTCTTTTATGGTTTCCTTACATCTATTATATCAAAAATATTAAGAGTATAACGGTAGTATACTATTTTGAAGTTCGCTTTCATAAGCCAACTGAATAGTTGCAATCTCAAAGTATACATACTACAGATAGTAAGAGTAGTAACAATTGATTTGAAGCAAAAATATATTTACGAGGGAAACAACTACTATTCCAAAAAAGCATCGCAAATGACGTGATCAAATCAATTAAATTAAAAAATAAATAATATTAAAGGTGCAATATATAAAATTGTTCATGTAATATTCACCTTTTTTTGCCAATGTGTGAACGGCTTGTAACGTAACTTAAAAAATGAGCCCTTCCCTGACTTCCTAGGTTGCCTATTAAAGACTGTAGACTGATTTTTATGCGAAGGGAGTGGGTCGCTTTTGCTGGGAAAATCCAAAGGATGTAACGATTATGCGCGCTCCAGAGAGCCTTGCCTCAGACAGTAGCTTCTCTTCCGCTATTCAACAGCGTCAACAGACAGTCTGCAACACTAGGTAACGTTATCTTAGAGATGGAATCCAGCAAATGTCTGGCTCCCAGCACAACACCAACTCCTACACAAACTCTGAGTAAGCCAAAAAAAACAAAAAAAAAACACATTTTATCTACTGAATCCCATCTGGCTAAGCGGGAACGTGATCGTGGTCGAGCGAAAACTAGAGTGAACATCGGCAGGACATTTGATTCCTGGAGGGACCTTCGTTTGGTTTTGGGGATCAAAACCGACCCTGAATTGGCATTCTTCTTATTGGACAGGTAAGCTTACATAACTGCAAAGCATGTGAAATATAGTGCCATAAGGATTGAGCTGAGTCATTTTAGCTAACTTGATCTTGCCTGCTAACGCTGACGAATTGCAAGCTACCTTGCTTCATAACTTTCAAATAATTTCAACGATCTTCTCTTTATACTAAAAGTCAGGTATGCTGATTCACAGTAACTGACATAATGTTAATCTGTAATTATTCAGCAAGGTAAACTACAATAATATATTAAATGAATGCTAGACAATGTTCAAGATAATGCAAGAAGCTCCATTCATTCGTGTAACGTAACTTGGTTTTTACAGAAAATATATACATTCTATTATTATAAAACAATAGCGCATCAATATATCAAAATGACAGTTATGATGGAATCACATCAATACTGAATTGTGTCAACATATTTATAAAGTACAGTCTATTTTATAAACAGCTACTGTCATCATCCACCAAATTTAGCTAACAGCTATTGATAAAGCTGGCTATCGTATAAATGCAGTCAATGTATCATGCAAAGAAAAGTGATTACTTCAAACTACAGTCTCACATAGTCAGACCTATATCCACACTTTGTTTTAGCCCTGTTCCAGCAGTCTCAATGTTTTTAGTAAAACAATCATAACTGTGTAATTTTAATTATGCTACCTCATCTGTCAGCATGATGTCGGTGAATCACGTTCAGACTCTTTGTACGTTACGTCATTGATTTGGTCGATGCTCGCATCCCTATGGAGTGTGTGCACGAGCACGAGCCACAGGTAGCTGGCTGCAGTTTACTTAACGGCCACAGGTGTCATTAATAACAAGAGTTTCTGAATCTTGCATACTGCACCTTTAATAATAATACAAATTCAAACTTTAATTTACACAAAAGTAAATAAAAAAAAGTAAACATTCACACACACAGACAAATACATACATACATATAGTACACACCTACCTACATGTCAACCATGTCAACAATTAAAATAAATAAATAATAATAAAAAAATTATAATAATATTCTATTACATTAAAAAAAATTAATGTTGAGATATCGTCATATTCACTCACATACACAAAAAGACAAAAGAAAAATACTGTGTTTTTAATTGGTCTATCTTGAAAGGATTTCACTATGTATAAAATAGGATGTTTATTTCGGTTACTTTACTGTTGCGATCTATGCCTGAAAAGGCCACTCTGTTTTTCTAAGAGGATAAATCTCATGGAAACAAACTGAGCTATTTTCCTAGAAAGAGAATTTCTGGATGTTGGATACACAATTTTGCCTATAGTTAGAACATGAGCTTGACTCAAATGTTTTATTTTGGGTTGGCTGAAAAATGAGAAGTTATTCTGCAATGACAGTTACAGAGAAACTGAAAGTTTTTCCTGTTAGGTAAAGTTTTTTTTTTTTTTTTTTTTTTTTTGGCCATATGTCTCAGCTTAGCAGTGTCAGCAAGAATAATCGTTCTGATTGTTAAAGGCAGCAGTAGAGCACAGATGCATCTGTCACAGCCAGTACACTTCTTCTATTCAACCTTTTTGACAAGGAGTGCCATTTTTTATTTTCCTGGTCAATGGCTGTGCCGCCCTTTTCTGTGAATCACACCTGCAAAATCCTAAAACTTTATTTCCAGGTTTAATTTATATTTTGAATAGACTTGAAAAGATTTTTGAACCCCACAATGTGGGTTTATGTTTTCTCTTTTAATCATTTAATGTAATTTTGAATGTGACCATGGTTTAAGGAGGGTGTACCTGTATGCTGGGTTGGAAATCTCAAGGATTAATAGTGGCGTTTTCCTTATTACATCACGTGTTGTTCTGAAACCAAAAAGGAACAAATGAAACATGGAATGTAGGCTGTCATCCACGCAGCCTGACCGAAGCAAAGAGGGTGTGTTTACTCGTGCGATTAACCGAAAGTGAAGCGCTGCCAGCTTGTGATGTGTGAATGGCTTGCACGAGCTGCACGAGTCTTTTGAGTATATTGCAGTCTCGTCACATTTTAACTTTTTGTTTAGCCTCCCATTCAACTCATGAAAACACACTGCGTGATCACGAGGAAGGATTACATCAAGATGTAGATTGTAAAGCAGGTGCAGAATTTAAATAAACAAAATAGTCTACTCCTCTCTTGCCATTGCTGGCATGCCAGTGATTACCCCTCCACATGTGCTGTACATATAAGGAGAGAATGAGAGGAGATGAGCTAAAATGAGTCGAGATGAGACGGAGGAGAAGATGAGAGGAGAAAATGAGATGAGACGAGAGGAGATAAGAGGAGAAGATGAGATGAGTTGAGAGGAGATGAGAAGATCAGATGAGACGAGAGGAAATGAGAGGAGAAAATGAGAGGAAATGAGATGAGATGAGACAAATGGAGATGAGAGGTGAAGAGAAAATAAGAGGTGATGAGAGGAGAGGAGATGAGATAAGAGAGCAGAGAATGAGATAATACGAGAGGAAATGAGAGGAGAAAATGCAAGAAAATGAGATGAGACGAGACAAGAGCAGATGGGATAAGACAACTGGAGATGAGATGAGAAGATGAGATAAGAGGACATGAGACAAAACGAGAGATGAAAGGAGAAGATGAGATGAGAGAAGATAAGAGAAGATTAGACGAGACAAGACAAGATGAGAAGATAAGATGAGAGGTGATAAGACAAGATGACACAAGGGGAGATGAGAGGAGAAGACGAGAGCAGAGATTGAGGAGAGACGAGAGGAGATGAGAGGAGAAGATGAGATGATATGAGGCGAGTGTAGGTAAGAGAAGACAAGACAAGAGGAAATGACACAATACAAGAGAAGATGAGAGGAGATAAGACAAGACGAGAGATGAGAGAAGATGAGATGAGATAAGATGATACGAGACAAGAGGATATAACAAGAGAAGATGAGAGGTGATGAGACAAGAAGAGATGAGATGAGGTGAGGGGAGATGAGAAGAGAGGAGATAAGAGAAAAAGATAAGATGAGCTGAAAGGAGATAAGATGAAACAAGGGGAGATGAGAAGAGATCAGATGAGAAAAGATAAAAGGAGATGAGAGGAGAAGACAGAGGAGATGAGGAGATTAGAAGAGAAGAGAAGATGAGATGACAGGAGATGAGAAGGGATGAGACGAGTGGAGATGAGAGGAGAAAATGAGAAGAAACAAGATGAGAGATGAGAGGAGAAGATGAGCCGAGAGGAGATGAGATGAAACGAAGGGAGATGAGAAGAGATGACATGAGACAAAAAGAGCTGAGAGGAGAAGATTAGAGAAGATGAGACGAGGAGAGGAGATGAGGAGAAGATGAGATAACAGAAGATGAGAGAAAGGATGGAAGATTAGAGGAAATTAGACAATTCAAGAGAAGATGAGAGAAGATGAAATGAGATGAGATAATACAAGAAATGAAAGAAGATGAGATCAGAGAAAATAAGACAAGACAAGAGAAGATGAGAGGAGAAGACGAAAGCAGAGTTTGAGGTGAGACAAGAGGAGATGAGAGGAGAAGATAAGATGATATGAGGCAAGTGAAGGTGAGAGGAAAGGACAAGATGAGAGGAAATGAGACAAGATGAGAAGACGAGAGGAGATAAGACAAGACGAGAGATGAAAGGAGAAGATGAGATGAGAGGAGATAAGATGAGACAAGACAGGAGAAAATGAGAGGTGGAGAGACGAGAGGAGATGAGACGTGGTGAGGGCAGATGAGAGAAGATGAGAGGAGATGAGATGAGAGGAGATAAGAGGAAACGAGGGGAGATGAGACAAGATAAATTAGATGAGAGGAGAAGATTAGAGGAGAAGAGGAGATGAGTTGAGTTGAGAGGAGTGGAGATGAGGAGAGGAGAAGAGGAGATGACAGGAGATGAAGGGAGAAGATGAGAGGTGATAAGATGAGATGAGGAGGGATGAGATGAGACAAGATGAGATGAGGAGAAGATGAGCCAAGATGAGATGAGACAAAACGAGAGGAGATGAGACGAGAAAAGACGAAAGGAGATGAGAGAAGAAGGTAAGAGGAGAGGAGATGAGATAAGAAGAGAAGAGACGAGAGGAGAAGAGATGAGTTTACAATAGCTTCCCAAAGCCAAACAGACAGGCAACTGAGTATGACTGCAAATAATTTTTATACAGCTGCTTCATGTCTGCCTCACATCTGTTAGAAACTCAGCTGTTATATTTAGTCTCCTTAGTGGAGAAACACACACAGACACTAATGACTTGCATATCCATTCATCAATGCTTGGATGGGCAGCCCAGAGGCGCTGTTAATGAAGGAATCTCCAAGCATGCAGTACAACTGGAAAACAAAGTACAGAGGTGTCGCACACACATGCACACTGTGTTGGTGAGAGGATTGCTCTTAAGCAGACATCATCAGTTAATGAGACTCTAAACCATCCGACAGAAATAACATCAGACCTGAATGCTGTTCGAGTTACTGTGATTGGAGATCTGTTTCCCATCAGTCAAACACAACTAACAGTGATATATCAAAAGTCACAGAGAAATTAAAAGAGTCATTAGTTACAACACCATTCCAGTAATATATGAAAGGTCATTGGGAGCAGATTTATTTCTCCATAGGAATTTTAGCAGAAACATCCAAGTCACAGTTGATCCTTAAATAAAACATAACTGAAAACTCCATTAGGTCTCCAAAGATATGAAAGAGCAACCTCTGAGCAATAAATATTTCCTTAGTGTGGGTGTAAGACACCTCTAAAAGTGATGACATAAACATTATTTATTTCAGAGAGAGAGGAGAGGAGGTGAGATAGTTGTCAGCTCATCTGTTTTGCTGCAGTTAATCCACTGCAATAATTCAAGCATCTGAACTCTGGATTAGTCACCGCTTCCATTATTTCTGCCACCGTAAATTGCCTAATTCGATTTTTGAGAGTTAATTCTAAGCTACACCCGTTTAAGGCTGAAATTTGTCCAGGTGCAAGTGTTTATGATTCAGAAACCTCATTTGAAGTCTAACCGCCCTGTCTCCGTACACAGGATGAGCTACTCAATAAAAAAACTGCTTCTAGGATTGACACAGACAGTTTCCATTAACATATCAACAAAAATAACGGACAGTTAGGCCTCTCCACTCTCAGTCTGGGATCAGAAAAGATCAGTATATCCCTAACTGCTCAGGTAATGACTAATGATGCATTGAGCTCTGGGTCTCCGGTAAACAGAGCGTTGAGTTCAAAGCAGACAGTCCACAACAGTCCACAACAGCAGCAATGTAGTCTGAACGTGGCAAATCAAGTGACCATTCACTCTACATCTTATAATGGCCATTTAAAGGGATGTTTTATCCAAGCGTTGATGGTTGTGATACATTTATTTAATTTTCTCTCCCCTTTTTCTCCCTTGGAATGCCCAATTCCCAAAATTGCAGGAACGCCCAAAAACCCGGATTGGTGGCGTAGTGACTTGCCTCAATCCGGGTGGCGGAGGATGAATCTCAGTTGCCTCCGTGTCTGAGACCGCCAATCCACGTATCTCATCACCTGGCTTGTTGAGCACATTACTTGGAGTGTGTGGAGGCTTCACACTATTCTCCGCGGCATCCACGCACAACTCACCACATACCCCACTGAGAGCGAGAACCACATTATAGCGATCACGAGGAGATTACCCCAGGTGACTCTACACTCCCTAGCAACTGGGCCAATTTGGTTACTTAGGAGACCTGGCTGGAGTCACTCAGCACACCCTGGATTCGAACTCACGACTCCAGGGGTGGTAGTCAGCATCTTTACTCACTGAGCTAACAAGGCCCCTATGGTGGTGATACATTAAGATTCTATTCTAGTTTATTTCAACCTAAACTCAAAGCATTCCTCTGTTTTATTGGTTATTCATATTAAAGTAGTAATTCACCCAAAAATGAAAATTCCCTCATCATTTACTCACCCTCATGCCATCCCAGATGTGTATGACGTTCTTTCTTCAGCAGAACACAAATGAAGATTTTTAGAAGAATATTTCAGCTCTGTAGGTCCATATAATGCAAGTGAATGGGTGCCAAAACTTTGAAGCTCCAAATATCACACAAGTTAGCATAAAAGTAATCCATATGACTCCAGTGGTTAAATCCATGTCTTCAGAAGCGATTTGATGGTGTGGGTGAAAAACAGATCAATAATTAAATCCTTTTTTAGTATAAATTCTCCTCCCTGCTCAATCAGGCTGCACTTTAACTTTCTTCTTTAACATTCTTCTTCTTCTGTTTTTGGTGATTCACATTCTTCATGCATATCGCCCCTACTGGGCAGGAAGAAGAATTTCAAGCAAAAATGTACTTACATTTTTATCTGTTTCTGACCCACACCTATCACATCGCTTCAGCAAATATGGATTAAAACATTGGAGTCGTATGGATTACTTTCATGCTGCCTTTATGTGATTTTTGGAAGGTCAAAATTTTGGCACCCATTCACTTGCATTGTATGGACCTACAGAGCTGAGATATTCTTCTAAAAATCTTAATTAATGTTCTGCAGAAGAAAGAAAGTCACACACATCTGGGATGGCATGAGGGTGAGTAAATGATGAGAGAATTTTCATTTTTCTGTGAACTACCCCTTTAACTACAATATTGGGTTACTCTCCAAATCAGTTTATTTTGCTTTGACCCCAGTTCCAGGACACACTGCAGGATGTAATCACTACACAGACTTAAAAACAAGCCATCTCCTTCATAAATGAACTCACACGACAGAGGGCTGCATCATTGAGGGTTTATTGATGCTTTTTCTCTCCTGTCACAAAACATTGATTTAAAGGTAATTAAATCTTCTAAGCAAATAAAAAATCATTGCACATTTATGTTCACGCTGATTAATGTGTTTTTTTGCTGCTAGAGAAACATATTAGTTAATATCCTACAGGTTGTTTGTTGAATGCAGGGAATAGGTAATCCATGCAATCCATACTTTATTTAGAAGCATAATAATGACTCCAATGTGATTTTTGGAGGGGCCAAGGACTTTACATTGGAAGTCATCATAAGAAAGACACATTTTTACTCTGAAGACAATTGTGCTACGGAAATGTTTTTTTTTTCAGTATGTTTTTGTGATCAGTGTTCTAAACATAAATAACTAATATTGGCATTATATTCATTCATTTTTTGTAATAGCGTAACTTCTTGTACAGCTGCTTTGAAACGACGCCTGTTGTGAGTAGCGCTATACTGTACAAATAAATTTGACTTGACTCCATGCATTACGTACAATTTCAAAATCTTCTCTGAGTATTGATGGAGGTTACTGGGTAACTGTGGCTTAAAGTACACATTGACATGCTATTTTGTCTTACATTTAGCCTTAAAACTAGTTTTAAAGGGTTAGTTAACCCACAAATGAAACTCCTGTCATCAATTATTCACCATCATGCTGTTCAAAACCCTGGCCTTATACCGTGGAACACAAAAGGAGATGTTTGGCAGAATGACAGCCTTAGTCACCATTCACTTTCATTGTATGGAAAAAAGATGGTGACTGAGCTATCATTCTGCCTTTTGTATTCAATGGAAGAAAGAAAGTCATACGGGTTTGGAACAACATTCGTATAGATGAAGTAACTGTTTACAAACAAATGCTCCGCTCTGGCACTTCCGGGGTTTTCTTTTAGCAGCGGAGAAAAGAAATGCGTTCAATGGCGCTTCGTTTAAATTGAGCTGAAAAATGCCTAAAAAGTGCTAGTTTCCAAAAGATTTTTGGAGATTTGGGCTTCTTTAAATTTCCCTCATGATCGGTAGATCAGGATAAACTCAGGATTTGACATAAATGCTGATACATCACGGATAACTGTCATTGTTATCGCATCTGCTCTTTTTTTACGACTCTTATGAACAACGATCTTATATAAACAAAAATCAATGGAAGATATAACGGGAAGAACGGGACCCGTCTCCACCATTGCAGGGCATAGGCTGCTGTTTGTGAAAGGATATGTGAATAAAAGTAATGTCCTACAGCTAAAATTATGTCTTTGTATTTGTTTTGAATGCAGTAAGTAACAATCGTCAATCGAAAATGGCTTAAATTAAGTTTGAACGAGGAATCCGATGGTATTTAATTCAAATATTTTATTTACTGTATGTGGGTTAATAATTTAAGCAGTAAAGACGTATTGTATGTCTGGTGGTAGTTTTCATTTTAATATGCCACATTTGTCAGTCTTTAGAATTGTGTTGAAAGTCATATTGAAAGTCGCCCCCAATTTTGCGTGAGTAATCATCATTTAACATGTGAAAAAGAGATCTCATAACTCCTGGTTATTATAGAACTGATAAATATTTACTTCCCCGAGCTCTGATCTTTCAATTTGTAGTTTGGAATCCAGATGACCACCAACACATTTTAACACAGCTAATAAAAAAAGGACTATAAGGAAATACGACTGCTCCCTTAAAGAGACAAGTTGAAACTAATCACAACCAAATTAAATCTGTAATAAGTCCTTTGAATGCATGATTGCTATATAAAAATTAAAAAAATCCAATAGTGGCACCAAAATGGTATGGCAAAAATAACGACAAAAAGGAAATCCCACCCTAAACTCAACTCATTGGTTGACATGTCAAACAAACAATGTTTTGAAAGCAACACAAAGTCATAATGTTTACACCCTTTGAGGATACCCACCCACAAATTGCTTACTTAAGAGTTGGGTCAAAAATACATTACAAATGCAATTCACACAAAAGCAATTACTTAAATACACCTCTACAATGATAATTATGTTTTCAAAGTCATTTTGATATTTTTCTGGTGCTTAAATTATAACATTTAAGTGGTATAACCATCTAGAGTTATAAATAAATAAATACAAGTCAATAAAAAGCTGAAAATCGAAAAAAAAAAAAAAAAGAAAAAAAAAGTTAGGGTTATCATAATTAGTTTGGAATAATCTTTATTTATTTATTTATTTATTTATTTTATTAATGATTAAGTTGTGTACACTCCATTTACTTGGTAACACTTGGCATTATTAAAGCCATTATTAATTAATTAATTATTTATTTTTTTTAGAAAATGCAATAAAACTTGGGCACAGTAATTAGATTTCTATTAACTTAACGTGTGTTTTAAACTAGATTTTAAAGATTTCTCATTTTTATCACCTCTGACAACAACCCAGTTGTCTTTGCACATTAAAGTGAGATATAGGAGAAAATATTTAGTACTGAAAAAATAAAGCTCTGTACCTTTAAGTTTAAACAGCTCCAGTTTAAACCAAAGTTCCTTTCAAGGCAAGTCAGTCCACTCGGCGGCCATCTTTGGAACGCTCTCGGTCAGGCTGTGCAGTTATTTTTCTATGTAAACAAGCGACATACAAGTGCAGCTCCTATCTACTTGAATGGGGAAAGACCAAAGTCTCCAAAACAGATTTTTTAGTCAAGATTACGATCAAATAACATATTTCAAATCAGCAGTAAAATCGGACAAGCCTGGTTTCCTAAATTGTGCTTCCTTACCTCAGATTACGTAAAACAAAATTTCCAAAAATGCACATTCTTGTGTTGATTGACAGGCAATGTCAGTATTTAAAACATGATTGGCTCTTTTACCTGTAAGGCGGGACCTCCTTTTCTACATCCATTGGCCGTTGGACCTTACATTATCTCCCATTCATTTTAATAGGAGTGGCCCGTCTCTACTAAATAGTCTCTGCTTAAATCCATCAACAGTCCCTCAGCAACCTCATATTAACTTATAGAGCATCGATAAATCATTAGATTTCCTCAAGAATTATGATTCTCTTCAGATATTGAATGCACTATGTCAGGGATCAGGCAGCTGTATCATTACAGCACGACACTAAACTTAATCAGTGTTGACCAGTGAGCCAGCAATCTTTCAGAGAGGTGAAACGTCAGTGCTCTACTGTGGAAACTCAATGTCATTTGCCAGGTAAGCAGATTCCTACAGCTAAATCTCCAAAGCAATAATGAAAAATGATGAATGAACATTCATGTGCTGATGTGTTAAGTGTGGGGAAATAACAGCTGACTGACTAAAATCACCTTAAACACACCTTTAAAGGTGCACTCAGTAATCTTTTCCTCATCAAAAAAGTTTAACTCCTAAAGACATGAATTGTAATTTTGCAATATATGTAGGAAATTATGAGCACTCATATTAAAATGAAGACACCAGTCATATCAGTAACCTTATAAAAGCTGTTTTATTCTACATGGAGAGGGTCCGCACATGGGGGCTGCCATGTTAGAATCACATGACCAGCCGAAAACTATTCACTTGATCTGAGTATCCGTCCTGTTATTGGACACTTTCACTCAAAGTAAACATAGCTGACTGTGTATAATAAATTTCTACAATGGCATCTGAAACTGAACACTATTTATTTTAAATGATGCAGCATCCACACCACTAGGTGTCACTGTAAGTCCAAGATGACACAAAGACAAAAGTTACTGAATGCAGATGTTTTGAGAGTTAAACTGGAATGGGGGGAGGGGTGACACTGTATTTATACACACACACACACACACACACACACACACATGTGAAAGTTTATTTTTTATTTTATTTTCCGTTTACAACCATTTTAATCACATTTTAGCCTTTAAAAAATTTACAAATTAATTTTAGAAAGTATAATTGTAATTTTCTTTAATGTTGAACTTGCATGAATAATAATACGAGCTGTCACTGTTGGAAATTTCATATCAACTACACACTTTAACACAAATTACCTAAAAATTAAGCAGAATAACACGTATAACAATTAAACGCTTGTATCATGAAAAAGTGCAGTGTGTCTTAGCTGTCTGAATGTGATCTGCCAGGTCCAATTTACCTCTGTGCGTGTGGTAAAAACGAACATTTACAGTGACAGAAAAAACACCTCACACGCATTTTCACATAGTAAAGGATGCTGTAGACCCACACCATCAGCTCTTGGTGAAAAATACTTTCATTCATTTTGATCAACTCTTCACAGTAGATTCAATACAAACAGGAAGTTTGATGACAAAATTCGGAAGAGCGGAGCGCGGAAAAGGGGCGGGGATGAATAAGGTGAATAGCGACAACCTAGCAAGTAGCAACCATCCAAAACACCCTAAAACCACAAAGTAACATGCTAGCAACCATTCAGAACACATTAGCAACTGAATAGCAATGCCCTAGCAACCATCCAGAACACCCTAACAACTAAAGCAACATGCTAACAACCACTCAGAACACATTAGCAAATGTGTAGCAATGGCCTTGAAACTATTCAGAACACCTTAGCAACCAAAGCAACATGCTAACAACCACTCAGAACATTTTAACAACTGAATAGCAACAGCCTAGTGACCACCCAGAACACATTAACAAGCAACGCAACATGCTAACAACCACTCAGAACACATTAGCAACTGAATAGCAATGGCCTAGCAACCATCCAGAACACCCTAGCAACCAAAGCAACATGCTAACAACCACTCAGAACACATTAGCAAATGTGTAGCAATGGCCTAGAGACCATTCAGAACACCCTAACAACTAAAGGAACATGCTAACAACCACTCAGAACACATTTGCAATTGCGTAGCAATGGCCTAGAAACCATCCAGAACACCCTAACAACTAAAGCAACATGCTAACAACCACTCAGAACACATTAGCAAATGTGTAGCAATGGCCTTGAAACTATTCAGAACACCCTAGCAACCAAAGCAACATACTAACAACCACTCAGAACATTTTAACAACTGAATAGCAACAGCCTAGTGACCACCCAGAACACATTAACAAGCAACGCAACATGCTAACAACCACTCAGAACACATTAGCAACTGAATAGCAATGGCCTAGCAACCATCCAGAACACCCTAGCAACCAAAGCAACATGCTAACAGCCACTCAGAACACATTAGCAAATGTGTAGCAATGGCCTAGAGACCATTCAGAACACCCTAACAACTAAAGAAACATGCTAACAACCACTCAGAACACATTTGCAATTGCGTAGCAATGGCCTAGAAACCATCCAGAACACCCTAACAACTAAAGCAACATGCTAACAACCACTCAGAACACATTAGCAACTGAATAGCAACTATCAAGAACACTGTAGCTTCATGGTGATGAGTTTTATGGCCATTTGTCTTTAAAAATGATAAAAATAGATTTGAGTTTAGAATATAAATGGAAGCATTTTTGGTTAATATTATGCTAACCATATGCTAACTAATCTGTTTGACTATGACCTGAATAATATATTGGGCACACTATAACACATATTTGTGGTTGTGTAAATGTCATCACCACAAACCAAAGCGGACTGCGGCACAGTTTTTGCAAGGTGCTACACATGCACCGATTTGCATTCAAAACAGGATTCATCGCTTTGTACCATCGCTAAACAACGCCGCAGTATGAACAGGCTTGATAGGTGTTGAGAGTATTGTGTGAAGGCTGTGATACGATTTGGCTGAAGTTCATTTTAGCGGATGTGGGTGGATAGAGATGAAATTATGAACACCCCTTCAATACGCTCCACGAAAGGCACCAATTTAGTAATCCATAACCGTACCAAGTGCCTTTATTGCATAATAAATTCAGATGAGGGCCTGTAGCTACAGAGACACCACTAGCATTTTCAATTTTACACCTCTGCTTTTTCTACCTTGCATACCCCCAACCCCCACCATCTCTCTCGTCCTCTTATCTATTTCTAAATCTGCCGTAGTGCGAATAATGAGATTATTGTTGTTGTCCCACTTTAAGAACTGAACCCTTTCGCACTTTCTTGCTCCTTGTCTAAAAACATGACTATCTCTCTCTCTGTCTTTCCTCATATAGGTTACATGGTCAGAATGGCCCTTGGGGATGATAAATAAGGGACCTCAGATTAGCTTGGTCTACATAGGATGCTGCCTTCTAATAGACACTGTCAGTTTTAAAACAGTGGACCAATCAAATGAATCCGAGGGCGGGATAAACATATTTACATATGGCCAAGCATACTGAGGCTTTAATGGTGTATGGGACTTCATGCGGCAATAAACACGCCTTCTGTTCAATTCTATTGCGCTCTGCAGTAGAATTGAACAGATTCCCCCCCTCCCCCGAGGAAAATGAAAAGATTGGCACTTACCGTCTCACCCAGAGCACAGCTTCTTTCTTTACAGGAACGTCATTTTCTCACCTCATCACACACAAGTTTTTTCCTCCAATGTAACAGGGACATTTTGCACTGTTAATAACTAATCAACATTTTATTCATCAGTGTTTTGACCTCTTTTGACTTTTTTCTGCTATGAAAATATAATAATAAGGCATGAAAGACAGGGCTTTCAGACGAATTTGGCTACTTAAGGAGACAAATGGACATCTTAAAATGTTACATAAAATGCCACCCAGCACATTAATATAGAGCATCTCATGATGTACTGATATACTAGTTTATTCCAAGGGAAACTACAGTATATCTTATATGTAACTATATACCTACAGTATATGCGCATACAATAGAGCAGTATATTGAACGTTCTGAATGTGTGTGGCAGGTCTCCACAAATAAATTATGGGATTTTTGAAAAATTCTTAAATTACATTTATAAAGTTACATTCATTTAAGTTATGATAGGGTAAACTTTATGTTTGTGTCTGATTGTATTGAGTCCTGAAATGGGAAAAAACGATAGCCAAGACCGTTTTGTGTGTGTGTGTGTGTGTGTGTGTGTGTGTGTTCCTGTATATTGTTGTCATTAGTCAGGTTTCCATCCAAGTTGCAAATTTAATTCATGTGGAAAATCTGAATATCACAAAAACAATTTTAAGAATAAAGCAGGTATGTCCACGTCCACACAAATCCGTTTTCAGTTTCCTAACGTCCTCTTTTCCAAAACTATGCGGTAATGGAGAGTGTTTTCCAAAACAGTGGAGGAAAACAACGTTCTAGTGTGGATGAAAGGCATAAACGTGATAAAATCAATGCGTTTTAAAACGAAAAACATATTTGTGTGCACGTAGTGTGGTCGTGTGGTTGTAGCCTGTGTTCAAGAAAACAAAACCATCACTTCCGGGGAGACTAGCGCAAAATAGAAATGGAAATGGAAGTTGTGGCCACTGAGGATTCCGCAGTGACTCTTTTATTAAATGCAATAAACTACAGACAAAACGTTTGTTTCTAAATAATATATATTTTTCACATCTCTGTGTTTCCATTCAGCATTTTTTATGCTATTTCCCAAAATGTGCATAGAAATATGTTGGTGGAAACGCAGCGATAGTCTCTAGATTAATAGTTCTTCCATCCTAGAAGGATCTGTTTAACATGCAAACCATCTAACAAAACAGTAAATAGCATACTGCCACTATTTATGCCTTTGTATATATTTACATATCACAAATAAATCACAGAAAATGTAGTGCTTTGTTTAAAAAGTCTTTAAGATTGGGATTGCGCAAGAACCTCAACGCAGCGAAAATGTATATCCCTTCAAAAAAGTCCACCCCTTTGAAAGTCATTGTATAATCTGCACACCGATTGTAATGATAATATTTATTACGAAATCCCTATTCCTAACGCTGAGTGCCAATATAGTTTGGTTCTTAAGTGTTCTACAATATAGGATTCTACTGTAATCCCTAGTACAAAAGCCTCTGCCGTATAATATTCTGTCTCATTCTTTCATTATCTCTGTCTGGCTGGTGATATTGCTGATGAAGACGGTCACTTACAGCAGCAGAATTTCTTCATAATGTCTCTGAACCGTACAGCTAGGGCCTCTTAATGTGTCATGACTGTGTAGTACTGTATTTTCATTTGCAGCTCGCTCCCAGGAGCTTAGGGGATTTCACAGCCCTGCCAAACGCCAATGAAATAACTCAAAGTGATAGTTCACCCCAAAAATTAAAACTCTGTCATAATTTGTTCCCTCACATATCATTCCAAACCTTTATGCTGTTATTTTTTGTGAAGTTCACAAAAGTAGAAATTTTCGGAAGAATGAAGAAGATCTTGTAGATCTTTTCATCCAATGACAGTTCATGGTGACCAAGACTGGCAAGCAACCATAAAATTAGTCTATATGAATCATCCGCTATGTTCCAAGTCTTCTGAAGTCATTGGATAGCTTTGTGTGAGGAACAGACCAAAATTTAAAGCATTATTCACTGTGACTTCCTGTATCCTAAGTTTGTGTCCATGTTTGTATTTAAAAATGGTGCATCATGTTCGGTTACTACACAAGCAAAAAATAATGCTGTTTTGGCGTCAATGACTTTGAACGCACCATTCTGTAATATGAATGTGTGAGCTTGGTCAGATGGGAAAATCATAACTAGACAGCTTCAATTCTTTAGACTAATTTAAATGATACTTGTATGGTGCTTTTTGTGTTTGTAGTCCAATTTATTGTTCAATTTAAACTGTCAAAACAGATCTTATGGAAACACACTGATTACACTGTGAATTCGGCTGAAATTGCCGAAATTGAAAACCACTGCCCCCTGTGGCCGAAGCGGGAAGTGTTGTTGAGGTGAAATGTCCACAGGGTGGCGCCAAAAGCAAGTTGTATTTTAGTTGTAAATTATATAATATGGTCAACAGGAATGCATATTTTATATATTGTTGATATCAGGAAAGCCTATAGATGAAGTTACTGTTTACAAACAAATGCTCCGCCCAGCCACTTCTGGGTTCTTTTGGTAGCCCAGAAAAGAACCGCTGTCTATAGGCACTTTGCTCAAATTGTGCTGAAACTGCTCAAAAAGTGATGTTTGCGGGGTTGAAACACCCTGTTTTCCACAGATTATTGGAAAATAGGGCTTCTTCAAATTTCCACCAGATCGTTGCATCAGGAATAACGGATTTTACATAAATGATGATATTTCACGGGTAACCGTCATCGTTTTCGCGTCTGCTCTATTAGACACAGTTGACCCGCAGCAGCTGTTAGTGGATATTAACCTTTTTATCGAAGAAATCACACAAACTCCGATCGCAAACAGCTGTTTTTAATTTAATTTTTAAAATGTGACAGATATGAGGTCAAATATGATCTAACAATGATCTTATTTGATCAAGACCACCACATACAATATAACAGGAGGAACAGATCCCGTCTCCACAACCCCAGCGCATGGACTATTTTTCTGAAAAGGATAAGTTAATAAAAATACTGTCATACTGCTAAAATGATGTTTTTGCATTTATTTTGAATGCAGTAAACAATATTGTTCTATTGAAAATGGCTGTTATTACATTTTGATATGGAATAGGATCATACTGAAGTAAGAATATTATTATTTATTGTATGTGGGTTAATAATTTAAGCAGTTGAGTTGACTTTTATTAACATTAACAGACACTATTACATTCTATAAAGCTTAAAAGATTATTAAAACTGCAGTGCTGCCTATTTCCACCATTGAAATCTGCTGCTCGAAAGAACCCGGAAGTGTGGTTTCCTGTGGTGTGACGTCAGAGTCATTTCATCTATTAAGATGTATATAATTACTCTTCAATTTATTGATATTTGAAGTCAATTTCCAGATATCTGAATTATCAAATCTAACATGTTCATATTGTTGATATCAGCAATGTATATTTGTACTAGACAAAATGTAATTATTGTCATCAAAAGGGATAAATTTACTAGTAAGAAGTGTATTTGGAATTTCGACTAGTAAGAATTTAATTATACATATCTGTAATTGCATTTTGAACAGGAGTGAATGACAGGACAGTGTGAAAGTCTACTGGTGAAAAATTCAGTTACAGATATAAAAAATGACATTAAAATTCTATTTTTGATATCAAGAATGGGTATTTCCACAAGTAATTATGTCATTTTTGATATAAAGATTTATTTATTTTTACTAGTGCAAACTTAATTACACATATCAAAAATTAACATTTTCACAAATAGTATTAATATATACATATATATATATATATATATATATATATATATATATATATATATATATATAGTATAAATTCTATTCCTGATATTAAGAATGCACATTTTCACTAGTTAAAATGTAATTACAGATAGCTATCATTTATATCCTTGCTATAAACCCCAATCCTAAACCTACATTTTATTTTGTAGCAAAAATGCAACCTCCAAATAATGCTCACAATTGTTTATGTTAACACGATTATTTCCTGGTTTCCATTGGACCAGAGAATTGAGCTATTCCTTTGCAGTGCCTCCAAAGAATATCTAGCGCTCCAGACATGAGAACCGACAGTATTTGCCAGCAAGACTGTCTTATCTTATAAATATGTATGGTGCTCATTGCCAGTGAAAACAACCAGATGTTTGGAAATGTAAACAGGAAATGAGGTCAGAGATGAAGAAGAGATTTATCTGGTTTAGATGTGCACGAATAAACCATAGCAGAAGAAATGTATGCTCTTTCATAGCAATGAAACTTGGCCGTTTCATTCGGGTCTTGCAGAAGGCGCCATGTTTAAATAAAGACATTTAAATTTTAATTGGATTTTTGGCTTGCCATGATGACTACTCAATAATAAATCTCCCCAGGCTTTTTGGGTTCCGCCTCACTAATTGATAACCAATCACAGCGTCTGTTCGGTCTGAAAGCAGCGGTGTCCAGGGGCTAGGCTATACATCAACGCTTTCTTGCAGAGAAGGCGAAATTATTTACATGCACAATTCCGGCCACATATTCCCCAACACACACACAACATCTCAGCATATGTATCTGTGTGTAAGTCAAAGGCAGTCTGGTATTATTATGGTACATTAAGCTTTAGGGCTGGTTTGAGGTTTAGAAATGTAAATGAGAAAAGCATATTTACAGTGTTGGGAAGCTAATTTGAAATCAGAGCATCCTAAGCTACAAGCTACTCGTAATTCAAAGCCTGACCAGCTTGACATAGCAACACTGGCTAAACCAGTGGCGTGAGTTTGGGATGGAACCAATGAAAGACAGCGGAAATGTTTAGGAAATCTGTTTGAAAACATATTTTTGCAATTCTGTTTGGTGGCACTAGTGACGTAGAAACTGAACCGATAATTTTACACTAAATACAAGTAACAAATCTAGAAAAAGGATACATTTTAACGCTTGTATTACAGACTCACCTACTTTTACACACTTATTCCAATCTGATTAGCTTCTGTGGTACCTCATGTGATAGAGTGTTGGACTTTGGACTGGTCATCTCACGTGTCAACAAGCGGTTCAAGACTATCGGTTAGGTTTAGGCATTGGTTTAGGGTAAGAATGTCTGTTTTGTTCACCTCTCATTTGCTGTTAGGACACTACTGGTTAGGTTTGGGTTAAAGTGTTAGGTTAGGGAGGTATATTTTACTCATTAAAACCTCCATCTAATATTCACATTAAAAACCTCGTCTGATTACAACACCATTTCACTCGCTTTTGGCGCCATCTGCTGGACATTTCACTGGGAACCTGCAGCCAAACCTGTTATAACGCACACAGTTTCGTTTTGCAAAAATATTGCCATGGTCTGGTAATGTTCACTAGACCAGGCTGAAAGTAATTGGTGACTGAGGCTCCATTCATACAAATGTTTTGCACGTATTTTGCATGTATCTTTAGTTATTGGATTATTATTTTTATTTATTTTTTTTCATTTGTTTTAATAATTCCACTTCATTTTTTTTAATTTCCTAAAATATATGGGTTTCAAGAAATTATTTAGCATGCTTTTTTAATGTCCCTCTAAGGAGACATTAAAGGAGGCAATGAGCTACTCTGCTGATTGTAAACAAACTGAACCTGATGCATCTTTATGTGTTATCCTGTAGGCAATCACTTGACTGATGGCAAAATAAATGAAGAATAACCAAAATAAATAAATAAATACATACAGATATCCACATATACATAGCAGGTGCAAGAAGCGAAATGTTTATTGTGTATTTATTTTCTGTCGCCACCTTCTTCTTAGTTTTAT
Organism: Myxocyprinus asiaticus; assembly: GCF_019703515.2. Classification (NCBI taxonomy): domain Eukaryota; kingdom Metazoa; phylum Chordata; class Actinopteri; order Cypriniformes; family Catostomidae; genus Myxocyprinus; species Myxocyprinus asiaticus. The sequence goes on from NC_059382.1 coordinate 4,169,684, forward strand.
TGCACACAGCATGGTTTGTGGAAAACAACATTTATTGCCACCCCAAATATGTGACAAATAAACTTTAAGGACGGCAAGAAATTTCTTTACTGCTGATGTAATCAAGGCTGCATGGGTGGGGAAATATATAAACCAGCAATATCACAGTCTACTTTTAATGATCCAATCAAATCCCAGTGGATAAAATCAAGTCCCGCCCTACAATATTTCCCAGTCATTATTCTATTTCACTAGGAAATACGACACACTATTTAAGTTAAATACCATTTAATTAAATCAAGAATGTATTTTTACTTGCATATGTGAACAATATGAAATTAAATGTAACAAAATTCATTGATATTTCAAAAGGTTTTAGTCCCTTACATGGTGTACAAACAGACACACACGTACTGTCACACACACACTTGTCACTCTTTATGACAGATGACTGGCAGATGCATTTGACAGAAAGGTGACTAACAAACACCTTTAGCTATGCAGTGTTCTGTCACCCTGGGTAACACCACATCACCACGACAATGCATTTGACAGCAGATAATTCCCAGAAGGAAGTGTCAGCAGTTTAATCTGTGCTGTTAATTTAGACTTAAAACTCCTGTGTTTATTTGTGTGAAAGGGAATAAAAGTCATGGTTTTTGTAGCACCTAGTGTTCATTTCATCAGAAAACTGCCACGATACATCAAACGAGTCACAAAAACTAATTAAGCAAAAATGTAGGTATAGTAACATGATTCTATGAGAGGTTGCAAGTATAACTGTTACTTCTACTCATACATAGGGTAAGGGATTTGTTTTTAATCAAAACTAATTTTCTTTACTAAATCTAGTTCATAGTTGTTCATTTTTGTATTATATTTTTATTTAATTAATTTTTTTATTTTATTGGAATTTATAGAATTCTATAAAGGTGCATCCTTTATAGGACTTACTCCACGTAAGTAACTGGATGCAAACACTTGCTGCACATGCTAAATGTTACACATTGTTATATTACAAAATGTGTCAAAACACAGTTCATAACGGAATGCAGTTATGCATTGCATTCTAGCCGTTGCCACAATGGACACTAGCATTAGCTGGCATTAGTGTAAACTGTCATTAGTTAAACAGTCTACATATTTATAGCTAGTTACCTGAATAATAACACATCCAGTTTAATGGCACAGACATTTGAAGGAAACTCTATCGCCTCCTTGAGTTCTGAGGGTTGTTAAGGTGCCTCGGTAAGGGGCCGATCAGACCGAACGAGTTCTTGTGCTAAAAAAGATAGATGCAGTGCAACAGATAGAACAGAGCACAGGTGTCTTTACATGCATTTAAACAAAAAAAAGAAGTACTTTTAACTTGACACGGCCTCTAAAAAATGCAGCGCTCCTGTGTAAGACTTAGCAGCGCAATGGTCATAGATGGGCAGGTTGCATGTTTGCATAGAAAGACAATTGAAAAACAGTACAGACAGACACAAAACTGCATTGAGCGAACGGCCCCATGGTATGTACAACGGGCCACATTCTTGCAATGTGTTGGTCAGTCATTCATCTGAATCTGAATCTGCATACTTACAGTACATAGAGTGTATATCTGGCCTAAAACTTTAAAGTAGACCCCAAAAGCAATGTATAGTATCTTGTTAAAGCAACACTTGAGTAAACTAGCATTTTTGGCAGCGATTAAGATCAGGAAAGAGTACAGCAAAATTTCTCCTCTTGGAGGCAAATCATTTGTTTCATTATAGTGATTACAAATTAGAGAGAGAGGAAATCTTGAGAAAATAGAGATACACTGGTGGCCAAAAGTTTGGAATAATGTACAGATTTAGCTGTTTCGGAAGGAAATTGGTACTTTAATTCACCAAAGTGGCATTCAATTGATCACAAAGTATAGTCAGGACATTACTGATGTAAAAAACAGCACCATCACTATTTGAAAAAAGTCATTTTTGATCAAATCTAGACAGGCCCCATTTCCAGCAGCCATCACTCCAACACCTTATCCTTGAGTAATCATGCTAAATTGCTCATTTGATGCTAGAAAATCACTGTTGAAAGCTATTTGATTTGTAAAATGAAGCTTAACATTGTCTTTGTGTTTGTTTTTGAGTTGCCACAGTATGCAATAGGCTGGCATGTCTTAAGGTCAATATTAGATCAAAAATGGCAAAAAAGAAACAGCTTTCTCTAGAAACTCATCAGTCAATCATTGTTTTGAGGAATGAAGGCTATACAATGCTTGAAATTGCCAAAAAAATTGAAGATTTCATACAAAGGTGTACACTACAGTCTTCAAAGACAAAGGACAACTGGCTCTGATAAGGACAGAAAGAGATGTGGAAGGCCAGATGTACAAATAAACAAGAGGATAAGTACATCAGAGTCTCTAGTTTGAGAAATAGACGCCTCACATGTCCTCAGCTGACAGCTTCATTGAATTCTACCCGCTCAACACCAGTTTCATGTACAACAGTAAAGAGAAGACTCAGGGGTGCAGGCCTTATGGGAAGAATTGCAAAGAAAAAGCCACTTTTGAAACAGAAAAACAAAAAGAAAAGGTTCGAGTGGGCAAAGAAACACAGACATTGGACAACAGATAATTGGAAAAGAGTGTTATGGATTTTAACCCCATTGAGCTTTTGTGGGATCAGCTAGACTGTAAGGTGCGTGAGAAGTGCCCGACAAGACAGCCACATCTATGGCAAGTGCTACAGGAAGTGTGGGGTGAAATGTCACCTGAGTATCTGAACAAACTGACAGCTAGAATGCCAAGGGTCTGCAAAGCTGTCATTGCTGCACGTGGAGGATTTTTTTGATGAGAACTCTTTGAAGTAGTTTAAGAAGTTCAGATTTTTTTTTCAAACTGTAATAGTAATTTTTCACATTATTAATGTCCTGAATATACATCGTGACCGGTTGAATGCCACTTTGGTGAATAAAAGTACCAATTTCTTTCCATAAGAGCAAAATCTGTACATAATTCCAAACTTTTGGCCGCCAGTGTAAGTCGAGAAAAAGAGGAATGAAATAATGAGTGTAGAGGCAAGAAGAGGGAAGGACAAAAAATGGGGACATTAAGATGCTGAATCACATCTCTACTGCTGTGACTGTTTCCTCTCTTAGAATAAATTACTAGAGAGGATATTTCCACTCTAACACTGACCAGAGATCAGATGTAGAGCATGCCAATCTTCTTTACACTGCTCTCACAGACAAGAACATCCCCAGACAGTGCAGTCCAGAAACATCCCCTGTATGGCTGACTGGTGTGAACGCTACCTGAAATGGTCACTGACTGCAGGTTCGACAAAGATTTTAACAATCAGCATAAATTCTGGTCTACTTTACAGTTTTTCTCTGGCCAAGAACCACCCACTTTGACCAACCACAATCGTCCAAACACAGTACAGTTTTTTACATGATGTTTAAGGTCAGGTAAAGTAGAAAATTGGATATAACCCTGAGAGCTATATACTTGTGTGCTATAGGATATCTGTTTTATTTTCTTATAAATGTCTCTTGAATATGTTTCTAAAATTCATTGCAACAAACATTGTAAACTTTGTCAAGTGACTACTTCCTCGCAAGCCTTCACTGCAGCAGTCTGAGAACTTATAAATTAAAATTTATTGTATTTTCCAGAAGGAAAACCTCTGCACCCTGACTCCATAGAACCTGATTTTTATATGTAGTATGGTATTTAAATGGTATTCAATGTACTTCAAAGAATACCAAGGTACTACCATAGTACATGTTAAAAAAATGTTAAAGGAAAGAAATACCTCACTCTTTACTCCTAAAAACAGGGCTGATACTGTTCTGGTGATGCTGTGACTCAAAATGAGGGATAATTGCTTGGAAATAAAGACTAAACACTACACTGATCTCCTGGACGACACTGGTCACCATCTGCTGCATTAGGATGCTGAACCTAGATCAAAAACCCGACAGCAGATCAGCTCTCATGACAGCTGAGACACTCAGGCAGCAAGAAAGGCAACATGTCAACTGCCCTGGTAAATGAGAGCTGAAAGCATCATGTAGTCCGCCAGGACAAAAAGATACAGACACCCCGGAAAATGGATCTGGCGGGCAAATTTATCTCAACGTAACAGAAAAAGAGTCTTACACAGTTTCAAAGTTTCATATTATGAATTAAGGTTGTTGAAGTCTTATGACTGAATTTATAAGTGAGAAATGGGTTAATACTAAGTTAAGCATGAGGACATGCTGCTGCTGCACAATTAGACAAAACGCATGACATGCTGCTGCACAAACTGACATTACAAACAATCCCCATGAAGCAGATCTAGACAAGTGAAGCTGGGGTGGAGGTGGGTTTCAGAGAAAAAACTAGCAGCACGCTGCAGTGAAACCATCTTGTCTGCAAAACTAAGCAATTTAAATGTGACACAAAGTGAGAGACGCAAGTTGATTGGTCACCCGATTACATGTCAAAGGACCAATCTGCTTACACCATGTGAGCCGATTGGCTTAACATATCACATGTGAGTGAGCCAACTGGCTAACAGATAACAAGCTCAAGAACCTATGAGCTAGGGGCCTGGGTAGCTCAGTGGTAAAAGACGCTGGCTACCACCCCTGGAGTTTGCTAGTTCGCTAGTTCAAATCCCAGGGCGTGCTGAGTGACTCCAGCCAGGTCTCCTAAGCAACCAAATTTGGCCCGGTTGCTAGGGAGGGTAGAGTCACATGGGGTAACCTCCTCGTGGTTGCTATAATGTGGTTTGTTCTCGGTGGGGTGCGTGGTGAATTCGCCATCACTAGGGATGTACCAACTCTCTAAATGCACCATGAGGAGGTGAGGACCAAGGATGGATGATGGATGTAGCTTATCGAGGACGCTTGAGTGAGAAAATGCTGGAGCATCCTATGTGGAAGACTTTTCAGTTGAAGCACCTGATGCACATATAAATTCTCCGCCCCCTTCACATTTCACACAACAGTTTTAATTTATGTTTCACTTAACGGGGGATACTTAACGGGGCAAGGGCTGCCTCTGCGACCTTCGTGAAGACACGAGGGGACAAGGACAGGCTGAAAGGGAGGACCTTGTACTGATACGCCTGACCCTCGAATGCAAACCGCAGGAAGGGTCTGTGTCAAGGTAGAATCGAGACGTGGAAGTACACGTCCTTCAGGTCTTCCGCCGCGAACCAATCTTGATGCCGGACGCTCGCCAGAATGCGTTTTTGCGTCAGCATCTTGAACGGGAGTTTGTGTAAAGCCCGGTTCAGTACTCGCAGGTTCAAGATTGGTCGCAACCCACCGCCTTTTTTCGGAACCATGAAGTAGGGGCTGTAAAACCCCTTCTTCATCTTGGCCAGAAGGACAGGTTCTATCGCACCCTTCCGTAGGAGGGTGGCAATCTCCGTGCGCAAAGTAGCAGCGTTTTCGTCCTTCACCAAGGCGAAGTGGATACCGCTGAACCTGGGCGGACGCCTGGTGAACTGAATCACATAGCCGAGTCGGATGGTCTGGACCAGCCATCGCCACGGATTGGAAAGTGCAAGCCACACATCCAAGCTTCGCGCGAGGGGAACCAAAGGGACAATCTCGTCAGATTAGTACTGGTGGGTGGGGCCTCATGGCGGGGCAGAGCTCGAGGTGCCACACCATGTCGTGGCCATGCTGAGTTCAGGGACATCGAAGTACTTACCTGGTTCCTTATGATCACCCCCGGAACAGCCTGGGACGGGGGAGGAAGAGGCCTGTCCTCGTGACCCGTGGAGACTGTCACATCGGGGGTTGATTTGTGCCACTGCAATAGACTGGTGGACGGTGGTCGTGATGACGGCCGTGCACACCGGATACGTGACCCAGGGAACAAGGAAACCGCTCTTGCTGAACTCTTGGGTACTGTAGCCACTTGGGCATGCAGCGCATTTAAATGCAAAGGTAACAAAAAGATTCTCCTCCCGGCCCTCGACCGGGGGATGAGTGGTCTGCTTACCAGCTCCAGAGCAGCGGGTTTCGTCGTCCCTGGGTCGTCCGTCTCAGGGGCACTTTGAAGCCTTTCACGGGTTCTTTGCGGCCGTGAGACAGGTGGCATCTGCCTCCTGCGGTGGGCTCCACGCCGGGGCCGGGCCGAAGGGTCGGGCTGCGGCGGAGCCGGTGCAGTCACTGCAGGGGGACGCCCTTGGTGACGAGCAGACAGGGTGCAGGATCTTGAGCCGCGCTGGGGCAGGATATGCCGGATAGCCTCCGTCTGCTGCTCCACCGTCGAGAAATGCTGGGCAAAGTCCTTGACGGTGTCGCCGAATAGGCCAGCCTGGGAGATGGGGGCAGCAAGGAACCGTGTCCTGTCGGCCTCACCCATTTCGACCAGGTTGAGCCAAAGGTGGCGCTCCTGGACCACTAATGTGGACATCGTCCACCCGAGAGACCGCGCCGTGACCTTCGTCGCTCGGAGAGTGAGGTCAGTTGCCGAGCGCAGTTCCTGCATCAATCCCGGGGCGGAACTACCCTTGTGCAGTTCCTTTAGTGCCTTGGCGGACTTGCAGGAGAGCCATAGCATGCAGGGCGGAGGCAGCGGCACCGTAGGCCTTGGCCGTCAGAGATGACGTAAGCCTACAGGTCTTGGAGGGGGGCTTTGGGCACCCGCGCCAGGTGGCAGCGCTCTGCGGGCATAGGTGCACCATGAGCGCCTTTATCCACCGGGGATTGCCGAATAGCCCTTGGCCGCCCCACCATCGAGGGTAGTGAGGGCGGGGAAGCTGAAAAGATCGGGACCGGGCAGTAAAAAGTGCCTCCCATGACCTTGTCAGCTCTTCATGCACTTCCGGGAAGAAAGGAACGGGGGCGAGGCGTGGCTTTGAGCTGCGCCGCGAGCCCAGGAACCAATCATCAAGCCGCAAGGGTTCAGGGGAGAGCGGAGTTCCATACTAGCCTGACGCTTGCAGCTGCCCGGAAAAGCATGTTGTCATCTCCGCGTCAGCCTGTGGCCGGGCAACCGCACCCAAAGGGAGGAGCCCAGCTGAGGCTTCTGCATCTGACTGGACGAGCCCGCTCTCCGATGCTGCACTCAAGAGCTCATCACTTTCGCGGGCTCTGAATAAGAGGTCGAACTCCCCGTGAGACGAGCCGGCGGACTCATCTGGAAGCCAGATCGGGGCAGACGAGCGTGCTGGGGAATGGGAAGTCCATGGGGGGATACCCGGCGGAGGTGGTCCCATCGGGGTCCCCAAATCGCCCCCAGTGCTAGCCGCGCTGGCCTCATGCCCGTGGGTAGAAGGACCGAGGCGGGGACCCTCTGGGGTGGCTTGCTTTCTTACAAAGGTAAGCCGCGACCACATCGTTGCCATGGACATGTTCTCTTGCAATGAGCAGTGCCCAGACATGAAAGACAGTGATCGTGACCATCAGAAGGCGAGAGATAACGAGCGCAACCAGGAATAACACACAAAGGAAAGGCATCTTTAAAAAGACGCGTCTTTAAAAAGACTCTTTCTCTTTTAGAGAAATATACTCTTTTAGAGAAATATCCTCTTATTTCTGCCGAAGTGCCCAGGGGCATTCTCTGCAGTGCACCAGTGCAGAGGAGGGAGAAGCCGCTGAAATGCGCCGTCAGATCCAGCAGAGGTGAATGAACAGTCGTGGGAATTCAGCTCAGTGAGCTTGACCGTTCGGCTCCAAAGAGAAAATCTGAATGAGTGGCTGCATACCAGCTCCTTTTATACCCGTATATCCGGGGGAGTGGCATGCAAATACCACTCGCCAATTTTCATTGGCCTTTTATGAAAGACCAGAGGTCTCGGGCTCCCAAGAGTGACCCCTAGTGTCACTACATCGACACAACGTCGAGTGCGTGACAAATAGGGAACTATTGATTTTGAATGATGCTGCATCCACACCACTAGGTGTCACTGTAAGTCCAAGATGACATGAACAAAAAGTTACTGAGTGCACCTTTAACTTCAGCACGTAACTCATCCTGCACCGTTCGTGCCACAGATGTGAATGATGCATCAATTCATGTGGATTACTGAGAAGAGGTGTGCTATTACTTTTCTACTTCTGATTTTTCACCCTAGTATTTTAAGATAGAAAGCACTGCTCATATTTTCTTCAGAAACACACACACATATCAGAGCTCACAGGTGACATGTCAGTAATTGAATCATTTGGTCACACCTTGGGAAAGTGTGCGGGAAGTGTTTTACTTCATCTGTGTAAATGTGTGAATGAGTGTGTTGATGGTATACTGCGAGTGATATTCGCTGTTTACAATCCTGACTCAAGTCTCACCTGTTGTCTACATAACATAACTTCATAAAGTCAACGTAAAATGTCATTCACAACACATTTCACTCCTGTAATGTAACATATTTCTGTGTGAAAAGGTTATTCAGAGTGATTATGATTTTTATTACCATAGTTTTGCTTTTCCTTTATTATTACTATGGGTTTACTATAAATATCAAGGTTAAAATATGGTTACTGTAGTAAAACCATGGTAAGGTGTGTGTGTGTGTGTGTGTGTGTGTGTGTGTGTCAGGGTTGCTGGTAAATGTCCCAGTAGTTGTTGTGTTGGTTTAGAGGTGTACCACACACAGAAAGAGAAAATACACAGACAGGAAGAGCAAGTCTTTAGAGGCCACATGCATTGAAGCATCAAAACATGCACACACATGGACCCAAACTGAATACTGATTTCAGCTCTTTGTCAGACTGAAATCTTTGACAGATTTATGGCTGAACAAAAATGACTTGCAGAACAAAATTCTCAAGGACCACAAAGCCATCAGATAGATAAAAACACATAAACATAATATAAACAACAATGAAGAGTTTACATTTTCTAAAGACAGAAATGTTCTTGCCAATGCAAAACTCACCATACTAGAGGGTTCAGGGTGGTTGCCAGGGTATTGCTATGTAGTTGCTAGGGTATTCTGGTTGGTTACCAGGGCATTACAATGTGGTAACTAGGGTGTTCTGGGTGGTTGGTAGGGCATTGCTATTCGGTTGCTAGAGTGCTCTGTGTGGATTGCCGGGGCATGGCAATGTTGTTGCTAGGGTGTTGGGTGGTTTCTAGGGCATTGCTATGCAATTGCTAGTGGTGGTTGTTAGGGCATACCTATGCGGTTGCTGGGGTTTTTTTGATGGTTGCCAAGGAATTGCTATGCAGTTGCTAGAGTGTTCTAGGTGGTTGCTAGGGCATTGCAATGCGGCTGCTAAGGTGTTTCCGAGTTTTTTCCTGCATTGTATTATGGTTGCTAGGGTTTTCTGGGTGGTTTCTATATGGTTGCTAGGGTGTTCTGGGTGGTTGCTATGGTGTTGCTCTTCAGTTGCTAGGGTGTTCTGGGTGGTTGCAAGGGTGTTGCTATGCGGTTTCTAGGGTGTTATGGGTGGTTGCCAAGGCATTGCTATTTGGGGGCAAGGGTGTTCTGGCTGGTTGCTAGGGCATTGCTATCCGGTTTCTAGGGTGCTCTGGGTGGTTGCCAGGCCATTGATATTCAGATGCATAGGTGTTTTTGGGTGGCTGCCAGCATGTTGCTATGTGGTTGCTTGGAATAATGTGGATAGTGTTTGCCTGTGCAAAACTCACTGCCACAATGCTAGGGCAAAGGTGGTTGCCTGGGCGTTGCTAGACAGTTTTCGGAGTGTTTTTTCCCATATTGCTTTGTGGTTGCTAAGTCATTTTGGCAGTTGCTAAGGCATGCTAGAGGGTTGCTAGGTGGTAGGCTAAAGTCAAAATAGCCCACCCTCAAGTCTCTATGATATTCTGGTCTGTAGAAATGTCTCAGGTCCCTCCATCAATGTCGATGAGACCTTTTCACTTGTTGCATCATCCACCAAGCCAGAATCATAAGTCTGAACACTTCGAAAAGTAAAAGCACACCTCTCCTCAACAAGATACACAATTTGAGGTATCATTCATGTTTGTAGCGCTAACAGTGCGGCACGATTCATACACCATACAATGTAATACTGAGTGTTTGGGGTTTGTTCTATTCCCTAACCCCAAGTATGAGCATTATAGTGATGCTTGCCTTGGTAAAGACTTTCTCCCCTCTCTCCCTCTACCCATTCCTCCCTTTCAATCAAGCCGTTTTGTAATTAAAACTCATTGTGGAAACACCCCCGCATGGCAAGTTTCCCTCACCCTGTTGTTTAATTAAACCTGCCAAGCACAGTGCTTTTACCGGTTACATAACCCTCAACCCTCTGAGTAGAACTTCATTTAGTCATTGCCAGAATAGCCAATAACTAAAATTCAAACAAATTCCACCAAGAGAGACAAAAGGACTATGAAACAAGCTTTGGAGATGAGAATATCTTCATTTATATGCTGATTCTAATTTGTAGATGATGTTACGTGGCATTACCTACTGCTTCAATTTATACAGCCAACAAATGCTTTCTCCTCTCCAGAATGTTTATTTATTTTCTTTTGTAATGAGGGTTAAGGACATTTCGATTTTTTTGTGGAAAACAAAACAAAGATATAGAGTACGAAAAATATTTTTTGCAGTGTAATTATGTTGTCGCATCAGGCCGCCCACGCTCAGTGCAGATGGAGTGTATTGTTCAGTATTTATTATTAACGAATGAAGACCTTGAAGAAAACACAGTGAGTTCTGTGAGAATTGGGTTTAAAACAGCTTTTTCTTCTTAAAGGAAAGCAGGGGTGAGAGTGGATATGCTTGAATATTTTTCATGAATTGTGAAGAGCTGTCAAGATTATGATTGGCGTGTGTGTGTGTGTGTGAGCCACAATGAATTTTCTGTGTGTGTTGTGCGTCATGTAATCCTAATGGAACTGAATTAGGCTACTGTGTATGGTATTTACAAACGCAAAAGTGTAGTATATGTGTGTGCAAAGCGTTCTTCCAAGTGTGTAATTGAAATATGTTCCTTCACGCTCTAACGGCTGTCTAACTGCCTTCTACAGCTAATTAAAGACACAAAATTCAAAGTGTCTGAAATATGAGATTAAAAATGATCTACAATCATCGCTTGATGTTTAATGTCGTGTGTGTGACAGCGTGGTAGCGAGTGATTGATGTGTTTTCCGCATAAACCGTGATGCATGTGTGTACGTTCAGGGCGTAACTTGTTGCTCAAGGTTACTGGATGGTTGTTGAATGACAGATACACCCACATTTATAATGATGCATTATAAATACAAGGGGTTTGTGATGTTTGTTTTTGGAAAGAAAGTGAAGGACAATTCCATTTAAAGGAATAGTTAACCAAAAACAAGCTTAGACGTCTAGAAATTGTATGCTAAACATTTCTTTTTGTGTTCCACGAAAGAAAGAAAAGTGGGTAAATAATGAGAGAAATGTTATTTTGGGGTGACTGTCTATTTCTTAACATGGAACAATTTAACTAAATAATACTGACTAATGAAAGTTGTGTTGTGTTCACTTAAAAAAGAGGGACAGAGAGAGAGAGACCGCCAACATTACAGAAAAAAGGTTAGATGACAGCACAGAGATGAGAGAGAAAACAACAGACTGAAGCAGTAGCGGTTCTAGCTTGTATGGCGCCCTGGGCGAAACCCACTTCCTCCCGCCCCCAAAGTTGTTTGGGTGCCATGGGCCACCCCCCCACAACATGCCGCCCTGGGCAACTGCCCATGTCGCCCATGCCTAAATCCGCCCATGGACTGAAGTGAAGTGTGAGTCTGCCCGCCATGGCTCATGTAAGCCCTTATTAGGAAGTGAAGAGTGACACACACACACACACACACACACACACAGCCAGAACACAACCATATTTCACCAGAGAAAGAAGAAGGGAAAAGATGGAGGAAAATCACTGATTTAGCTTCACTGTTTTATGAAATAGCAGTTTGCTTGTCTCTTTTCTGCAGAGCTTTAAGTGTAATCGACTTAAGCTAATTCAATAGAGAAACTCTAGTGCAGTCTATGCTGCACTTGATCCAAGGGAGTAAACAACACATGCAATCACCTAAACTGTCCTTTTGCCCTGAAAAATCCAAATTGGTGAATCGGTTCTTTTGATAGTTCATGCAATGAACTGGTTACGATTCACTTATATTTAGCGTGGAGAACACTGATTCATTTTAGTGAGTCAGTTCTTTTGGACGGTTCAAGTAAATTAACTAGTTCACATAAATGATTCACTGATTCACTTGAGCCCCTGTACAGCCGAAGGGACTTTGAATTATTTTTTTAAGGGAAATGTTTAGCATCTTGCTGCTGCTTATCACTTTTTGAATAAGTTATATATAGGGTGTTTTCTAGTTTTATAATTTATAATTTAGTTAATATTTAGTAATATCTTCAATTTAATGTTGTCACCCTAACAGAGCTATTCAGGTTGTATTCCAAAAACTCGAAAGAGAATTAGCATTTTTTTTAGCCATGGGTTCCCTCTGGATTGTTCTATGGGTTTTTATAATGGCAGTTTTATGAGTAAAATAAGGTCTGTGGTAAACATTACTTGAAGATACCTGGGCGTTTTGTTCTACAACATAAATTACACACAGTCATGCCTCAAATGTGCATTTTGAAACTGGTGTTTTTTTTTTTTTGTTTTTTTTTTTTAAGTATATTGCTACCAAGTTGCTAGATAAGAACAACAATGGTTTCATCCGGCACGTTCACTCGCATTCTTCTAGTATTTGTAGTCCTTATCTAGCAACGCGTTAGCTACATTCATTTTTTATTTAAACACGGCAGCTTCAAAATTCACATTTCAGAGATGAAAATGTGTACTTTATGTTGTAGAACTAATCGTCTAAGTATCTTCAAGTAATGTTTACCACAGACCATATTTTACTCATTAATTGCTTGTTGTGTTCCTCATTTGTAAGTCGCTTTGGAAAAAAGTATCAGCTAAATGACTAAATGTAATTGAAAAACACCATTATAAAAAAACCCATAGGAGATCCAGAGGTAGTCTTCTGAGTTCGCCTACAAATTCGAGTTACAACTGAACAGCTTTGTTGTGTAATGTAACCCTAATTAAATAATATCAAAATAGTTCAATGCAGTAGCTATTTGTACTTTGTAGTGTAGCTAACTACTTTAGTAAAAGAGTAGCTTTTCTGTAGTTTATCTACTTTATGTTTTCAGTAGCATGTAGCGTCCACATTATTCCCTAACACTGTTCCTGTCATTGTATATCCTTAAAAAACACCATTAATAGCAGTGAACCATGATTTGCTACTTGCTAGTCATTAACATGAGGAACATTTGCATTCTAGAGAGCATGTAATAGGACAAAAAGTTACACACACCTGTAATTCTATGATGAGTGATCAATATTTTTGTTTCATTTTCCTGGAAAAGATTTGTACGTTAAATGCATTTATAATATACTATATATCCTAAAAGTTTCTTTTGTCAACTTTTAGGGGTCCACTAACATATGGCTAGCCTCAAAGGCTTGGACATCAACCAAAAGCCACCAAACTCCAATTTAATATTTTATAGGATCTTTAAATCAAGATACATATTGCATATTCTTTGAATATTCCCAGATAACACACGCACATCTCCAAGATGTCTGTTTAAGAGCATTTTATCTGGAAAGAATTGCATTCTAATTAACATCTGCTAAACATCTTAAAATAATCAGATTTGCAAACATCCTAAATCATTACACGTCTCAAAGACATCTGCTGAATGTCTTATTGACTTTAGAGAGGAAACGTCTTATAGACGTATTGCAGATGAGCAAACCGGAAAAATACGTCTTTCAGATGTAAACACACACATCAAATAGACGTCTGGGTGATGTAGGTGTGTTATCTGGGCTGTTTACCACACTTCTGTTTATCTTTGCGGCCACATACACACACACAAATATCTGGTAATGCCAGGCTTATTTCTTGTAAATTGTTGTTGCTACCAGAGTCAGTGGCTGCATTAGAAAACAGATGATTTCTTTTACGATCAGCCTCGCCTCTGCACCATTCTTCTGGGCGAACAGACAGCCAATCTGAATCCAGCTTCCTCACTTAGCGACCAGCTAACCGATGCGCGCACATCACATAAACGCATTACTGTCTACAAAACAAAACAACCACATGGTTAAAGAGCAAGAGAAACAGATAAAGACAGACAGAGATGTTGAGAGAGAGGAAGAAATATAAGTAGACAGGAAGAGAGGTTCTGCTTGGTGATTATCACACCAGGGAAACAGCTGCTACCAAGGGGTCTCGAATAGCAAATGAAACATGTATGTGTGTGTGTTTGTTTTGTTGCCAGCTGCCTCTGGGCCCAATAAACCAGAACAAGTTGCCTGGTAGTGATCACGCTCCAGAAAAGAACGAATAATGAGATAAACGCCATTTAATAACTGGTTTTATTAAAGTCAAAAATATGGTTTAATAAGACTGAATCAACCTACATTACTACATTAAGGCCTTGTTCAGACTGCCACTAAAAATCAAATTTTTGCATATCCAGATTTTAAACCACATGAAATCTGATTTTTACGAATCTGATTCAAACCACATCGGGAGGTGGTTTCAAATGCGATTGAAACCTGATTTTTTCAGATGCGTCTCAGTTTGGACGCTCTGGCTGCTCAATCGGATTTGAAATGGTCTTTTGCGTCACTCTTAACGCGACACACATCGATGACATCAAAAATCCGTGACTGCAGCACAGAACATCACAATATTTACCAGTCTCCTCCGTCGCTGAGTTTTTCTTGTGCGACGAAGGAGTTCTGCACCGTGACTGGACAGGGTGCTTATTTGGAGAGCGAGATGATGCACCTCAATTTTTCCCACATCTGTTTTGAAAGCATCGTCACTTGGGTACGCCTACATCGTTACCAAAGCAACCCATGCAGATAGGTTGGTTATGTCTGAACGCGCAAATCTGATTTGATCACTTGCGATTAATAGTGCGGACAGTCTGCCTGAAAAGATCGGATTTGAGAAAAAAATCCGATTTGCCTGCAGTCTGAACATAGCCTAAGTTGCACTAACAAAAATAATATTTTAGGGTTAGATCAAGTAGAAATAAATTCTTAAGGTAACAATTTTTAGATTACCACTTTTTACAATGTGTATGTGCTTGTTTGCTTGCCAATCAAAGAGGCACCAAAATCACAAAAACGTCCATCTTCCAAAGCTCCATCAGTATTCCTGAGTGCTATTCCCTATGTGTCTGTTTATTCAAACTGTCTGTGTATATGAGCTCTTTGCATGCCATTACAATGACTCTGACACTATCCCAGAATTCCAAATCACATAGTTCATGTACGTGTAAGAGGATTGAATATCATGGCATTACCACAGCACATGTCCAAAAAAATATGGTAGCACCCTTTTTTGTTGGTATAAGGGCCAATGACAATGACACTCACGATTTGTCTGGAATTATTAATTATTAAAAATGCAGTTCACACAATTTGTTTTCAAATTAATTTGTATCTTTTTTTTCTGAGACTTAAAACGTCTAAGTGATGTAACCATCTGGGGAGTATAAAAAAATAAAATAAAAAAAAATCTAATTTAAAGCTGAAATTCTTTCAAAAAATTTGTCACCAACATGCAGATAGCCATTCTGTTGTCATGTGACCATAAAACATAAAATAGATAGGACCCCATTAGACCCTTGCAACTGTGTGAAGTTTACAAAAAAAAAAAAAAAAAAAACAGGAAAGCTTGTGAAAAATTTGTGAATGAAAAATCTTGATATTTATAACAAATATTTTTTACCTTTAACATTTTGTAAAACTTAATAATTAAGTAGTGTACACTCACATGTAAGGTTCAAGGCTATATGTAGTATTTTAATACCGTTGACTTGATGGTTACACAAAATGACATTTGAAAGTTGTTAAATATAATTTTTGTAATATCGATATATACTGTATACACACACACACACACACACACATATATATATATATATGGTAGAAAAATAAATGATTATAGGCATAAACTCTTATCAACTTGCCAACTTATTTTGAACATGAAACACCCACTCAACACAAAGAAATTAAGAATAGTATGTGCACTAAACAGCAGCACTGTGTAACGTAAACAGCAAGTGGGTTGTATATATTGTATGCAGATTGCCTATCACACTGTTGTTGTGAGCTGTTTAAAACACAGGCCTGCCCTTGTCATCGTTGCTTTTCTGATGGCTGTGTTTATTAATATCATTAGTGCATGTTTAGACAAAAATACTCTCTCTTGCTTCTCAGGTGACTCAGTAGGACCAACAGGTTATCACGGAGACATGCCCACGTGCTGCTTCATTACCGCAAGGTTTTGAGAAGTTCAGAGGTAATATGAGTTTACAGATGATTAAATATTCTCTCTTTCATTCGGTTAACTTGCTTTTTTTAAGGTTACGTGTATGTGTGTGATAATAATTTTTCTATCAACAAGGCTTACCAGTCTTGAAATATGGACATCACCAACATGTTATGTATTTGTAAAAAGAGCCGAATATTACAATCAATTAAATAATCAATAAACCAAATAACTATTAACATGGCTGCCCAATTTATGTCTCTGTATAACATCATTATTATCCTCCGTACTGAAAAAATCTCTCAAATCATATTTTGTTAACTCTTTTATGGAAAGTACAAATAAATAACTTATTATGGAAAGTACAAATAAATAACTGATATACTGGAAACAAATGTTAAAAATGAGTAATATTAATTACTAATATTAATAATTTAGTAATAAAACATTCATATAAAATACTACTCATAATAATTGTATTTATAAATATACATTTCAGTTATTCAGTTTTAACTAAGCAATTTAGGCCATGTCCACACAAATCTGTCTGAAATCACAGTTTTCATGTCCTAACGTCAGCATTTTTCCAAAGTATGCGGTTATGGAGAGCATTTTCGGAAGTCTCCATTTTCTGTGGAAGAAAACACTGTTCTAATGTGGATGAGAGTCATAAAAATAGCGTAATCAGTGCGTTTTCAAACGAAAATTTGTCTAATCTGTTTTCGTTCAGTAATTTCGCTATACATTTACGCCTCTCATCTACACTAGAACAGCGTTTTCTTCTACCGAAAATGGAGTGTTTAAAAAATGCTCTCTATTATTGCATATTTTCGAAAACAATGATGTTTGGAAAATGAAACAGAGTTTTAAATAAAAACTAATTATTGTGGATGTGGCCTCATAAGACCATTCCATTGGTATAAATACTATAATCACCAGCGGAAATCCACTTGCTTTATCTATGCCTGTATGTACGTATATGTGTGTATGTCCAGGCATGCACATGAAAGCACTTGTCTCCTTTAGGGTAAAGGGATTTGAATTGATTTCAGATTGATGAAGAGGATTGTGGAACGAGAGATTCCCATTTTTTAATCTCTTTCTCTCTTTCTCTCTCTTTACTTTTTCATTTCATGCTTTACCATGTTAACATCCCTGGCTGGGGAGAGTAAAGGAAAGAAATGAGGACACAACGAGGGCACGTCTGTTTTTCCATGTTCCATTTAGTCATTTAATGACTGCTAAAGGCAAGATACATTTATACCTGCTCTATCAATTTATCTCTCTGAACTTTCATTAAAAAAAATCACAAAAATCTAACCTTTATTTGACGTTAAACAATTGAAAGAGGGCAAATATCTTATTATAAAATAAATATTTTCTCCAAAACGCATTGGCCATAATTATTGGCACCCTTTTATTCAATACTTTTTGCAACCTCCCTTTGCCAAGATAACAGCTCTGAGTCTTTTCCTATAATGCATAATGAGGTTGGAGAACACATAACAAGGGATCTGAGACCATTCCTCCATACAGAATCTCTACAGATCCTTCAAATTCAGAAGTCCATGTTGGTGGACTCTCCTCTTCATTGGTTCAGGTCAGGGGACTGGGATGGCCATGGCAGAACCTTGATTTTGTGGACAGTGAACCATTTTTGTGTTGATTTTGATGTTTGTTTTGGATCATTGTCCTGCTGGAACATCCAACCAGGGCCCATTATAAGCTTTCTGGCAGAGGTAGTCAGGTTTTGATTTTTTATCTGTTGGTATTTGATAGAGTCCGTGATGCCATGTATCCGGACAGATGTTCAGAACCTCAGGCATAAAAACAGCCCCACAACATTAAAGATCCAGCACCACATTTAACCGTGGGCACTGGGGAATACTTCATATCTGTGTGCGACCAAACCCATCTCTGGTGTTTGCTGCGAAAAAGCTCTTTTTTGTTTCATCTGACCATAGAACCCGGTTCCATTAGAAGTTCCAGTAGTGTCTGGCAAACTGAAGATGCTTGAGTTTGTTGTTTGATGAGAGAAGAGGCTTTTTTCTTGAAACCCTCCCAAACAACCTGTGGTGATGTAGGTGAGGTCTGATATATTTTTTGGGACTTTCTGACCTCAAGACCCAACTAATTCTTGGAGATTCTTTGGCCACTTGAACCATCCTCCTCACTGTGCGTAGAGACAATACAGACACACGTCCTTTTCCAGGCCAATTCTTAAGATCTCCAGTCGATTGGAACTTGTTAATTATTGCCCTGATGGTGGAAATGGGCATTTTCAATGCTTTGGCTATTTTCTTATAGCCAATTCCCATTTTGTGAAGCTCAACAACCTTTTGCTGCACTATATTCTTTAGTCTAACCCACTGTGATTGATGATTAAGGGAATTTGGCCTGTGTGTTACCTCATATTTATACTCCTGTGAAACAGGAAGTCATGGCTGAACAATTTCATGTTCCTTGTCACCCAGATGCACAAAAAAATGTAAAATATGAAGGGGAATATACTTCAGATATATATTTCTAGGGGTGCCAATAATTGTGACCAACATGTTTTGGAGAAATACATTTATTTAATAATGAAATATTTTTCAATTGTTTAACATTTTTGTGCATTTTCTTTTAATGAAAGATCAAAAGGATAAACAATGCAATTCAATATTTTTGGCCACCACTGTACATGAATGGGTGTGTTTTCATTTTTCTTACCACTGAGACATTATCAATATACAATTGTTCTTTAACTGCAATCTAACCAGTGGAGTTCCGTAAATCATGGGGCCCCACCCACAACACAAGTGATGACACCATAAACAAGCGTTTGTATCAGAGGTGAAATAGTTTTTAAATACTATTAAAGACTATCATCTTTCTAGATTTCTGTAATTTCTAGAATGGATCTCTATTCTAAAAACTTTTCTACGCATGGAAAGCATTTGGACTGGCAAAGGGTCCAACAGCATCTTGCAAAAGTGCATGCAAATCAATAATCAACGAAGCACGTGATACACTGTTTCCTGCAATTGTGATCCCATTGTAAATGTGTTTATGTTGCACCTGTGCTGCATTAAAAAGTCACCTTCTATTTCTGAGTACAATCGCTTTAGATGTAATATAATTGCCTTATAATGGAGTGGGATGCGGGGCCGTCCTATACTCTTGTGGATGTAATCACCAATACTGCATCTACAGTACAAACGCCACAAATACAATTACACAGTAGTGTAATGTATATATGGGATGATATGTTTGTAAAGCATTCTGTTTTATTTGTGCGCTCCATTACTCACTTGAATGCTGATCTAGCGTCATCATCTATGAAGTTTCATTCTCAAACTTCAGCTCTTTTCAGAAGGCAAATTGTGAAACAAGTTTTAATTGAGCAAAATACACAAATTCTCATTACTATGCAGCATGTCAGATGGTGCGCCCGTGGCTATGGTAACAAAAAATGTAAAAAATAAAAATTGTGGAAATTAAATGAAAGCACCTGCAAATGCTGGAATTATCTCACGTTCATACAAAACAATTAGCTTACAAATAGGTCTTAAAAACTCCATTAAATCTAAATTTAATTTTATCTTAGTTTGCCAATTAGCCTATGAGGTCGTCTATATGCAAGATTACTTTTTATCTGCTTAACATTTAGCAGATATACACATTTAAAATGTACAGTTTTTATCTTCAAAAATATATGAATGACTCATCTTGCACTACACAGATTTTTGTGCAATGAAATGTTCTCTAGAACAAGAAAGTCCCTCCCCCTAATATCAAGTAGCAAATAATGTTCACAGGTTTGGTGCAACTAAAGTCTATTGGCAAAATATTTTTGTTTTAAAGGACAAGCGTCCCTATGTCCCACCAAAACGTCCTGTTAAAACATGAAATACATCAACATAGGGGAAAAATGGATTTATAAAGAAATGTAAAGACTTTTAAGGACTTCTTAAATACTGACCCAACTCCGCACCACAATAAAATGAGGTCACTGATTATACTCTCTCCACGCTTCTTTTTTTTAATTGATTTCTCCTTCTCTCCTGCAGTTGTGATCCACCAGTATCTTCATTTAACTAGAAAACACCTGGGGAACAAAAGAAACCTGTGACCCGCATCCATAAACAGCCCACAGGGGCTCATTTATTCATTCAATTGATTTCCACAACACACCATGACTCTTTGAGATACCACTGAGCGAATGAGGGACATATTGGTAAAATAGCTTGCTTAAAGACAAATGGACTTTGTTTCTTGAGACCAGACCAGACTTGTGCAGGTTCCCTGGAGATCCGGAGGGGCTCAAGACAATCCAATCTGAGTTCATATTCCCTTGTGTCCTGCTCAGCCTGCATTACTTTCACTTATCGGTCTGTTCTGCTGGGACACTGAGCTACAGGATGTCATTGCAGACTGATGTTGCATTGATGTGTTTCTACTAGTTCTTAGCCATGTTAGAATTTGAAATCACACTTGAGATGATTTAAATTAACGTTACATAGGGCCTAAGTGCAGCAGCATTTCAGTATCAAGTCTGGGTGAATCCCATATTTTTACCCCATAATCAAAAGGAAAACAAAAGTGATAAACATTACATTTTGCATGAGGAAAATTAAGCCTATATTTAGGATCATTAATATTTTTTGCATTACAGCATTATTTATTGCACTCCTTACTTCCCCATCATTACTGTAAAAGAGATTACTGTGATGTGAAAAATTATTATACACACAAAAAATATTTTAGCCTATTTTTAATAAATTCCATTAAGTTTAATTGTGTAATTTTTCATAAAATTAATTGGTTAATTGTATTAATATTTATTTTCTTTTTTAAACTATTCTTCAATTCAATTTGATGGAATATTGTTATGAAAATGAAATGCGTAAATATTAAAATTAATTTTTTGAGTATACATTATTTAAATTGTAAAGTACAATTGTAAGTGTACATAATACTAGTATTTATTTATTTTAATTTTTTTGGAGTTTCTCCCCTTTTTCTCCCAATTCCCAATGTGCTTTTAAGTCCTTGTGGTCGCGTAGTGATTCGCCTCAATCCGGGGCGCATTGAGCAAACTTGTTGAGCGCGCTGCAATGAAGACATAGCGCATGTGGAGGCTTCACCCAATCCACCGCGGCGTCCATGCTCAACTCACCACACGCCCCACCGAGAATGAACCACATTATAGCGACCATGAGAAGGTTACCCCATGTGATTCTACCCTCCCTAGCAACTGGACCAATTTGGTTGCTTAGGAGACCTGGCTGGAGTCACTCAGCACGCCCTGGGATTTGAACTAGCGAACTCCAGGGTGGTAGTCAGCATATTTACCACTGAGTGAAAATGGATACTTTTTTATTATTCTATTTTTTCTTCATTCATTTTATTAATACTGTTTCTTTTTTTATTTTATTTTGATTTTGGGGTGAAATGTGACCCAGACATTTCTTTGTAATATTTACCCATCTATGTAGAATAGTTATTTTTAGTCAAAATGGGAACAAACTTGATGTATGCATAACTTGAAGCATGTGTGATGACAAGCACATCTTCCATAAATGTTTTAGGCATTACACAAATGCATCATGGGAGAGTGCAAAGAACCTTGATGAAAATGATGAAAAGCACAAAAGAATCACAAACCTGGAAAATCATGACATTTCAAAGTCATTGCTTATTGTGAAATATGAGCTTCCTGTCATCCAATTTCCTTTTGTTCAACTATAGGTTGTTTCCAACAACGGTTTCTCTGAGGTGAAGTCTCATGTGTTATTTTTGGAGATTAGCTTTCATGGCCATGACACAGAATTTTTCACAGAAATAGTGAATATACATATTATTAAAAAGACAAAATGTAAAGGATAAATTAGTCGAAAAATAAAAATGTCCTCATTTACTTACCTCCACATCTTTCCAACCCCATTTGACTATGAATGACTATGAAAGAGTGTGAATAAATAATGACATAAATAAATTTTGGGGTAAAAAATTCCTTTAAAAACAAAACAAATCACCCCAAACAGTTCATTATAATGTCTTTTTGATGAGACAAATGCTTCAGCCTCATATGTTACAGAACAACGCTGCAAGATATCTACTCTTGCTGCTGAAACTCACTGTGCCAACTCTTAATCAACTTAGTCAGGCTATAACCACAGCAAAGAGAGAGAACAGTTGGATTAAGAGAATTAAGACATTACCCAATGTTTTAATGAAATAGCAATAAAACTTCTCTGTTAATTTATCAAATAATCACTCACAGAATGCCAGACAGCAGAAGCCTGACACTGCATTCGTTTTCAATTTCATTTGAGTGGCAAATGGACGGGTTTGGAGAGGACATGAAAGAAACAGATGGGTGTGATGGAGAGAATAAAGAGGGATTAAAAAAGCATGCAATCTATCATCTACCATTCTTTTCATGTTTTTAAGGGTCATGAGGTGCCCTGAAATCGTACCTGACATTAAAAACTCATATTCTAATGCACTTTAATAATAACAAAGCAGACAATAAATCTACTATGTAAGTGCTATTGAAGACTGGAGGCTTGCTTGATTATGCCCAATGTTGGCAAGTGAATGCAGTTCATTACATGTACACATTACATATTAGTTTTATTAAGCAGATATTTAAATGCACCGTGATTAGAATGCATCTCAGGTGCTAAACAAATAAAATCGCATAAGAAAAGGCAAGCATCATGACACCAAAAAAAAAGCAGCTACATCTAAGAAAGAGAGAGAACATCTTATGAATCTACATAAAGATTAAATCCTCATATGCACCAGATGAGGGAATATTGACCTGCTTACAATCTGTTAACATGCTAATCAGGTGTAATCGACTCGGTTCCAATTAACTGTCTGCGATCAATCAGCTTAATTATTCGGAGAGCATCGCTCGTGGGCTGAAGGAACCAAATAACAGGCGTAATTGAAGTAATGGACACTGATCATTCCATGTGTTCTAATTAGTATAGATATCTAATTATTATTGTCCAATTGTTCCCAGTCTATTCTATTCTATTCTATTCTATTCAGGGTTGTGTACCATTCAGACTTGAATTGACAATGCTTTTTAATGTCCAGTTCCACATACACAACATATAGGATATTTGCAGAAACATATATGATATTAGTAATTAATATGAGAAATACCACCAATAGAAATTTGTATTACATTTATTTAATTGTATTTTTTATTATATTTAATGCATTCACTTTCATTTTATGGACCATGGTAGAAGAACACTTCATTTGCTAGAATGTTCTATTCTATTCTTTCTTTGTACTTGTACTGGCATGTTTATCTGCAGAAAGAAGTTGGCTGCACAGCTGTTTAAACTTAAATTTGCTGTTTGACTGCGGTCTGGCAAATAGTGAAGGACTTTACAGGCCCTCGTACTCCATAGCAACAAACTACAGGGCTTGCTGCACAAGTCTGCAAAGAGAACACTTCCTAATAGTATTTACCTACAGAAACCACACTGACATCACAATACTGACCACACTATTGACCATTATGCTACTGAGCTACTAAAAGCACACAACTAACTAACTGACACCAAGCTATGCAATACAACTCTGTGACGAGGAGGAGGGCATGGCCTGGCCGGAGAGCCAGAGGCACCAGTTCGAGAGAGAGAGACGCACACGGCAGCGTTGTGTGTGTCTGTGTGTCTTATGTTTTATGTTGTTTTAAGTTGAGTTTTACATTAAAAGATTATGTTGACTGTTCAGCTGGTTCCCGCCTCCTCCTCACCTGTCCTTTAACTGTTACAGTGGTGCTGAAACCCGGGAAGGAGGAGGGATGTGCTGTCGCGGAGCCCTCGCCGCTGCCGTCCGCCATAGGAGCAGCCGCAGCTGTCTGCCTGGGGACAGAGGGATCGCTGCCATCCGCTGAGAGCCGGAGGAACCACTGCCGTCTGCCGAGAAGGGGAGGAGCGGTTCCATCCAACAGGGGTCGGAGGGCTCACTGCCATCCGCCGGGTGAGGAGCGAGCTGTCACCCGCCAGAGGGCGGAGGAGCAGTTGAGGACCGGGTGACAGCGTGTCCGGGGACCAGCGAGCATGTTTTTCTCTCTCTCTCTCTCTGTTTGTCTCCTGCTCACCCTTTCCCTCTCCCCACGTCTCCCTTTCGTCTCTCCCCCAGATTCCCAGGAGGCGGGGTGGACCACCAGCTGACAGAACGGCCGAAAGGGCAGCATTTCCACTCCAGAGATGGAGGGGTGGGGGGTGAGGGGGTGTAGGACAGTCCGGTGGTGCTCCGGTCTGAATCGGGCAGGGGAGGAGTGTGACAAGGAGGAGGGCGTGGCCAGGCCGTGAGGGTGCAGGGCTGGCGCCAAATCAGATGATCAGCAGGAGAGCGAGATAAAGGGGATCCGGAGGCACCAGTTCGAGAGAGTGAGAGTGAGAGAGAGAGAGAGAGAGAGAGAGACTCACGCGGCAGCATTGTGTGTGTCTTTGTGTCTTAAGTTTTATGTTGTTTTAAGTTGAGTTTTACATTAAAAGTTTATGTTGACTGTTCAACCGGTTCCCACCTCCTCCTTGCCCATCCTTTAACTGTTACAAACTCACTTGTAAAACTTATTCTGTCAGGCTTAAACCAGCTAAGACCAGGCAACCAGCTTTGGCTGGTTTTAGCTGGGGGGGGGGGTCAGCAGGAAAGTATGTTGCCATAGTCACTTGCTTTGCACCACATTTAGTGGACTGTTCAATACAAACAAAAGTCAGTGTAAAATAAAGCTTTCATTTTGTTGTTGTTGTAACAAAAGAATCCCAGTCCGACTGTTTGCAGTATCACCCTGAGATGTACAGTATACTCTATAAATTAACTCTAGTAATACAGGACACATTGTTGCATTAAATAGTTATTAAATATTCAACATGGATCTATTTACAGCTTCATAAAGAATCGTCAAGGGAGCAATAATTAAATGCCATCTATGGGATCCAGAAGCCCTGGCCTGAGACTCCATCACACACACACACACACACACACACACACACACACACACACACACACATACACACACACCTGTAATTACTACCACTGGTGATAATAGTACAGCTTCATAACCTTTTCTTAATGGTTGTGAGACCAATCACCTCCCAGGTCACAGTGTCATTAGATCCATTAGAGATCACAGTTAGATTAGAGCGAGAAACCCAGCAGAGCAGGATTAAGAGACAGTGGCTGGGTGGTTGAAGACATAGGGTGATGAAGAGTATATGAGCGCACAGTGATGCTTGGCTAATCAGAATGCAGAGCTGAGGAAAGACACCACATTTCACAGAGCTGCCTTGTGGAAAGAATGTAAGCCAGAAAAAGACGCTGTCTGAAAATCTCTCTCCATCTGTCTTACTCTGTGATCTCAGTGCTGAACTTGCTGACGGGAGACGTTCATTAAATTTCACTGATTAATTGATCAGTTTTCCTTTCCTAGCATTTTCCTTCATTTTTTAAATGGAGCACCAAAGCTCAAGGCAAAAATGCCCCTGAAAGTGGAAAAAAGGAGGACATTTCCAGTATATACTGTACTGTAACTGTATATATGATGTGTGTCCCCACATTTAAATATATATATATATATATATATATATATATATATATATATATATATATATATATATATATATATATATGATATTTAGTTTATTAAAGTATATAATTTTTAAGAAGCACAATTTATGATACCATTGTTGTCAGATTTTGATGATTTGAAATATATTATTTGACTGTAATCTTGACCAACAGTTTTGGAGATTTCTGTCTTTCCCCATTCAATTAGATAGGGGCTTTATAGTCATGTCCACAGTAATATGCTTATGTTAAAAATTCATTGATTTTGCAACTTGTACACCTCTCATCCACACTGAAACAGTGACAAGAAAAATGACATTAGAAAAATTAAAACTGAGTTTTCTAACAAAAACGGATTAGTGTTGACATAGCCTTAAGGCCCAAACTTTCTCTACGCAAGTTCATGAATGCAGACGCTTCTAGCCAAGCAAGCGCGATTACATGCGTTGTTGCATTCTAAAATAACAATTCATAACACAACGCAAGTATGCATTGCATTCTCAACGTTGCCACAAGAGGCACTATAGCAAGATTAGCATGAGCTGTCCACTTCTAAGGTGAGTTTTCTCTTTCAGCTCAGCAACTGTTATGGCGGAGCAACAGTTTTCAGAGTATATTTCTGAACAAGTGGGTTAAAGTCAATATATGTATAGCAACTTACCTGAATAATAACACATACAGTTTATTGGCACAGACATTTGAAGGTAACTCTATTGCCCCCTTGAGTACTGAGGTTTGTTACCACCACAATAACGCAAGAACGCATATAAAGCATGTTCAACTGGACCGTGTGTTTGTGTAACTGGTCCTGCTCGACCTACTCCGAGTGGGATTCGAACCGGCATCAGCCGGCATGGGAGGCGGGCACGCTAATGAGGAGGCTAAAGGCTACAGGCCCTAGCGTCAGTTGCTAGTATGCCTCTTGAGGCCAGGGGAGTGAGATTTACACACACTGCACAGCTATCACGTACCAGCTGTTCCCATTACATTGGCAATGCAGTGACCAAGCACTCACATCTGTATATGCCTGAAGTATGTTAATGTATTATACATAAGTATGCGTATAGTATGTTTCTCGCCTTAGTCTTGCATTGCCAGACCTTTGACTTGACGGCACAATTTATTGACTGTATTTCATGTTAAACTGCCAAGAACTGCCCACTTTAAAAGAAAGTCATTTGACTTACACATAAAGCAATCAATCACAGTAGATTTCTCATTATGTGGCATTTAGGGGCGGGGTTATCTGAGATATATTATACCAACATAAAATACCAGCGAGGAAAAACATTTTTAATTATGGAGCTGCAGTTTCCATGAGCGATTGCACAGAAAACACACACAAACATGTATGTTGATTTTAGAGGGAACAAGCACAAGCCTCATTTTTCAGACTGAGAATTTCTTTATGACATATTTGACATAAATGGATGACATGCTGTGTGTTTATATAAGGGGAAAATGCCCTCATAAGGTAAAACAAAACAGAAATCAATTCCAAGAGGCAAATATTGGTCCTTAATAAAAAAAAAGTTAATTTGTGACGCTGCCCAGCACACATCGGTCCGATCCATAAATATCACATGAGACTGACAGGGATGTAACAGATGGATAGATGCAGTGAGTGAAATGAAGGAAGGATAGAAGGATGTTATAAAGGGCAGGTGAGGTGAAAGAGAACAAAGAGAATGAAAAATGAGGATGATAAAAAATGCCATTAACGGTTCTCTCCCCAGAGAGATGTTCTAAAGAAAATGGGAGAGATGGCGATCTCATCCAGACAAAAACAAACAGCTGGATGTGGGAGAGAGAGAGAAAGAGAGAGAGAGAGAGAGAGAGAGAGAGAGAGAGAGAGGAGAGATAGCTGGATGGATGGATGAACATACTGTATGGAGTGAAGTGAACAATGAATGATTGAATTAATTAATTAAGGGGTCAACATTTAATAAAATAGCTTTTACAACCCAGATGAAAAAAAAAATTAAACCAGCCTTAACTGGATTGCTGGTTTTCTCTGGTTTAAGCTGGTCTCCCACCCTGGCCAAGCTGGTGCTCAACTGGTCTCCTATAACCAAACCAGCTGAAAGGAATATTCCGGGTTCAATACTAGTTAAGCTCAATCGACAGCTTTTGTGGCATGTTAATCACTACAAAAATTAATATTGACTTGTCCCTACTTTTCTTTAAAAAAAAGAAAAAAACGAGGTTACAGTGAGGCACTTACAATAGAAGTGAATCTGTAAATGTTAAAATACTCACTGTTTCAAAAGTATAAACACAAGACAAAAACAATATGCATGTTAACATGATTTTAGTGATAAAATCGCTTATTAAAATTTATAAAAGTTATATCCAATCTTACAACTTTGTTGCCATGATGACGTAACACTGTAAACCCTAAAACAAACATTTAAACAACATTTTGGCTCAAATAATACACAAGTTTTAACAGAGGAATTAATGTAAGAGCTTTTATAAAATTATAAGCTTCACATTTCTGCTTTTAAATCCTCCAAAAATTGGCCCCATTGACTTCTATTGTAAGTTCCTCACTGTAACTTCGAGTTTTGCTTTTTTAAAAGAAAAGGAGGGACACTTACTGTATATTGCAAATACGTTCTTTATAAACATTAATTTTATATGCAATTTAGTTTTTCAGGTAAATGTATTTTGTTTTTAAGGATGCTTAGATATGTTTATTGGAAACAATTACTTTTTGCAGCAAGTCAGTTAATGATCAATACATTCTGCACAATCAGTTTAACAAGTTATGTAACACTGCATGTTTTGCCTCAATAATCTCCCTGATGCTCGGGCTCGGGTTACTGTATGTGTGAGCTCAACTGAGTCAATGTTTGACAATCCCAATGAAATTCTGACTTTTCTTTCTGTTACATGCTGTCAGATCTGGAGAACATCACCACGTCTTTCGACCTCTGCTTTAGCGGACTAAAAAAGACAGACGGTGCTTACAAAAGAAGTTTGTGTGGGTACATTTCTGACCCGGCCCCGCCCTCCTCCTCATCACACTCCTCCATCGCCCAACTCAGGCCGGGGAAACCCCTCCCTTCCTGGAGGGGGGGTGTTGCCCTTCTGGCCGTGCCTGCCGGCAGGTCTTCCCCTCCTTTAGAGCCCTGGAAGAGACGAGGGGAGGGAAAGTGGAGAGGGAAAGAGCGAGGCGAAGCAACAGAGAGAGAGAAGAACTTGCTTGCCGGCTCCTGGACATGCTGTCACCCGGCCCTCAACCGCTCCTCCGCCCTCTGGTGGACGCCAGCTTGCTCCTCTCCCACAGGATGGCAGCATGTCCTCTGTCCCCTGGCAGATGGAACCGCTCCTCCCCTTCTTCGGCAGACGGCAGTGGTTCCTCCGGCTCTTGGCGGCTGGCAGCGACCCCTTCGTCCCCAGGCAGACGGCCGCGGCTGTTCCCTTGGCGGATGGCAGCAGCGAGGACTCCGCGACAGCGCATCCCTCCTCCCTCCCGGGTTTCAGTACCAATGAAACAGGTAAAGGTTGGGTAAGGAGGAGGCGGGAACTGGCTAAACAGTCAACATAAAGTTTTACGATAAAACTCAACATAAAACAAACATAAACAAACACAGACACACATGCAACTCAGCCGCGTGCGTCTCTCTCTCTCTCTAACTGGCGCTTCCGGCACGTCTTTATCCCCCTCCCGGCTGATTAGCCCGATTCAGGGCTGGCCGTGTGTCCTCACGACCCAGCCCCGCCCTCCTCCTTGTCACAAGTACATCCCAAGAAATCTCAGAAAAATGTCTGTATGAAACATATGTATAAACTCCAGCCACTTTTCTTGCATCTACCTCTCGCGTTGACGTGTTCTTATTAACGTGACCATCCCTTCAAAGACAATTACCCTCCAATGTTAGAGCTATAGGGGGCTGAAAGGTGATAATGGGCATTCACAACTCACTTTTTAAGGGTTTTTTACTGGAAATTCTGTTTGGAACAACCTACAACATAGATTGTGCACCCTTTGAAGTGCCCTGCGAGGGCATCATCAGTGCAGGTGAGAACACAGCTATGTGTGGTGAAGAGATGTAGGGGGAGGGTGACTTTTTGTTCTAGACAGTATTTGATTGGATAAAGTTTCTCAGACTCTGTGATGTTATGATTTTGCCCAGGGTTTTTTTTTTTTTTTAAGCTGGAAGAGAGAAACTATAGACTTTAAATGCTCATATTTTCTGAAAACATATTTCAGAATGGTGCCAAAATCTAAAATCATCCAGTGAGTGGCAGTTCTGTTGAAAGAATTAAAGAGGTCATCGGAGAATGGCCAGACTGGTTCGAGCTGACAGAAAGGCTACAGTAACTCAGATAACCACTCTGTACAATTGTAGTGAGAAGAAAAGCATCTCTGAATGCACAACACATCGAACCTTGAGGCGGATGGGCTACAACAGCAGAAGACAGCGTTGGGTACTTTATTAGGACCATAGTATTCCTAATAAAGCACTCAGTGAGTGTAAATTACCTTAAAGCTAATGGATTTGGACTAAATGCAGCAAAACTTTAATTTTGATTTCACGGGTTCTTTAATGGTACAGACTTATGAAGAAAACTCTAACGCCCCCTTGAGTTCTAAAGTTTGTTACCACCACAGTAACGCAAAAAGGCACGTTAAGCATGTTCAACTGGATCGCACGTTGGTCATGCGCTCCCATCTGCAAAAGTGTGCTCCCTTATGCTGTTCCATATACATATGCTGTTATTTTTCTTCATGGAAAAGGATGGATTGGAAAAAAGGATTTTTGGGTGAACTATCCCTTGCCCAAAATAAATGGATACCAGTCGCATCAAATACAATTTTCTCTTATAAATTCATATACATTTTAACCAAACATCCTAATGCTGAAAACCAAAAAAAAAAAAAAAAAATTTGTGTCAATGTTATTTGTCAACTTCCATGTATCATTTATGATGTTCTATTATCTAATGGGAACACACAGTGACCCATACACACAAATGTTATGGAGTTGTTTTCATTCACAGTTTTTACACACACCAGCCCTTGTGATGAGTGGCAAACACAATTCAACTACAGGATGAGGTCATATCCATCCCAGAGAGAAAGACAGAGAGGGAACAGACAGTGTGTCCTGTTTTGTCCCTGGAGAATGTGGCATCTCTCTGCTCTCTGTCCCACCTGCATTTCCTGTGTCTGACATCACTTTACAGCCATACTAACCTATCTTTTTTTTATCTTCACTTTTTCAATACCCTGGTGTCCTTCGCTGTCTCTCTCTATCTGTCTCTGCCTGTAAAGCATACCTCGCTGAGTCCAGGTGAAACTGAATGAAAGATATGTGTTTGGACTTCGCTCGTGTTGTGTCCAGCAGTGTTGGGGAGTAACTAGTTACATGTAACGGTGTTATGTAATTTAATTACAAAATAAATGTAACTGTAATCTGTTACAGTTACTGAGAAAAAATGTGTAATTAAATTACAGTTACTTATGAAAATGTTAACAATACAAAGAGTGTTACATCTGAATATTTTCTGTAAAAAGCTAGGATATGTTGAATAATATTAATTTGTTGCTTTGCCTGTTTTCGATGTGCACAATGCCTCCTGCCATTTAAAGGCTGTTTAGTAAAGCGATGCTATTCTGATGCTTTTGATTGGTTCTCTTGTTTGAATTTGCAGCGCACCACGTCTGCCAATTACATCAATCCACATTGCCAATGAAAGCTTTAGGCTACAACCTGTCTGAGAGTTGCCACCATGGCAAGTGATAAAAATGTGTTCTAGTGCTGGAAATTTAAAAATCATTTCATCCAGAAATCAGAAAAGAGTGCAAATATAACAGTTCAGTGCAAAATATGTTTGCCAACTATTAAAATGCTATCGAAGGTTTCAATGTCGAACCTGAGGAAGCATCTGTAGGTATGCAACTTAGCCTATAGTTAACTGTAAGCAGTCATTAAATAAAGTAGTAAAGGCATTGCCTACTACCACCTGCCACACCATGCTACTAATGTGTATTCAAGATGTATTTTAGCTCTGTATTGCTTGGTGCATGTCCAGTAGTTTATTTAATGATGATAATCTCCATTCATAACAAATTAGCTAGTCTGCTAGCTAGCTAAAGACGTCTTTACCAGCCACACTTCTATTTATGAACACTTTGAGAGAAAATATATAGCTAACGTTCTTCCTCCTTGAATAAGGTTGATAACCATGTCAGATCTAATATTACAGTTATTTCAGCATTGTAGCATAACCTACATTAATTACTCACGAGGTCATCGAGTTGTGAAATTCAGGGCACCAACAGATTCCCCTGGCCAAAGCAACTTTACCACTAACCCATTTTAATTGGTATCTTTTGATTTTAAATTTTTATTTAACCTTAGAACGATCTCAAAGTAAAAAGAGGTGCTAAAGTCTGATTTTGTGGTGGCTGTGCTTTAAAATTAAATTATTATAATCTTAATTCAAGTGATGAAGGATTTTGAAAGTCTGACAGTAATCAGTGTTGAGTACTACTGTAAGGTTAACCCTTTAAATGTTTGAAAATGATTAACAGTTGAAAACATTTGTTAGAAATTTAGAAAAGTAATTAGTTACACTACTTATTACATTTTAAATAGGGTAACTTGTAATCTGTAACCTATTACATTTCCAAAGTAACCTTCCCAACACTGGTTTCCAGGCTCTGGTGTGGGAGACATGCTTCCATCACATTCTCAGATGCCGTTGCCTCACTGTTTTGTGCTCTGTTCAGTTAGTCTGACATTTCAGGTACACACTGTTCCAAAAAGGGGCGCCAGCAGAGCCCCTAACCTAACCCTTTCCCTAACCATGTGTAATGGTAACGCCACCTTTTGGAGTTGGCACAATCCGCTTTTGGAGTAATCCCACCCTCTTTTGGAGATTCAACCCCATTAAGACATCTCCGGCCTGCAGCTATACCTACTTGGGTTCTGCTGTGAGCTTTAAAAAAACTCTGAGATGGTGGTGAAAGTTTGACACTGTGAAGGCCTGCTTAAAGGCAGAGTCAGCACCAGGATGAAACATGTAAGATGGAATTTAAAAAAAATAAATTGTATACCTTTCAAATATAAAATCTGAGGGGGCATAGTGGTCTAAGTGAGCGGGCACAGCCCCCCATAGCACTGACGCTGGTCCCAACCAGACATGATGTGAAAAGATCCCAACGAGCAATTTGTCTGTCCGCACAGAACGCAAAAATATAGTCTGAAGATATTTGATGTTTAATGTGCTGTTACAAAAGGGGAAGGTTTTCGGACCAAAGAGCATTCACTGTGGGAAGGGCCACATTGTGAAACATTGTGTCTTGAAGCTACAATATTTGATGTAGTTATATATTTTAATAGATATTTTTATGATTTGAACAACCATGTGATGTTGGGTGCTTTCTTACTTTCTTTCTGCCTCTTTTCCATTCTGAATTCCCTCACTCTATTGCATCAAAACTGAGAGAGACAGAGAGAGAGAGAGAGAGAGAGGTCATGCTCTTTGACTGGTGTGAGTTGGCCCGACGGGGTTGTAAAGAGTTAAATGTGCAGCGCACTCCGCAACACAACACAACACAACAGAATCACTGCACGCATTACTCTTGGCTAAGAGAGAACAAAACAAGAGAAAAACATGAGCGGCATGCTGTTGGAGCACGTGTCCAGGTCCTGCTCTGTCATGATGACCATATGAAAGCCTATGGGCTTTATTTTCTGACCAGCAGGATGAACAATATGACAGAGAGAGAGAGAGAGAGAGAGAGAGAGAGAAAGAAAATATATCACTCTGTCCAACCCTGACATGACCTCTCCAGAGTGTGTATAAGCTCTTGCCATGTTTAAACATCAAGGTGGGATTTCCATTAATTTAAAGCTTTTTATTAAGCCAATTATATTCACTATATATAGCATTTTAAGATTTTTACTTGATTATTTTTTAACTAGAACTAGTGGTGCTTGCCCATGCAAAACTCACCACCACAATGCAGCATAGCACAAGAAAATCAACATGTTGCTTCTGAAAGTTCATTACCTTGAAATCAACCCCACTGAGCTGAATTACTGACAAGTGCCATCCCCCATCAGACATCTCACAAGTTCACTGGTTTATAAAGTCCTGGAGCTCATTATGGTAAACTGATTTGGCGTGCTGCCTATAGTTAAGGTGTTTTACTCTACTGATGGTTAGGTTTAGGATTTGGGTTAGGGGGAAGAGTAAATAAAACATGCAATCCTGTCGACTGTATTACATCATTGACAACTAAAAATACAGCTCGCTTTTGGCACCACTTGGTGGACATTTCACATGGAAACACATGCCCATACGTTTCACAACACTTCCATCTTTGGCCACTGGGGGCAGCATACTTTTCGCCTCAACTAGCCACATGATTTGACTAGCCACATGAATAGTTCACCTTTACTCACCCTTATGCCATCCCAGATGTGTATGACTTTCTTTCATCTGCTGAACACAAATGAAGATTATTAGAAGAATTTCTTAGCTCTTTTGGTCCATTCAATGCAAGTGAATGGGTGCCAAAATTCTGAAGCAGTGGTTAAATCAATATCTTCAGAAGCAATATGATAGATGTGGGTGAGAAACAGATCACTTTTACATTCTTCTTCTTGTGTTTTTGTTGATTAACCTTTTCAGGAATATCGCCCCCTACTGGGCAGGGAGCAGAATTTCAAGCAAACCAAATACTGATCGGTTTCTCACTCACACCAATCATTTCACTTCAGAAAATATGGATTAAAACACTCGAGTCGTATGCATTATGATGCCTTTATGTGCTTTTTGGAGCATCACAATTTTGGCACCCATTCACTTGTATTGTATTGTGTGGACCTACAGAGCTGAAATGTTCTTCAAAAAATCATAATTTGTGTTCTGCAGAAGACAGAAAGTCATACACATCTGGGATGGCATGAGGGTGAGTAAATGATGAGAGAATTTTCATTTTTGGGTGAACTATTCCTTTAAGGTTAGGGGTTTTGCACAATTATGACCAATAGCAGTAGTGATGCCCTTTAGTAAGATGTTACCCTTGGGAGGTCCCCACAACGTAGGTGAGGACATGTAGTCCCAACAACGATCTCAAAAATCTGCTCATTTCTCATTACTTTTTCCACATATGTAATACTAATTTCACTTCCAAAACTGTCATCTGAACAACCAGTCCCAGCATGCTCTGGCCAGAAGAAACATTCGTTCTATCAAAAGTTATACATGTTTTTCAGCAAGTTTGGATCACAAACTGGAACGGCTCGGCTTTCTGCTCGTGGCCCATAATTTCACAGAAAAGTAGAGTGGGATCATCTTAGCAAAGAGAGAGAGAGGAGCCCCGTCATGACGACAGATGAATCGACCAACTGCACGACACCTGCTCCCACGGCGACGGGCTGCTGGCCAATGGGAGCGAGAGGGTGGGCGCAGTGGAGGTCTCGGCACTGAGTGTGTGTATGCATTTGTATAAGTGTCAGCAGGCTCTGAATTTGTTCTTGTTCGTCATACTGGTGTTGCACAAAATTACTAAGCACAAGCCAGGTTAAACGGTAAGGAACAGGGTATCATAGTAAAGTATCAGACTAGACATGGATGCAAGATGTGATGCCCTGCTTTAATTCTAAATTCTGAGCCAGTTATAACCTGACGTTATAATTTTCATAGACGTGGAGAAAACATAGAACAAAAAATGGCCTTAAAATGGTGAAATGATTGAAAATAAAGAGCTTTCCTGATATTCATAACTTTTGGATGGATGCATGGATGGATGGATGGCTGAAATAGAAAACCCTACAGGTTCCCTCTGTATACACATGCTCTCATATCTGTCCCTTAATTATTAGAGCAATCATTTGCATGTTCGTTTTGGAAATAAATACGAGCAGCATCAATGCAGAGGAGCTTGAAAATTTTATTCACAAGCATTCACTTTGCTTTAATTCAATAGGAACTGCTTCAGGGCAGGGGATGTTGACTACACACACACACAGCATCATTTAAAAGATAGAGCAGGACTTCCTCTGTGTGTGTGTATGTGACTGCAGTAACTGCAACAGTAACTGATTTAAACTCTTACTCGCATCTGAATGTGTTGAGCACACACACAGTATTGACTACCAGCCAGCAATGGCAGACACACAGTCCTGGGACAATTTTATTTGCGATAGTGCAGTCAAGCAGGAAACTAAAAAAATAAAGAAATAAGAGCACACGAGAGGAGAGGAGAGGCTGTGGAGACTGAGGCTGACTGATGTGTGAATACGATGAGAAGGTCAAACAGCACGAGTACACACATGCGGCTGCCTCCACGTCTGCAGATTGCATGTATGTCTTCAGTTCAGACTCAGAGGATTCCAATACTGATGAGGATTAGAAATGATTGCACTCTACCTCCTTCTTTAACATATGTATGTGTCTGTAAAGCTTGATGACAATTAAATGTTAATTATTTAATGAATCAAGAGATGCCTCAAGATTTCCTCCTTGAAGAGTCAGGATTCATCTATTAATCCAGAGGCAAGATAGTGCATGCATGGCACACTGTATTTAGTGGATTCAGAGACTAAGTACAGAACAGCTTACTACAGTAATACTCTGCAGTATAAAGTAAATTTTAGGGTTTCAAACCCATTTGAGCAATGAATTTCCCTGATGTTTCCTGTTGTACATGATTACTGGATAAGTATTTTTAGAAATTATTTTACAGAGACTGCACTCACAAAGATCAATTTCTAGCTGATTAAATATTTTAGAGCTGATCATAACAAAAATAAATAAATATATATACTGTATATTGACTACAAATAATTCCATATCTTTTAAAGATTTTTTTCAAATTCATGACATATCCATTCATTCATTTTCAACTGGAAATCACAATTTTAAAAGACAATTTTACAAAAATGTGTATTCAACATGCAAAATAGCTCTTTTTATGTCTGAAATCATGACTATGCCACTCACTAAATTAAACATGCAACATAATGGCATCATTTGACAACAATGTTTATAAAATACAATCATCTCAATGAGAATTCACAGCATTGTGAATTTCGCATGATGACGTATCGGTGGCGTTCAAGTTTGGTAAAGTTTGACAAGCGAATTCGCTGCATTGACCAATACACCAACAAGGTTCACCAGCCTCTGTGTGGGTGGTGCTTCACAGACAGCTACACCAAATATTCCAAATGGACAAGGATATAATTTTAGCAGTGAGTTTCTTTTCAACTTCACTCTCACAGAGAATAATGTGCAGCATTGAAAAGAGGATGCTTGGGAATTAGTTTTTTGCTGGTTTCATACACACTCAACGTCCGCCCACGCCTTCATCGCCCACGGAATTTTGCAGTGCAAAGGAAAATGTGACCGAGACTTTATAAGGGATGGGCAGCAACCTCAGTATTAAGACATAACTTCAATCATTTTGGTTGCTTCCCTTAAAAAAAAAAAAAAGCCTGCCCTCCAAAGCCACATTAGCCAACCCGATGTTTTGCAATACCATCACACAATATGATTGACAAAAAGAGGGCGTTTCTGATTGGCTATCGTAAACACGAATTCAGGCATCAGCAAGGACGTAAGAACTGGGTATACTTTGGTTTTCCATGTTGCTGATGGCTCCGCGCACAGTATGCGTGACGTAAATTTCGTCATCAGCCAGTCTGCACAGCCTGACCGCGCGTAGCCCAGATTTTCTCGACCCGCGGACGCGGTCATCATCTGTGAGCATCATTGACGCATGCGCCGGCCATTGACTCTACTAAAAGAGTAGCACAAAGCAATCATAGTACGCATTCGTCGAACGCGTCCATCTGCACTCAGGGTCAATGGAGTATACTCAGGTAAGCAACGCGGATGAACGGGCACGATCCGATCCGGAACGCATACAATTGAAGTATACCAGGGCCTTTAGTCCATTTAACACTGGGACACTAATGATTGAATTGACTTGCTTTTTTTTTTAGTCTAGAACAGTCACAGAGACAGGTGTGATTTCTCTGGATACCTATGCAGAGATTATTTAGCAGAGATGGACACATCTATTGAAATTAATGAGAGAAATTGGAACACTCATCCAAGGAGCTCTGAGTGCCCAATGGTCAACAAATGTAGAAAAGAAGTCCCGCCTTACAGTTAAAAGAGACAATCACCTTTTAGATACAGACATCACCTGCCAATCACCTCTAGAATGTGCATGCGCATTAGTCAAGTAATTTTTATTTGTATAGCGCCTTTCACAACACACATCGTTTCAAAGCAGCTTTACAGAAAATCATGCATTAACAGAAAATGAAACCTTAATATCTACAAAGTCTTAGAGTTATCATTGTGTAGTTTGATCAAATACAATTATGAAGTGTGTATAAAAATAAGTATTTAAATAATAAGTGTATTTAGAAACCCAGTGAGCAAGCCGAAGGCGACTGTGGCAAGGAACACAAAACTCCATAAGATGTTTTTTAATGGAGAAAAATAACCTTGGGAGAAACCAGGCTCACTGTGGGGGCCAGTTCCCCTCTGGCTAACATCATGAATATAATGGCAATATTACTTATGTATTATGCAAGTCATGGTTTAAAATTATTAAACTAAGTAAGTGTTAAGGGCCAGTGTTTAAACAAAGATTTTGTAAGAAATGTAAGATTAATGACTAATGTCTTTGAAGTCCATCCTGGATTAACTGCAGAAGTTCACATAGAGGCAATTGTCCTTGTTAGTTGGCTGATGAAGGGTTTTGTTGGCAATTAATTGATAGTCTATGTATTCCATTATAAGAGTGTAGTCCATCATTAGACCGAGGTGATGCAGGCCGAGATCAGTGAGGTGCTTTGCAGTTCAACCGGCCGGTAATTTCGGTGAGGTCTATCCTAAATCCAAGGTTCAGGCAATGGCATATGAAGTATCCCATGTCTTATGGTTGGAGTTGGCATCAGTTCAGTTCAGTTAGCTATGCAAGGGGGGAAATTCTTTTTTTTTTTTAGCATAATATGAGGTAAAGAATCACAATTTATGATACCAATATTGTCAGATTATATTGCTGATTTGAAATATGTTCTTTGATCGTAATCTTGACCAACCATTTAAAAAAAAACAATTTTTTTATCCCTTTTTCTCTCAATTTGGAATGCCCATTTCCCACTACTTGGTAGGATCTCATGGTGGCACGGTTAATCACTTCAATCCGGGTGGCAGAGGACAAGTCTTAGTTGTCTCCGCTTCTGAGACAGTCAATCCACGCATTTTATCATGTGGCTCGTTGTGCATGACACCGCGGAGACTCCCAGCACTGGAGGCTCATGCTACTCTCCTCGATCCACACGCAATTTACCACGCGCCCCATTGAGAGCAAGAACCCCTAATTGCAACCACAAGGAGGTTACCCCATGTGACTCTACCCTCCCTAGCAACCGGGTCAATTTGGTTGCTTAGGAGATCTGGCTGGAATCACTTAGCACGCCCTGGATTCGAACTCGCGACTCCAGGGGTGGTAGCCAGCATCAATACTCACTGAGCTACCCAGGCCCCCTTGACCAACCGTTTTTGAGATTTTGGTCTCTCCATTCAAGCAGATAAGAGCTGCACTGGTATGACTGGAAAAAGCCTCCCGAAAGCATTCCAAAGATGGCCGACAGTGGACTGACTTGCTAGAAAGACTTTGACTTATGTCAGCGAAATCTGCCAAGTAAGGCAGACATTTTATGTGTGGTAAAAATCAAGCTAACAGTGCTTCCATGAGTGCTGTTTAACTTGCTCCAGCCAGGAACCGCTGTCATGTCTGCGTGTAATTTTTAATTCTGCATTAGTTAGCGCAGTGATTGGACGGAAGCGCAGTAGTGATTTGAACCACCATGCAAACCATGCAAAACCACTTCACTAGGAAAGCTCCGCAAAAAAAACAGAACACTTGAGGGGTAACATGTCACATGTTGTTCCAGGTACACACGCGAATATGCTGTTGTCAGGGCTCTCGGAGCCATTCACGTTAGAGGTCTGCCGGGTTCGGGTCAGTTTTTCAAGTAGGAGTTCAGTTTGTAATTTATAAAAAGGGGTCCGCTGCCCCCTTTGGCATATCGCGGCGCTGTTTTGTGGCCTGTTCTGCATAACGGGGCGGTTCATTTCAGCTTAGTCCCAGTTCTCCCGATGGCCAGTCCACCCCTGATCGGCCCCAAAGTGCGTCGGCCCACCGGGAAAATGCCCGGTGTGCCAGATTACCAACCTAGCCCTGACTGTGAAGAAACGTTCAGAATCTAATGACGCAGTAGCGTACTCTACCACCAATCAAAACTCAGAGTTTACGCACATACCTCATATTTTATGACATTGCTTCAACTTTCGTTTTTAAACTGGAAAGAACGAAATGGTTAAAAAATAAAGAAAAAAAATAACCACCTTACCCTTAACAATAAACAGAATAAGTGCTATAGTCTAATTGTTTTCAATGATGTGCAACCTCTACATATCTGTTAACATCTCATAAAATGTGTTTTGGGGATTTATGATCCTTTAAAAATAAAACAGTAGGCAGTAAGCAGTAAGATAGTATTCCGTCAACAAACACGAATGCTGATTTTAAACGGGAGGGGAGAAGAGAGGAAGGAACCTCCATCTGCAGAAAAACCGAGGAAACCCCGCCTGTTTGGTGGTGCATGCCCGTCAGGTCCCGAGTGTTACCCTGTGAGTGCCCGTTACGCATCCGCAACACACTGATGATATTTAACCTCTATTGGATAAGACCTGA
Organism: Myxocyprinus asiaticus; assembly: GCF_019703515.2. Lineage (NCBI taxonomy): Eukaryota > Metazoa > Chordata > Actinopteri > Cypriniformes > Catostomidae > Myxocyprinus > Myxocyprinus asiaticus. The sequence goes on from NC_059382.1 coordinate 4,210,231, forward strand.
AGGCACTGGTCTGGTTTATAAATATCAGATTCAGAATTTGAAGCAAATTACAACAGTGGTGCGTCCCGTTTATAAACTGCAATAACATCGTTTACGTAACCATCAGTACGAAAACATCACCAGCAGTCAGTTTACAAGGAAAGCAAATAATAATGGTTTTTGTGGTTGAAGACATGTCACAGAAGCAAAACAATGAAAGTGGACCAATGCACACATGGACTGCTTTCACACTTAATAAATAAAGAAGTGGCAACAGACACCAAGGGATGCCCACATGTGCCCATATAAAGTATAACGGCCATAAATAATTATTACAGTTCTGCATCAGTCATACAGGTTAAAGCCTGCATACAAAAGCAGCTGATAATGCACTACTGTAAAACTCCCCAAATACAGTCCAGGTTTGGTCATGTTGTCTAACGCAGGTATATTTAAATTAAATTCACACAGATGATAGAAATTCACTACTAATAAGCTACTTTGAGAACTATCAAACAAAATAGAATTATATTAGTTCCAGTACATCCGTTATTAGGGATGTGTATTCTTAATACTGTATCCAATAGTCTACAAAAGCATAAACTGAAGAAGAAAGGTTCTGACATTTAAAAGAAATATTGACTTCAATCCCACTGGCATGCACCATCATACTATACAACCAAACAGACAGTTTGTCAAGTTCAGGAACAACATGAGCTCGCCATCACTACGTACAGTAGTGCAATATCAATTCGAGGACATGTTTCATATATTGTCATACCTTATATCCTAGTTTGTTGTGTTGTTCAAGGCAGGCGTGGTTGTGAAGCGCATGTTGCTGCTGTGAAAAGCTTCTTCGCCTGCTCTGATTTCTCTCACTCTCTCGCTGAGGTTTGACTCTGCTGTAATTCACTCTCCCGTGCAATAGAAATACACTGGTGTGTTCACTCGCATCAGGCTGGCGCATGCTGGGTGGGAAGGGTGGTACGTGAACGAGCGTTGAGATCTGAACGCGAGAGCGCGCATTGTCAAAAAAAAAAAAAAAAAGAACAAAAAAGAAAAAGAAAGATACCTAAAGTCAGCGACTTAACTAATGATATTATTGCACAAATAAATGTTAAAAATAAACAAACGTTAAAAGAATCTAATTATTCTGCCACATCTATCTATCTATCTATCTATCTATCTATCTATCTATCTGTCTGTCTGTCTGTCTGTCTGTCTGTCTATCTCTCTGTCTGTCTATCTGTCTGTCTGTCTGTCTGTCTGTCTATCTCTCTGTCTGTCTATCTATCTGTCTGTCTGTCTGTCTGTCTGTCTATCTATCTCTTTGTCTGTCTGTCGGTCTGTCTGTCCGTCTGTCTATCTATCTGTCTGTCTGTCTATCTCTCTGTCTGTCTATCTATCTATTTGTCTGTCTGTCTGTCTGTCTGTCTGTCTGTCTGTCTGTCTATCTATCTATCTATCTATCTATCTATCTGCCAGTCTGTCTGTCTATCTTCTGTCTGTCTGTCTATCTATCTATCTATCTATCTATCTATCTGTCTATCTGTCTGTCTGTCTGTCTATCTATCTATCTCTCTGTCTGTCTATCTGTCTGTCTGTCTGTCTGTCTGTCTATCTCTCTGTCTGTCTGTCTGTCTGTCTGTCTATCTATCTCTCTGTCTGTCTATCTCTCTGTCTGTCTGTCTGTCTGTCTGTCTGTCTGTCTATCTATCTATCTCTCTGTCAGTCTGTCTGTCTATCTATCTGTCTGTCTGTCTATCTATCTATCTCTCTGTCAGTCTGTCTGTCTATCTATCTGCCTGTCTATCTATCTATCTATCTGTCTGTCTGTCTGTCTGTCTATCTGTCTATCTCTGTCTGTCTGTCTGTCTGTCTGTCTATCTATCTCTCTGTCTGTCTGTCTGTCTATCTATCTATCTATCTATCTATCTATCACTTTTAAATTAATGTAATTTGGTCCAGTATTTGCCAAGACACACTTAGCAGTCGTTGAAAGCTATTCGTCAAATTCACAAAATAAATTTCCCTGTAGATATTTTCAGACTATATTACTTGAACATAAAGATGATTTTTTTTGTGGTAAATCCTCAAATTAAGCTCTTGTTCAAGGCAAAGCTGTATAGGCTACTGTCCTCTGCTGGCTAAACAGTATACTGTATCAAGCAGGCAAGTCCAGCCACACCTAAACATAAAATAAATGTTATAAAATAAACTGCAAATAAAAAAGAAGTGGAAAGGAGAGTTAAAAATCTAAATTGCTGAGTGCAGCAAGATTTAATTACAGCTTGCATATGGATATTTGTGGATTGCAGAATTATGTCACAGCTGAATGTAAGCACTTGTTGTGGATGAATGATAAATACCCGTGGATAAACATGTGTAAATGTTAATGAAAGTGAATCTGTGATATACTCTGATCCAGCCTCATAACTTCCACAACATTGAGTATTGAGTAAGCCTTGCAGATCAAAATAGTTTGCATTCATTTGCTATTGAATGATATTAATCTCAAATGCAATTATACCCATGTTCATTGTGTAAATACCTACATGCTAAAAGAACAACCAACAATCACAATAACCTGTCACACATATATTAGATACATAATAGTTATGTGGTATTGTTGTAATAGTTGTCAGATAGATAGACTTAGGCTAGATAGGGAACAATTCAATTTCCACACAATTTAGAACAACCAAACATAAATGCTGTCCAATTTAGCAGATAGGTGAAACTCATAACCTATCAGTTCTCAAACACATTTATACTGCAAGTGTAAGACTGAATTTCACAGCTGTGGAATATGGAGCAGGCAGGCGACAGACAGGGGCAAGAGCCTGCTTGTGCAAGAGAAAGGGGCATTAGAGTGCAGGGTGGTATGGCGAGAGGGAGAGGAAGAGAGAGAGGGCACAGAGGATGAGGAAGCGCCAGAGAAAGGCAAAGAGAAATCTCAAATGAGATACGGGCAACAATTATTGACCATGTCATCAACCATGGCCTAAGTATGACCGAGGCTGGTCGGAGAGTGCAGCCTAATCTGGGCCTGTCCACGGTGTCTTCAATAGTCCAGACATTCAGGAGAGAAAACAGGTGTGTAATCAAATATTGTACACTGGTATTCCAGTAAACTTGGCCAATGCATGTCTCAGAATTTATGAAGAATACATTGACTTTACTATGCTGTATTTTCTGTCTAGGATTGAGCGTCTACCCCATGGTGGTGGCAGAAGATCAGTTTTCACTGCTCAGCAAGAACTTGAAATTTGTAATATGGTCGTAGCAAACAATGCTACTAGACTAAAAAAAAATTCAAAGTGCAGTCATACAAGATGATGGTGTCTTTCAAAATGTCAACACCATCAGCCTTCCAACAACTGAGAGAGTGCTGAAGAGAAATCAGATTGCAATGAAGCAACACTACAAGGTACCTTTTGAGAGGACTGGTGAGAGAGTGAAGGAGCTGAGGTACCAGAATGTACAGGTAAGAATTCATCATTGTACACTACACCATGCTGTAATCTCCTTGTCTTTCAGTATTGACAAGTACAACCTGTATATGCAGAATGTTACACAATGTGGGATATGTGTAACTGTATGATTTACAATATCTACTGTAATTCATTTCCTAAATTGCTTTACTATCTTTAATAGAGTGATGGAGCTGGAGGCTGATGAATCCCCACACATTTTTGTGTATGTTGAAGAGGCAGGATTCAACTTGACCAAAGTCAGGAGACGTGGCCACAATATTAATGGTCACCGAGCCACTGTTGATGTGCCAGGCCAGCGTGAAGGGAACATTACAATGTGTGCTGCCGTATGTGGGAATGGTGTACTCCGCCACATTCCCATCATAGGGCCCTATAACACACAATGTCTCATTTTCCTGGAAACTCTTTACAGGGATCTCATTCCTGAGAATGAAAGATTCCATCATTCAAATGCAGTCAGGAAATGGTTTGACCACCCACGTTTTTTGGAGTTTCTCCCACCATACTCCCCATTCTTAAATCCCATTGAGTTATATTCTGCATGGAGATGACAGGTCTATGATCACCGTCCTCATGACCGGTTGTCATTACTGGGTGCAGTGGATGCTGGTTGTGAGGTTATCACATTCATACTAAGTCCAAGTGGTAGGGTCTAGGGAGGGAAGAAAACAATTAGTCCTGCTCTATCAACAGTTAGGTAAAACAGGATACAGGAGAAATATGGGTAAGTGTAATGCTGGTAGTCCACACCTCACCCTGTTCAACAATGCCATTGGTTGGTCTCGTTGTCGTAGATTCTTTCAATTCCTATTGGTGGATGAGTGAAACGGTCACTGCAGCAGCAGCTTTTACTGAACAGTGGCCATTTTCCCCACTCTTTTCCCTCCTCACAACTGCTGTATCCTGACACACCCTTAAGTAGCTTCAAGTAAGTGAATTTTTGGATTTTTAAAATCCTTTTACTGATATTCAGAAAAAAAGGAACATTATCGATATATATATATATATATATATATATATATATATATATATATATATATATATATAATATAATATTATTATTATTATTTTTTTTTTAAGCTTAGGATCAAAAGTGGTGTGTGTGTGGTGTTTTTCAGGTTATAAAAAGTGACTGATATGTGAGAATCAATCTAATTTTGAAATTATTTTCTTCCAAACAGGTTGTGAGTGAAAAAGAGACTGCCCATGGGTGAGTTTTTTTTTTTTTCTAATGACTACCAACTTTAATACACTTTTCGTGTGTTATGTTTAACATCTTAAATGGAAAAATAAAAATGAATGCAAGTACACTTGCATCATACATTAGACAATTCTAACCACTTCCAAAATTACTACCAACATCAACACACTTCTGTAATGTTTACCATGTTATTTTTACTTGAAATAAAAGATTGCGATTTGAGGTTTGTCTTATTTATTGTACAGTAAAATAAAGTATTGCGTAGGCTTTGTGTTCTTCTGGTTAAAGTCTGGGAGAATACTGGCATTTAGTCTATCAGCCACATAAGGGCCGTCAGGCCTTAACAGAATTACATACAAGGCCCATGTATGGGCCATACAAGCTTGACTAATTTGGCTTTCTACTTGTGGAGTTATGGCACCGTTTTGGTTCAGTTCTGGCAAAAAATATCTGTACCAGATTTGGGCCGTGATTCACTTTCTGAGCTGGGTCACATTTCAGCAGTTTATATGGGCCAAAGCTGTGCCAAAGGAAACTTGCTGACTGGGTTACAGTTCATTTTTCATACCATGCCAATCCAAATATAAAAACGATTTGAAGTTGTTATTATTATTGAAACCATTATACATTTTTCCAGATAACTTACATTTTCATCTCCTTTTCTTAAATTTTACTTTTTGTAAATTGTGACTTAAGAAATAATTTTTTGAATAAATTACTTATTGGCTTTTTTTTTTTTTTTTTTTTTTTTGCGTCTTGCAATTTGTGTTGTGGGCTTTACCATTATCACGGGGGTGTGGTTTGGGGAACGGACTGCTTATTACTGCATTGACGTTCTGGGGTAGTTTAAAAGGCTGCAGGGATTGGAAACCTATGGCACGCATGCCACCATTGGCAGGCAGAGGGTGATTATTGGCACACGGGCAATAGCAAGAGAGTAGACCACATTCGCGAATCGCACGACAGAAAGAGTGCCAAGCACATCTCTACATATTTAGTTGGGCACAAGCATAAAAGTTTGCGACGTTTGATCCCGGAGTTGAGTGGATGACTGGGGTTCAATCTCTCATCTTTTCTTATGCATTAAGGACTTTATATTGAGCTTATAATTCATCAGGTTGAATGAAATTAATTTCTAACAGGAAGAAAACTGTTGCTCATGGTAACTGGAGTTCCAGCTGCTATCCGCTGAACAGCTCTGAAATTTGTGCACCTCCTTCCACTCTCACTCCAAGGAATTGAATTATATTAATCTATTCTTGTGCATTAACGCTTTTTGAATGGAATTACCTTGCCAGCCTATTAATAACAAACTGCCACTCGTAATGGTTGGACAGTCCAGCCAGCCACTATTTTGCACTTATCATTTTAAAATAAATACATTAATTTATTCTTATGAATCAAGGCAGTTTTTCTTCCCATTAGGAATGAATATCATACAAGGAGAAATTAATTTGCAACAAATAATCTCCATACAAAGGCCTAAATACATACATTTTTAATAACCCTAAATATTGGGGGCCTGGGTAGCTCAGCGAGTATTGACGCTGACTACCACCCCTGGAGTCGTGAGTTCAAATCCAGGGCGAATCCTAAGCAACCAAATTGGCCTGGTTGCTAGGAAGGGTAGAGTCACATGGGGTTACCTCCTCGTGGTCACAATTAGTGGTTCTCGCTCTCAATGGGGCGTGTGGTAAATTGTGCATGGATCGTGGAGAGTAGCATGAGCCTCCACATGCTGGGCGTCTCTGCAGTCATGCACAGTGAGCCACATGATAAGATGCACGGACTGACTATCTCAGAAGCGGAGGCAACTGAGACTTGTCCTCCGCCACCTGGATTGAGGTGAGTAACCGTGCCACCACGAGGACTTACTAAGTAGTGGAAATTGGGGATAAAAAGGGGATAAAAATATTAATAAGAATAAGAATAAATAACCCTAAATATTAAAGTAAATTAATCACCAAAAAAGGAAGAGATCACCACCATTATCTTCTTTCAGCTGCTCCCGTTAGGGATCGCCACAGCAAACCATATTTGACTTGGCACAGGTTTTACAACGGATGCCCTTGCTGATGTAACCCCCAGTGGCTGGGGGACTCTCACTCACACCTACGGGGCAATTATAGAGTCTCCAATTCACTTAACCTGCATGTTTTTGAATTTGTGGGGGAAACCGGAGCACCCGGAGGAAACCCACGCAAACAGGGGGAGAACATGCAAACTCCACAGAGAAAGGCCCAGATGACTCTGGACTTGCTGTGAGGCAACAGCACTAACCACTGAGCCACTGTGCCACCACAGATCACCACCGTTATATACTTCATAAATAGAAAAAAAACAATCTCGGAAGAGGTAGGTGGACTGACACATGTGATCCGTCAGTGGTGGCTTTTCGCTATTGCCTGTGTGCCAGTAATAACCCCTGACCCCTCTGCTTGCCTATGGTGGCACACATGCCATAGGTTTCCGACCCCTGCAGTCTACTACTCCTGAAAGTCAATGCAGTAATAAGCAGTCCGTTCCCCAAACCACACCCCAGTGATAATGGTACAGCCCACAGCGCAAATTGCAAGACGCAAAAATGGAAAAATAGAAAACTGGCAATAAGTCATTTATTCTAAAAATAATTTCTGAAGTCACAATTTAGAAAAAAGTACAAAGGGGAGGAGGGAAAAGGAGAGGAAAAAGTCAATTATCCATTCATGAAGTAACTGGAAAAATTAATAATGAAAGTTTCAAACCGTTTTTCTATGTTTGTATTTGGATTGGTAAGGTTTGTAAAATGAACTGTAAAGCCTTACACGGAACGATATCCATTAGGTATTACCAATCTTATTACGATTAAAAGTAAGATCAACAAACCTTATTCAATAATTATACATTTTTCTTAATGACTTCTTTGCCATTTTTGCTCTAGTGCTGGGATATACTTTACAAAGACTTCTTTGTTTTTTCTATGATTGCATTTATTTATTATTCAAAATGTTGGTAGCTTCAGAGAGAACCTTTTCTCTTTCATCACTGTGAATTTAGAAACAGATTCAGGATTTTTCAGATTCAGCTAATTTGTGGATCAATTACTGTAACTCTGTGCTGTTTATTTTTCCGAGTTAGTGTTTTTGTCATTATTAACTGAGAGACAGTTGCTAGAGATCAGACTCATCTGATGTACCTGTGCAGCTCCATCATGGACAACACACAAACATCCAGAGTTGGAGATTATTATATAGGATTAAGGTACAATCTTTAAAGACTATATTAAAGAGACTTTATTAATACAAAGAGCATTTGTATTTGGATCAGTAGGTTTTTTGTTGTGTTTAAAAAAAATAAAAAATAAAATAAATCCATTAGCATACTATGGATCATCCGCATACATTTACGTTTCAACATCTCACCATTCTTCAGGTGAACAATTTTTGTGCCAGATGGGCTGGTTTGAGTATTTCTGTAACTGCTGATCTCCTGGGATTTTCACACACAACAGTCTCTAGAATTTACTCCGAATGGTGCCAAAAACAAAAAACATTCAGTGAGCAGCAGTTCTGTGGACTGAAACGCCTTGTTGATGAGAGAGGTCAACAGAGAACGGCCAGACTGGTTTGAACTGGTTTGAACTGACAAGTCTATGGTAACTCAGATAGCCGCTCTGTACACTTGTGGTGAGAAGAATCTCAGAATGTTTTGGCAACACGAGGGTGACCTACACAATATTAGGCAGGAGGTTTTAATGTTGTGGGTGATAGGTGTAATTTTATAAAAGTAATTGCATTAATTCTTCTGTTAAAACTCATGTATTATTTGAGCTGTAAAGTTGTTTAAATTATCATTTTCGCAGTCGTTTTAGGGTTTGTTGACATCGTCATGGTAACGAAGTTGTAAAATTGGCTATAACTTTACACAGAAAAAGTTAATAAGTGATTTTATCAGACTAAAATCATGTTTACATGCATATTGTTTATATCTTGTGGCTATACTTTTGAAACAGTGAGTATTTTAACGTTCAAAAGTTGGCCCCCATTTACTTCCATTGTAAGGGCCTCACAGGAACCAAGAATTTTGCTTTTTTAAAGAAAAGGTGGGACGAGTCAAAGTCAATTTTTGTGGTAATCAATATTGTGCCATGAATGCTATCGATTGAGCTTAACTTGTATTGAACCCGGAATATTCCTTTAAGGGATAGTTCACACATCTTTTACTCACCCTAATGTTGTACCAAATATGTGTGACTTTCTTCTGAGGAACACAAAAGGAGATGTTAATAAGAATGTCGGCCTAAATCGTAGGTGCAAGTTTAGATAGGGATGATAAGGACATGTCCCTTTCAACTTTCAGAAAGTCGGAAATGTCCCGACCAACATTTGGGCAATTTTACCACACAGAAACTTTAACTTTATACAATGTTTTCGTTTTTTTATTTTACCATTTTACTAATTATTAATGTGTAAATGATTGTCCTACCTCTTCTGTAGTGGCACATGTTAATTTTATCAGTGTTGTTGTGGATGCACCAATCACGGTCATCTGTAAGATTTTTTAAAAATCATTTTCGGGCGGTAAGCGCCCACTTGAGGAAGACACATTGTGTCAGAGGTGCAGGATTTTAAGATGCTGGTATAACACCCAATAAATGTTTGATTTTGCATATTGAAGAAGAGCATCGGGATTAGAATATAAAGTTTGGCTAATAAAATAAGGCATTTGTGATAAAAATAAAAAATAAAAAAGTAAGTATACATACAAATAAACAATATGAGAAAAGATTATGTGGGAGTGAGGGAAGCTGGAAAGCAGAAAGTGGCAAAAAATGTCAATGTTCCATTCTCCACATAATTTTGTTTATTTTGTGATGTCATTTTGCACATGTTAATTGTTAATTTACCCTATGTTTAGATTTCCATTTGTTTAATGCTGGATAATACATTTTACAGAATGTAAGCTTCTTGAGCTCAAACAAGATTTAGTACTCCGTTTGTAATTATAATCCCAAATTATCATTTTATTTTCAAGTGGACTTATCGAAAAGCCTGTTTGCTCACAGTTTAAAAGCAGAATAATAATTTTATTTGTTTAAACAACAATAACAAACATGCTCTACATTGTAAAATAAAGTGTTTTTTATTCATGAAAAAAAAAAAAATATTATGTGTTTTACCTTGACTCCAAATTATTTAGGTTCATTTTCCACTGACCCCTATTGTTCCTAATAAGCCCACTGAGCAAATAACCCATTGAACCTCATATTAAACTGAATTCATTGTCAGCTCTATATACCGAATCTGTTTTCACTGCAGGGAGAAAATGAATAAAGAGAAAACTTATAAGGACTGTCAGATTCAGAAATTAAACTTAATTTACTGGTTATGATGTTTGAAGCCTAAATCTATAAAAAATAATCAAAATTGAGGCGTTTATTTAGTAAAATGCTAAACATTTACATTTTCAAAAGCATAGTGGGCTTATTAAGGACACATGTGGACTTTAATGGGACACGTTTCTTATAAGCCCACTCCAGACTTTTCACATTTGCAGTTAAATAAAATAACTTAATTTTATCAGTTTATGACAAAACATACCATGAGTGTTTAGATGAGAGATTAATCTTTGATTTAATACTCACTTTATTCGAAGGCTGTTAACATTTCTATAAGAAAACATGTAAAACTTAGATTTGGGTGGGCTTAATTGGGTCACTTCCCCTACCATTTTATTTTAACCCATTAATCTTAGGCTTATCGCATTGCATATCGCTGCATATTATTCAAGTTTATGGTATATCACATTTTTCCTCCTAACTGTGCAGCCCTAGTGGTCAGTTCTTAATTGGTTTATTCTTTAGAAATTCTTAAAAAACTGGCTAATATTTAATATGAGACTTGTTATATGAGCAGACTGATTTTCCTGCATTTTCTTAATAACATTTTGAATATTATCCTTGCTATATGTAACTTTCAAACCAAACCTACGCTCTTGGCCTAAATCACTATTCACTTTCATTGCATATTTTTTTCATACAATGAAAGTGAGTGGTGAAGGAGGCTAACATTCTTTTGCGTTCCACAGAAGAAACAAAGTCATACTTGTTTAGACACTATATGTTTGTTTAAATTTTTTGATCAAAAACTATAACAGCTTACAAACAGTTGACTTTATTCAATGAAATGGCATATCTGTGCCACAAATAGGCAACTTACCACATCTGCCAAACATTTCACTTCAGTAAACTGTGTTTATTCATAATAATTCAACTTTGTGAATGGGCACATAAACTGAATCTGTCATGAAATAAACTTGGAGATTCAGGAGTGAAGCTGCTCTCTGCTGGACTGGAGCATCTTCAATGTGAACTGGAGAAAATGAAGTAAGATCATCTCTTTGATTGTCACACATGAGCTGGGACTGAGTCAGTAGTGGATCCTGGCATAGGCGATATAGGCAGGCGCCTAGGGCGGTAACGCTCTCTGGGGTGACACGACAGGGTACCTGATCGATCGCCCCTGCACAGAGCTCGCAAGATCGCAATGGGAGAATTCCGCCCCTGGCTTGCGATGGGTGAAAGGTGTCCCAAATTGTGCCACCCCACCCCCGCCTTGAGCTCGCAAGATCACGATGGGAGAGAGGTGCCCCAAATCATGCCACCCCATCCCTGCACAGAGCTCGCAAGATCGCGATGGGGGAAAGGTGACCCGAGTTGTTTCTAACAGGCTACTCAGCCCAAAAGGCTCTAAATAGTTAAGATTATAGATGTTCATAATGCATTCTTACATTCTGATCAAACATAAGATAACCATAATCAACAGTATAGGTACACTGTGACACAGGATCGACTCAGTGGTCTTGAGAAAATAAGTAGCAACCATGTGATTGCTGGGCAGATTTGACAAAGTCATTGATGATTTTGCATCAATGAAAACTAGGAGGGAAGGGTTACATTTGAAATTAGGAATTATGTGTAATAGCAGAAGCAGCAATCTGTAAGTATCCTGCCATTATCTTTATTTATTGACTGTAACAAGTTTGAAATGGGAAAGGAGGAGGCAGGAACTGGCTGAACAATCAAAGTAATATTTTAATCGAAACTTAAACAAAAAGACACAAAAACTCTCTCTCGAACTGCCGCGTTCCACTGCACTTATCCCTCTCCAATTGGGGGCCGGGCATTCATAGTCAGTTCCCAGACCCGCCATCGCCTGGTCCTCGATCACTCCTCCACCCTCTGGCGGACGACAGCCGCTCCTCCCCGCGCGGACCGGAGGTAGTCCTCTGACCCCTGGCGGATGGAACGCCCCTCCGCGTTTTGCCGGTCAGAAGGGAACTCCTCCACACCTGGCAGTGGACCACTCCAGGCGGCTGGCAGCGAGCCCCTTCTCCCCTTGCAGACGGCTGCGTTCCTCCGCATCCAGGTGACCGGCAGCAACTCCTCTGTCCCCCGGCGGATGGCCACGGCTGCTCCTTTGGGTGGATGGCAGTGGCGAGGACTCCACGACAGTGCATCCCTCCTCATTCCCTGGCTTCAGCACCAATGTAACAAGGGTTCAGGATGGGAAAGAAGGAGGCAGGAACTGGCTGAACTGCCAAAATAATATTTTAATAAGAACTTAAACAAAAAGACACAAACACAAATACACACGGCAGCTGCATATGGCTCTCTCTTTCCCAAATTGCCGCATTCCGCTGCACTTATCCCTCTCCTTGGCTGATTAGCCGGAATGGTGTGCGTAGTCACGGCCCGGCCCCGCCCTCCTCGTCGTCACATTGACTCTATAATTTAATTGTGCAATTTAAGTTCTGTATATATAATGTACATGTTAATATAATTTGCCAAATATATATATATATATATATATATATATATATATATATATATATATATATATATATATATATATATATAGATAGTTACTTCATTTATATATTCATTGTCTAGTTATACCCATAAAGGAAAATTCTCTCATCATTTACTCACCCTCATGCCACTCCGGAAACATGGCTTTCTTTCATTTGCAGAATGCAAATGAAGATTTTTAGAAGAATATCTCAGCTCTGTAGGTCCATAGAATGCAAGTGAATGTTGACCAGAACCTTGAAGCTCCAAAAAGCACACAAAGGCAGCATAAAGTAATCCATAAGACTCCAGTGGTTAAATGTATGTCTTTAGAAGTGATATGATAGGTGTGGATGAGAAATAGATCGATAATCCCTTTTTACTCTAAATCTCCACTTACACTTTCAGAACTAGGGGTTGGGAAGTTAAGGGGGGCGCTACGTCGGATCTCGCCTAGGGCACCAAGTAAGCCAGAACCGCCACTGGACTGAGTAAGGCGATTACGAAAACTCCTTATTTTGGAATTTAGGGGCAGGGTGCATGATTAATTAATATCATTTTTTTTTTTTTTTTTTTTTTTAATAATCACAATAAAGTGTTAGTGTGTTCAACTGAGAGCCCTACTTCTCAGCACAAAATATTAGATATTCATAAGAGTTCATTTAATTCTTAAAAGGTACAGTATATATATATTTGGCTTGTTGTCTGTATTGTTCATATACGTTTATCATTAAAAAGTCTTTTTTTCAGCATTTTTATAATGGATTTCTGTAACATCAGACAAGACCTGTTATTCATTGTAGCATTGTTTTCTTTTATAATTACATTCTAATAAGAGTGAAGAGTGTGTCATTGTTCTCTGCAGGTTGAAGTATTGTGTGTTTCTGTCACAGATGAAGGTTGTGCTGCTCAGGAGATTCAGGTGTGAAGCTGCTCTCTGCTCTAAAAGATGATCCACATTATAAACTAAACAAAGTAGAGAGAGCAGATCTCATTTTAATAAATCTTTATCATATTTCATTTAAAGTTCACACAGTTCAACAACTACATTTGCTGATTAGAAATAAATTAAAACTGGTCTGGTGCTGTTGAATTAAATTAACTTAAGTAACAGGCCTGTGACTATCAGATAATAAAGGTCATAAATTAATTTCTATTTGCATGTATAGAACTTATGAGTTTAATTCTGTTCATTGTGATAATGTTTCCACCCGTGTGTGATAAAGAGAGATTTAATGTGTTACTGTTTTTTAGATTGAATTAATAGGTATCTCTGACTTTAGTCCTAATAATTTGTTTTGATGTTTTTCTAAGTATGTCCTGAACAGATGTGACAGCAGTAAATCTCATTCTCTAAATTGTGTGTGGCTGTCTGTGCTTAATTTTGTATTATCAACATTAGATGTCATTCTGGTCCTCTACAATCAGTTAATTGTGAATAAGGACCCGAATGCAGAGACTGAAGACACAGTGACCCCAAGGTGAAAGCACTGTTTAAACACAATAATTCAATCATATTTCAGTAATATTGTAAGACTGCTGAAGTGACAGTGAAACATCTTTTATTTCACAAAACTAAGGCGCATTTCCTGAAAACTAACACTCAAAGAGGCAAACATAAAACCCTTAAAAAACTCTTTATTCTATAATGTTCTCATCAAACACACCCTGTACACCCTCCAACACACTGCGGGATTTATTTAAAACAATGTGCAGGTACATGTGCAGGTGATAAAGAACAATCAAACAATTTCAAACAATTCCTGAAATTGCAGATTTGTTTTTGTTAAGTTTTGGGAAAAGGCATGTCATTGGAGAAAATGTGTCATAAATATCGGACAAATCTTTTTAAAAAAATTTTTTTAAGTTTGCATGTAAACTAATACAATATAAAATGGCCAAAATATCCTAATGCTCAAATTGTCTTATGCCTTCCTGTCAAGACTGCAAGATAACATCCTTACACGGCATCTCCATTGCAATTGCAATGATGCATGTTATTCGCAGAAGAACAAAAATAATTGTGTGTGTGTGTGTGTGTGTGTAGTTTTGCTTATAGGATTAGTTTTAGTGTACGTGATTAAGTAAAACTGTAATTTTGGTCAATTTAATTTCAGAAAAGTTTCAGAAGTTGAGGTTTACAGGATTATTGAGAGGATAAAATGTACAAAATTTGTTTGCAATGGTTTACCAGCAGAGGGCAACAAAGGCAATGATAATATAAGGCGCTTCACTAAATTGTCTTTACTGCAAGACACTGCAAATATTCAATAAAACATTTACAATATGAGCATGGAATTTGTCCAGAAGGTCTTGTCTGTATAATGTATTTCAAAGTCGTTTATAATAATGTAATTTGTTTGCTTGCATTAAAATCATCATAAGAGACATACAGTGTTGAGTTCAGATGTGTAGTATTTGTAAAATGCAGTTAACAAAAACTGATTAATAAAAAATGTCTTGTAATTTCTTTTATTTGTATACATTTTCAGTATTGGGAGTTTATAACACAATTGAAGATAACACTTTACAATAAGATGCCATTCATTAACATTATTTAATGTATTAGGTATCATGAACTAACAATGAACAATATATTTTTAGAGCATTTATTAATCTTTGCTCATGTTAATTTACAATAATGCAGCTGTTCATTGTTAGTTCATAGTGCATTAAGTAGCCTAAGGGATAATGTACAGGCTTCAGTTTATTCTGCGATTACATCTGGCTGACAGTACATTATCTGGCTTATTACAAGGCTACTAACCAAATAAATAAATAAATGAACATGAAACATTGATTTGCATTGAAATAATTTGATTAGCTTACTTGTACAGATCGCACAGTGATCCGAGAAGTAGGAAAGATGACTCACAATTTGGTCGATATGTCATAATCCCCAGATGTACGGTTATTACTCGGAAATATCACACCGCTAGATGGCGCCATTGACCAATCAGAATCTAGTATTCCAGAGACCAGTGTATTAATTGTTAACATAAAATTTTTGGTTTTAAAAATGTATATGTTGAAATTAACATTAATGATTTGAGGATTTATGAATGCTGTAAAAGTATTGTTCAATGTAATTTATGTTAACTAATGTACTTATGTTAACAAATGGAACCTTACTGTAAAGTGTTGTTTGAATAGTGGGATATTTCCTCTAAATATTTAAGGGATAATGTAACGCATCGCATCGGGGTTTATTTCAAGATAAATAAGAGCTGTGCATTGTTCTGCCTATTACAAGTTTACTTACCAAATAATGAAATACATGGACATGCAATGCTTTGAGTTCAAATTATTTCATTCCGTTAATACCATTTTTTCAAATAAGTAGCCTAACAAAAGTTATACACTCTAATATGCACATGCAAAAAGACACAAAAGAGAGTCTGATTATTCTACCCAACACAAGCACTATGATGCAAAGATCTGATTTCAGGAGGAAACAGCTGTAATGCAGCACAAGGTCATTCTCCTGTAATCCTTCTTAGATTAAAAACTCAGAGTTTTGATTAAGCAGGCAGGGTTAGAGGATTACATTCCAGTGAACAAAAATGAAAGCAGTTTTAAGACCAATCCCAGAGTTCATCAAAATACACAACCCTCAGACTATCATCACAACTGCAGATTAATGAAAACCCCTTTGAAGCCTAATGCTGCCCAACCTCTTAGCCATTCTGAAAATAAGAATCAAGTAACTATTCCTTTTTAACAATACAAGATTTTATTGTTGCTGTGCGGTCACAAACAATTGCAAATAATTATGATATCAAATTCAGGAGCGGGTTTACGATTTCTGAGGCCCCAAGCAACCGACCAACAGAGGCAGAGCCGCGTGGAAAGCAGAGGCGCGTGGATACAAAAACGGAGTGGAAACAGTGACACCCGGGACGGAGAGGTGCGGCGACCTTGATGTGCGCACACGTTAAGTCTCCTGTGTGTTGCGGTTGTACAGAGGAGGTTCCACCTCTAAAAAACTAAATTGTGCCCAAGACAAAAAATTACCAAAACGGCACAACGGACAAAAACGAAAGCATTTGCCAAAAATGTTTTCATTAATCAAGAACGAAAGTCGGAGGTTTAAAGACAATCAGATACCGTCGTAGTTCCGACCGTAAACGATGCCGACCCGTGATCCGGCTGCGTTATTCCCATAACCCACCGGGCAGTGTGTGGGAAACCACGAGTCTTTGGGTTCCGGGGGATGTATGGTTGCAAAGCTGAAACTTAAAGAAATTGACGGAAGGTTACCACCAGGAGTGGAGCCTGCGGCTTAATTTGACTCAACATGGGAAACCTCACCCGGCCCGGACACGGAAAGGACTGACAGATTGATAGCTCTTTCTTGATTCTGTGGGTGGTGGTGCATGGCCGTTCTTAGTTGGTGGAGCGATTTGTCTGGTTAATTCCGATAACGAACGAGACTCCGGCATGCTAAATAGTTATGCGGCCCCGTGCGGTCGGTGTCCAACTTCAGCCACGTGAGATGGAGCAATAACAGGTCTGTGATGCCCTTAGATGTCCGGGGCTGCACATGCGCCATAATGGGTGGACCCCACTTGTGATCGGGACTTGGGGTTGCAACTATTTCCCATCAACGAGGAATTCCCAGTAAGCACGGGTCTTAAGCTCGTGTTGATTAAGTCCCTGCCCTTTGTACACACCGCCCGTCGCTACTACCGATTGGATAGTTTAGTGAGGTCCTCGGATCGGCCCCGCCGGGGCTCCTCGCGGGCCTTGGCGGAGCGCCGAGAAGACGATCAAACTTGACTATCTAGAGGAAGTAAAAGTCATAACATGGTTTCCGTAGGTGAACCTGCGGAAGGATCATTAATGAAGGCTGCGGTGGCAAGAGGCCCAGAGCGACTGAAAAGAAGGCTGAGGCCGAGGCAGGGGTGGTGGCGTCCCCCTGTTCTCTGTTAAGGGAGGTCACCCATACCCTCGGGTCTCCTCCGCGCGCCCGGCCGCCGATGCGCACCGCCCCCCAGTGGGTACACACCTGGTCGGCCTCCTCGGCATCCCTGGCCACCCCCTAGCTCCACCCCTGCCGACCACCCCGGGGCCCCATTTAGAATTTTTTTTTACATAAAATTGATTTTAAATCATCATTTAAAATTCATCCTATCAGCCGTTGTAGCCAAGTACATTCAACATTTTTAATGAAATAGAATTCTAGTTCAAAAAGATTAATGCATGTTTTCCAGTTTTTTCAACAATACAGTGATTAAAAAGCAATATTTACCTACATATATTTTTACAAAACACTTTTTTTTACTTTACTACTTCACTCACTAACATTTTGGAATGCAATTGTTATTTATTATTATTATAACCCAAAAATTATTCTTTGTTGTCCAGTTTTTCATTATAATACAGTGTGATACAGTATTATTATTATTACTTTGAGGATTTGTTGTATAAAATAGTCATATATTTCTGTCTTATTTACTTTACTTTCACCTGGAGCTTATATTCTAATATTGCAGTGTATTGTTCATCATGTTGCAAAAGGCTGTATTTTATGTAAGCATCGTAGGCAACATTCGTAACAGCAACAGTAAACATACAAGGCACGGAGGCCCCTCAGCACACTAGAGCAGAAGGGAAAAAAACATTGCCGTTTATCAAGCGCTGAAACTTTGCTTGGTGCAGAACAATCTGGAATAATGTTAAACATTGTAACAGTCCCCTCTTGGCAACCTGAACTTGTTCAAAACATTAAATCATTGTGACACCTGCGCTAAAAACAATCTAGAAACAGCACAACGAATGAAACAGAACACAGATGTCTCGACGTGCGTTTTTGAGACCTGAAGTTATTTTTAACTTGACACAGTGTCTAAAAATGTGCCGGTCCTGCGTGAGACACTGAAGAAACAGCGAGACACGGTGCAGCAGTCAAGAACGTTCATCCAGCGTGTATGTACATAGGAAAACAATGTAAAATCAGAGCAGACGCACGCAAAAACGTGTTCAGTGTGAACGGCCTTTAACTCAGGGGTGAAACAAGTTTGGAAGTCCTATATATTTTTTCATAAATCACAAACCCGAACCCAAAGTCCTACTTGAAAAACTGACCCGAACCCAGCGGACTTCTAACGTGAACCGGTCTAAGAGCGCTGA
The DNA here is from genome assembly GCF_019703515.2 of Myxocyprinus asiaticus. Lineage (NCBI taxonomy): Eukaryota > Metazoa > Chordata > Actinopteri > Cypriniformes > Catostomidae > Myxocyprinus > Myxocyprinus asiaticus. The sequence goes on from NC_059382.1 coordinate 4,228,868, forward strand.
CAACAGCGTATTCACGTGTGTATGCAGAACATTAAGTCATCCCTCAAGTGGTTTTTGTGGAGCTTTCCTACCGGGGCGGGGCCCCCCACCCCCGACGTCCGGGGCCACACGCAATTGCAGGGTGGTTAAAACCGCTACTGATCAAATTGTATGACTGCACTGAAAAAATTAATGTCAAAAATGCGTAATGAACATTTATTTAATCAGCGTATTTAGTTGAAGACTCATCAACTCATCAAACTTATCAAAGTATTTAAAACTCATCAACTAATCAATATATTTGTTTAAATGGATTTATTTCAGATAATGTACATCCCACTTTACCATTATAATGTTAGTAGACTTCTGCTTTAAAAACATAATTCCTAATAGCTAAAATAATTAGTACCATACAAAGGCAAAAACAATATACTAAATGAATCAATATTAAAAGCAATGATGAGATACAGTGGCCAATATTACTTAATTTTCAAGTGTTGTGATAAAGTAAATTGTGTGGCCGTTTGTAAGGCAAGGGTATACTTTGTTTTTCTGCGTGCCGTTCCGAAAACATTTACTGTGCTGAAATTAGAAGCATGCAGAAAATCAAAGTTAACTTTGGCCCTAACACTCTGACTTCTGTTTATTAGAAAAAGGACGCTACCACAGTCAACTCAGGTTGGACTTCAAAGACACTTAATTAATCTTACAGTTCGATCAATATCCTTTAGGTTTAAAAACATTGCCCACCAAAAGTCCTCAGTTTACTCAGTTAATATATGACTTGTACTACACATAGATAACTATTATTGGCATTGTATTTATGCTATATTGCCAGAGGGGAACTGGCTACCCCAGCTGAGCTTTTTCCATTTACTAACATCTTATGGAGTTTTGGGTTCCCTGCCACATTCGCCTTTGGCTTGCTCACTAGGGGCCTACAGACAAATAATTTTAAGGCGTAATTTTCAATAACGTTTTTCAATGAAACTGCACAATGGGGACATTTAAGACATTACAGCATGATTTTTCTGGAAAGCTGCTTTGAAACTATGTGTATTATTAAAAGCGATATACAAATATAAATGACTTGACTATTAATGGTCTGAATTTTATTAATGTCTATTAATGGTACAGTTATGTCTGGCCCTTACATAAATTCTCACACCAAAAGATGACCGGTAGATTTGTAGCAGTATGTGGGCTACTAGGAAAATGGTCCCCAGTTTTCCCATCTTTCAGAATGAGGAAATTTAAAGGTGCACAGAGTAATTTTTTCCCTATTAAAAAAGTTTTACTCCTAAAGAAATGAAAAATAATCTTGAAACATATATAGATTGTCAGGAATAGAGAGGCTCAGGACCCAAACGCAGAGTGAAAAATAAAGGTTTATTTAATACAAACATAAAACTCCCACAAGGGGGAAAAACAAACACAGACTAACCCGTAGGGGAATTATAATTCAGGGCTGGGGCAGAGGGTAACAGGGAATCAGGACCGACCTGACTGGACCGAACCAAACCGAACCGAACAGGATTAGGACTGGGACTGGGACTGGGAGCAAGACCGACCGGAAACACAAGACACAAGACTGGAAACAAGACGAACTGGCACTGGACAGCAAACACTGAGACTAAAATAGGGAGAGAAATCAACAGGTTAACAAGACAGGGCAGGTGTGACTAATAAACTAATAACTGGCAAACAAGGAGGCGGGGTATGACGTAAGACAGAGAGACACGCGGCAATACAAAAACAAAGGCACATGCTCTCACAAGACAACAAAACACCCGAATGGCATGAGCGCACATCACCAAGACAATAAGGCAATATATGCCCATGCCAACCAACAAACAAAATGAGAGAATGCGTAGCAACACCAAACAAAGTGCTGCCACGCATTCTCACACTAAATAAAACCTGAGCATACATCGCGAGGCAAACGCCACGCGATGCATACAACAGGTGACAAAAACAAGACAGGACACCTGTGCGAGAGTTTGGCCACAAACACACCCGACACCTTAGACTGAAGTGACCGCACCTCAGCACAACATGAAGAGAGCTTGCGACCTGGGCGCGCAACGTGATGAGAGTGTGACGCAAGGCGCACCCACGTTCGCGAGAGCCAGACAAACTATTGACGCGAGTGCATGCTGCCAAGATGACATAAGTGCAATGCAACCACGTCAATAACAGACAGATATGGAGTGTCCGGATCCCGACACAGACCGAAATCGAACCAGACAGGATCCAGACACCATGCTCCCGACATGAAACAAGACGGACCGAAGAGCACACGGCAGGGAATACAACCGAAACTGACGTAAAGACAGACAACGAAACACAAGACAGACATGGGACGATGATGCCATGGTCCTGTCAGACCAAAACCCAGACTGACAGAGTGATAGGACCGTGACATATACAGTATATATATAATCATGAGCTCTCACATGAGATGAGGACTCTAGTCATATCATTAACATTATAAAAGCTGTTTTATTCTACATGGGGCAGAGGCGCCTCATGGGGGCTGCCATTTTAAAATCACATGACCAGCTGAACACTACTCGCTTAATTTTGTTAATCTTAGTCTTGTTATTGGACACTTTCACTCTTGGATTAAATTAATCATGGCTGTTTGTGAATAGTGAATTTTTACAATGGCATCTGTAACTGAAAACTATAGATTTTGAATGATGCTGCATCCACACCACTAGGTGTCACTGTAAGTCCAAGATGACACAGACAAACAGATACTGAGTGCACCTTTAAGGTGAAATGTGAAATTTTAGGGTGGGTGACAAACACTTTTGCTTAGGGATCACTGTCTGTCAAATATGTAAAATTAACTAATTAAAAAGGGCAGGAAACAGTGCGAGAAAAAATAAGGATGGGTGTAAAATGTTAAGGCTGTTTCTCAATGTGCATTCCTGTGCGTTTTTATGTTCTCGTGGACTCGTTCGACATCATCGTTCACTGACAAAGTTCAATTCCAACACTCAAGAATGCAAGTACCGAAAATGCATAAAATTACACAGATATTTTCTTGATCAGACCGAATATCGAGAATGCAAGGACCCATTTGAAGTCCAAGAAGTCACAGCAGCACTATGGTGGCAGACAAAGAACATTTATCGTTGTGTTTTCCCTCAATAGTTTCCCATTGTAAGCTCACGTCGTCATACTCCGTCAACATTTGTTGTTTTGTTGGGCATTATTTTTAATAAAGTGAAAAAAAAAAAAACACATGGAGGAAACAAGTGTTAACAGACTTTATTATTTCAATGTATCACTAGTCCTGCAAAACTTTACTGGTGTGATGATATGCTGTTACTGTTGTGTTATAATGCCAGTAGTTCTCTCGCTGGCAACAATGCACTGGGACAGGCAATTGTGCAAAAGGAAGATCGCAGCACATCTCAAAGCTTGCAAAAGGTGCGTTCTACATCCTCCTTTCCTTCTGAGTTTGTTCTTCCACGGTAGCTTGTCAAGACTGATTTACATGATATCATTTCACAGTTCTCTTATGCATTTGTAGATTCTTTTGATGGGCCGAACCCTGAAGCCAGCGCTTATCATTATATGTAAATTGTGAGTACTGGAACACTGACATCTGAAAAGCATGTGCTCTTGTTTTGTCAGAGGTCTCAAGGAAGAGTACTTTATCAAACCTGAGTGGAGGTGCTTGACATGTAGACTTCAGTCCAGTGGTTACCTAGTGGTGTATGAAGTAGTGCTTTATCATTTCTGTAGTTTCAATCACTTGAATATATTGATAGAAATCAGTGATTTGGTCACATTTTCTCAGCAGAAGTCCATCACCAATGTGGATCAATAACAAAATATTTGGATTCACAGTCCATGTTAGTTTCACAGGTGAGATGAGTCACTGCAGTAGCTATGAGTCTGAAAAAACTGAATGTCCGTTTGTGAAAGAAACTTCGTCTGCAAACAGATTAAAGCCCTGATTAGACCATAAAGAGGCAAATAAGTAATAAAAAAGGAAAAGCACATATACTGTATTGTTCTCACATGTTTATCACAAAGAAATGATTTTAACGTGACAAAAATGTGTTTCTGCATTTCAAAAGTGTCAAACAGTAGAAGTTATGCCAATGCAAAACAAAGACTAAATCTTGCACTAGTGGGTGATTGCATTAAAAATGCTCTCAGATTTCGACAATTTGCAGCGAAACAAAGCCATAACACTGCCCTAACCAGGCACAATCTCTTGTCACATTATGCCTGGTTTGGACAGGTGACGCTGACAGTAACTGCACAACCCCATCTCACGACATGTCATAATAATAGTACGAGATGGTGAAATCAGACAAGTTTGCTTGTACAAAAGTACGACTTTTACTCCCTAGAGAAGAATACATGAGCAAATGAACCATGTAAAGATTTTCATTAGTCTAAATGCCAAAGTATGACTTTGCTGATCGCTCTGCGCACAGTATGCGCGACGCAAATTTCGTCATCAGCCCAGTCTGTATGCACTCTCCGCATGTCATCCAATCCTCGTCTGTGCGCATTGTCAGTGCCTGTTGTTGAATGTACTAAAAGAGTATCACAAAGCAGTCATAGCGGGCAAGCGTCGAACGCGTTCGTATTCGGTTGGGGTCAAAAGAGTATACTTTGAAGGCTATCGACTAGGCGCAATCTGATCCAGAATGCAGAAAAACTATGTATACCTGGTCCTTAACCCCTAAACCAAAGCCTAAACCAACCATGATTGTAATAGGAAAATAACCTTAGTGTACCACAGAACAAAGAAAACATTGGTGTTTGGAACGAGATGAGGGAACCATGTTACACGTTATTGACATTTATCAGTTGTTTGTATTGCATGAATAAATATGGAATGAGTAATCAAATTTGTTAACAGAATTTCCTTTCTTAAAGTGTTGGGTAGGAGGCTAAATTTGATGCCTGTATTGTATCAACTTGAAATTATGATTCCAGCATCTTGTACAAATCATTACAAGTTGTCATGAGACTATGCTGCATTGCACTTTAAATCTGCATTATAACATATGTTTGTTCTCACTACTTACTGACTATTGAAAAAGGAGGGTTCATGTAACACACTGCTTTAAGACAAACGTTACAAACAGTCTTAAGTCTTTAGATAAAATAAAACATTTTAAAATTACACACTGCACCTTTAAGAAAACCCTCAGACATGTCTTATCATAAATTAAAGAAATATTCTGTGTTTGATAGAAGTTAAGCTCAATCGACAGCATTTGTGGCATAATGGTGATTACCACAAAAAGTAATTTGACTCGTCCCTCCTTTTCTTTAAAAAAAGCAAAAATCAAGTTTACAGTGAGGCACTTACAATGGAAGTCAATGGGGGCCAATTTTTGCAGGGTTTAAAGGCATAAATGTGAAGCTTATAATTTTCTAAAAGCACTTACATTAATTCTTCAGTTAAAATTTGTGTATTATTTGAGCTGTAAAGTTGTTAAAATTGTCATTTACTGGGATTACAGGGTTTACAGTGGTATGTCGTCATGGCAACGAAGTTGTAGCATTGGATATAATTTTACACAGAAAAGGCAAGCGATTTTATCACACTAAAATAATGTTAACATGCATATTGTTTATGTCTTGTGGCTATACTTTTGAAACTTTTAATTTTTAATGTTTACAAATTGGCCCCCATTCACTTCCATTGTAAGTGCCTCACTGGAACACAGATTTTTGCTTCTTTTTTTTTTTTAAAGAAAAGGAGGGGCATATGGAAATTATTTTTTGTGGTCATCAACATTATGCCACAAACGCCATCGATTGAGCTTAACTTTTATCGAACCTGAACTTTTCCAATAGGAAGAAAGATGTCTGTAAAAAATGTTCAAGTCTTTTAAATCTAAATACAAACTACTTTAGTATATAGTAACAGTTGTACTACAACTCACCCAACACGGTTTCAAACATCCTGTCTTTCTTATAGAACTTACAGAAATATATTATATATTTCACTGACAAAAAAACAAACAAACGTACATACAGGTACCTTTCAACTCCTCGTTCGAATCAGAAATCACCATAAAAATTAAAAATGTAAAAAAGCAATGTTGATGACTTTTTGAAATTTCTGCTCAATGTCCAACTTTGTCCCTCACATAAAGCACAGCCACACCAAAGCTAATGTTCATTCAGCGTTTGCCTGAGTTTTGGTGGGTCGGGGAGCAAAAGTAAAAAGCAAAAAGCAAAAACTCTCAAGTCATCCGTTTATAATAACCACCTTACGGGCAAAAGAAGTTCTGTAATGTCCTACATCGATTCTTCCACTGTCAGTACTTGTTATGCCATTCACAATGTCCCACGCTCACCTCCTCGATGTCCAGATTCTTCCTAGACTTATAGATAAACTCCCCGATGGCCACAAACACGGAGAGGACGAGTCCGGCTGCCAGTACGATGAAGATTCCTCCAATGTTCTCCACACCAAGAGCGCTGGCCTCTTTACTGTCCTCCTCTGGACAGCCGTTCCCTCTCCACCATTTCTCCTTCATCATGTGCAGCTTCCCTTCCTCCTGTAACTGCAGGATGGCGATGGTGACCTTGTCTCGATATGGAGAACCTGAGAGAGAACATTGCAGAGATGAACTGAGCAAATATTATAATGGTTTCCAGGATTTGGAATTAACTTCTGAATATTTCAAAATGGAAGAGGTTTTAATTTAACTAATAAAATTAAACAAATCCTCCAACAAATGCAGCATTTTAATCATTTCAATAGTGCAGTATAAGTCTATGGAGAGCAGCTCATTGTCCATTTTTAAAAGACTCTAAAGTGTTTATGGAGGCCACTGCATGGGATTTTACAGATCAGATTTTAAATGTTTTAGTAAAAAATTACTGTAGGTAAATATAGCTATTAGTACGTTTATACATATAAATAAATATAATTTTATATATTTCTTCAGAGCAGAAAACATGCCTTCATTTTTACCAGATTCTTAATTTCTGTTTTCTTGCATTTCACTTGTATTAAAGCTGAAGTATGTCATTTCTGTATTACACATTTTTGGACAAATCTGTTTTATCTCGACGTACCGATGGGGGTGCCGACTCCGTAGCCCTTTGAGTCGATGAGTCCACCGATCTGTGTGAGGTTACAGTTTCTCTGACTGATGTATTCAATGCTGGTTGACTCCATCAGTAAAGCGTAGTCTGTGGTCAACACACGCTGAATTCCTTCTCTGTTGTTCTTTACCAGCGCTGTGTTCTTCCTACTGCTCATGAACGCCCACATCTTCTCATAGGTGGAGATCTTTGATTTCTGGAATCAGAAATCAATATTTGATAAAGTCTACAGAAGGCTTTATTAATACGATTAGACACTAATTGCTGTGCATTACAATGATTTTACCATGTTTAAGGGGTGTTTTTCAGTATGATGCAAAGTCCGAGTGCTTGAAACCCCATTAACCATGGTAAAATCACTGTAACACACAGCCTCAAGTGGTTTATTGCTTTTATAAAATGACAGCAACAGCAATACGATCACAGACAGCACATAAAAAGAATTCAACTGATGTGCGATCAATTGATATACTATAAGTGCATCAGCTTTTATAGGATTTTACAACTTTGTGCATCTAATTAAGCATATATTTAAGCATTTTCATTCCAATGTTCTTTAAATTCATTAAGTGCCATCCTTTCATTAGAAGATGCAGATTTGTTCTTTTGCACCATGCAAATGCACTTCGGCCCATGCTTCAGGATGGTAGAAAAAGCAACTGTCCTAGGCTAAGGCCACACCTTCTCATGAATATTTAAGAGGAGGTACATCTCCAGAACATATCTAGAGGCCTTTAATCATTGTTGTTTTCAAAGTTGGATGAAACAGTAGTCCAATCCCTATTCCTTTTTTCCCCAAATAACAAAAATTCTCTCAAAATTAAAAACACATGCATGTTATCATCATCTTCTACAGTATATTTGGTAACAAAGAGTTTGTTTTTCCCTTTTGTTTTCCTTTTTCAAGTACCTTTTGTTTTACTCGGCGACTGACTAATACCGAGTTCCTGTTTGATTTCATATTTACTAATGTTTTATTAAATGAGTGTTAATTGGTACTTAAAACATTTTAAATTAATGATTAGATGTCACAAAACATGCAATATGCAATAAAACAAATAATCTGATTATTGTACCTAAAAAGTGTAATCTAAAAGATTACATTACTGATTACATTTTAGTTGTGTAATTTGTTGGGTAAGTAACCTACCCAACGCTGGTGACACATAAACAATAACATGTTCTCTATGGGTGCTGCACAGTGATACAGTATACACAGTATCTAGATAACTAGGTTTTTCAATTAGCTGTTACCAAATTGTGTATTTTAGCATGAGTGGAACCCTGAACTGGCCAATCAGCATCCAGGACCAGATTAAGGAACCAAAATCTGTTTTATAAGAAATTAGGTTTACCTATCTTGTCTTTCAAAAAATATAGAAATATCTCTCCGAATTTTACGTTTGAAATTTGAGGTTTTTTAAAAAAAGTTACAGCTGTAAATAAGCTCACAGTGGACTTCCTGTGCTTATAGCTGACATAAAATTCTTATATGCTTTTCTAAATCAGTGATGTGACAGATGTCCTCAAAATTCTCTCTCATTCTGTCTCTCTCTGTAAGCTGCTTTAATATGTTCTGTATATGTGGAGTTCCCACTAGCAGAGATCTCAGTCCTGTAATCTTTCTTGCCAATCTGTGTGTGTTTAATCACAGGTCTTACTATCTGTAGGTGTAACTGCTGTTCTCCGTTCAACCCTCAAACTGCGCACCTCTTAGTTAAAAGCCAAATAAACTCTTATGCTGTAGATTCAAACACTTAGCACAAAACAACCAGACTGCTATGGGACGACGTAACAAAAGAGATTCCAACAAACAATAATGAAAGGGTTCTTAAACAGGCACAGATTCTGTATGTGGAGACAATGACTTCGAGACACAAAGACTGTGTCTCCAGAGACATCGTTTTGAAATATAACCATTCTTTCAATGAAAACGGTTTGGCACAATCATAATTTTGGCTTATACTTCCTGGAAAGACCAAGAACAATCAAGGGACATTCCTGGTAAAAAGGTTTTCACACTTGGTTTGATTGCTTGGTACTAGCAACTTTTTACTACTGTAGTTGAGTAATGATTCAGGCGAAGATGTCTGCTTTACTGTCTTACGTATTTATCCCTTTAAATGCAATATACAATATAAAAATTACAAGTCATCAACAGCAAATTTATGTTCAATCCACACCAAAAGTGTGTGAAAACACCCAAATTGATAATTTAATGCAATTCTCACAATGAAATTCTACACAATTAGATTTTCTGAAGACAGAGGTTGAAAAAGGAGCTTGTGGTTTGCTTGAATTCTGTATATCTGATGGTAAAATACAAGAATATATAGAAAGTAGTCTAATCAGTCAGAAACATAGCATGGAAAAGGTGCAATGTTGTGTCATCTAACCTTAAAGAAAGTCATAGTGGATCCGTCCCTTACGGCACCATACTCTATTTTAGTTTGTTTGGCCAGATCATCGGCTGAGTCTATAGGGGAGTCCATTCGCTCCACAGTGAGGAAGGCAGCCAGGTTAGCTGTGTAGGACGAGATGATGATGAGGGTGAAGAACCACCAGATACCTCCAACGATCCTGGTGGACAAAGCCTTTGGCATCAACTCTGATCCTGGAATATTCAAACAGTAAATACAGTTACCAAATGAAAATGTTCAAAATTAAACTTGATAGTTGATGTATTATAGTTATCGTATTTCCATTCAAGTTCTTGGAGACTAAAAATCTTTTCTTCGCTTTGGGGTTTAACGGCAATGCATGAAGGATGGATAAAAACTCAAAACAAGAAGGAGATTTAACTGTGTATCTTTTCCATTGTAACAGCTGCTAATTACCCAAAATAAGTCAACCATTTGCATAATGATCTGGAAAGTTGAAAATTAATACTCGCATCTTAGCAGATGGAAGTCAAACGTATCTGTTCACCCTCCTACCAACATTGTTCACCAAGGGAACATCAGGGGACATAAGGGGAACTACTCTTAATTGGTCATAATTAATAAGTATTATTATGAATTAATTCATAATAAGACCTCTTCTTGCACAAACAGCTGAAGATGCTTGACTTGTGTCTTTCAGGCTATTAATTACACTGGCGGACAAAAGTTGGGAATAATGTACAGATTTTGCTCTTATGGAAAGAAATTGGTTCTTTTATTCACCAAAGTGGCATTCAACTGATCACACTGTATAGTCAGAGTTAGTAAAAGTTCTCATCATAAAATCCTCCACGTGCAGCAATGACAGCTTTGCAGATCCTTGACATTCTAGCTGTCAGTTTGTCCAGATACTCAGTTGACATTTCACCCCACACTTCCTGTAGCACTTGCCATAGATGTGACTGTCTTGTCGGGCACTTCTCACGCACCTTACAGTCTAGCTGATCCCACAAAAGCTCAATGGGGTTAAGATCCATAACACTCTTTTCCAATTATCTGTTGTCCAATGTCTGTTTCTCTTTGCCCACTCTAACCTTTTCTTTTTGTTTTTCTGTTTCAAAAGTGGCTTTTTCTTTGCGATTCTTCCCATAAGGCCTGCACCCCTGAGTCTTCTCTTTACTGTTGTACATGAAACTGGTGTTGAGCGGGTAGAATTCAATGAAGCTGTCAGCTGAGGACATGTGAGGCATCTATTTCTCAAACTAGAGACTCTGATGTACTTATCCTCTTGTTTAGTTGTACATCTGGCCTTCCACATCTCTTTCTGTCCTTGTTAGAGCCAGTTGTCCTTTGTCTTTGAAGACTGTAGTGTACACCTTTGTATGAAATCAGTTTTTTGGCAATTTCAAGCATTGTATAGCCTTCATTCCTCAAAACAATGATTGACTGATGAGTTTCTTGAGAAAGCTGTTTCTTTTTTTTTGCCATTTTTGACCTAATATTGACCTTAAGACATGACAGTCTATTGCATACTTTGGCAACTCAAAAACAAACACAAAGACAATGTCAAGCTTCATTAAATGAATCAAATAGCTTTCAACTGTGTTTGATAAGGGCAAGTGATTTTCTAGTACCAAATGACCAATTTAGCATGATTACTCAAGGATAAGGTGTTGGAGTGATGGCTGCTGTCTAGATTTGATCAAAAATGACTTTTTTCAAATGGTGATGGTGCTGTTTTTTTACATCAGTAATGTCCTGACTATACTTTGTGATCAACTGAATGCCACTTTGGTGAATTAAAGTACCAATTTCCTTCCGAAACAGCAAAATCTGTACATTATTCCAAACTTTTGGCCACCAGTGTAGATTCAAACCCAGGATCTAAGCAGCACATGTTTTATGGTGAAACATCAGTAGATTCTTTCACATTTGTTAGCTAAGTAGGTGTTGTAACTCATACCTTGCTGCATAAGGGCTCCGACCCCAAACCAAACACTGTTGATTAAGGTGAAGTTGTTCTCTACGACATCAGAATCAGGGTTGCAGGGATGAGGGTTGTACCATTCATATGGCGTAAACCTGCAGAGAGGCCGTGCAAACACAATCACATCTTTAGCAACACATACAGTATATAATCAAGTCAATAAAGTCTAATGTTATTATTTGTAAAACACTTCATAATTTTGTATCAAAGCAGCTTTACAAAGTGCTTTAATACCTCCAGTGAGCAAATCCTCCTCTGGCTGGCACATATTTAAAATCTATTTCAGAATATCGCTTAATGACATTATGTTTTTATTTTTTTATAACAATCATCACATTTCACATGATAATTCTACCTATAAAATATACAGTATGTCAAGTTAAACCACATATATTCAAGAGAAAAAAAAAGCTAAATCAAATAGCCGTCATTTCTACTGTAAAAAATCTTAAATTACTCAAGTAGACAAACCCATGAATCTAAAATCCAAACACTGAAATCTCAATATCGATACAGTAGATTTTCACAACACCTTTGTGAGAACTTTTTTACATCTACAGAAACCTTTTCAACTTCTCTCCATCTTCAAAAGTTAGCTTAGTCAGGCTAGCTTAGCCAAAAGACAAGGTTAGCATGCTAAACAACAACAGAAACATTCCCTAATAGAGTTTGAAGTAAAAAGATTCTTTGATCATCCTCCAAAATAGTTTTATCACTCTTAAAAGCATGAATACACCAACAAAAGTTAAAGTAGTTAGCAAACTGGCAAAGTCTGCGGATCTGAGCTATTGCTGCTGTGCAGGAAATGCAGATATATTTTAGAGCTAATTTACAGCAATCCTACATGATATAATAGAGACATGATAGCCAATCCAGCCAGTCTGAAGATTAATGTGTGGAGAAAGAGACTGAACTTAATCTAAAGTAGTGTGCAATTAGCAAAGACTTCAAGTTTGTCCGATTTTTTCCCAATTTTTTTGAGGTGCAATTTTTTGAGGTTCGTCTTGCACAACGCAAATTTGACAACATTAGAAAAGATAGGCAGAGGTGCAAAAACCATATATGCAATGTATACAACACATAGGGGTGCCATATTAAGGGGGGGGTGGGGGGGTGCCAATGTAGGTTTCGCATACATCCTCAAAAAAGGGTAGTTGTGCCCCTGCAGTTAGGCTAATGTCAACTATCTATAAGACTTAATAAAACACTATTGTATTTTGTTATATATATTTTTAATTAATCATAACATTTATATATGGGTCAATGACGTGACACTCATTTTTTATTTTTTTTTTGGTCTGCGTTTAATAAATTATTAAAAAACACATTACAAATGCAATTCACACGCTTGGCTACCACCCCTGGAGTCGCGAGTTCGAATCCAGGGTTTGCCGAGTGACTCCAGCCAGGTCTCCTAAGCAACCAAATTAGCCGGTTGCTAGGGAGGGTAGAGTCACATGGGGTAACCTCCTCATGGTCACGATTAGTGGTTCTCGCTCTCAATGGGGCGCATGGTAAGTTGTGCGTGGATCGCAGAGAGTAGCATGAGCCTCCACATGCTGTGAGTCTCCGCGGTGTCATGCGCAACGAGCCACGTGATAAGTCACCGAATCAATTTTTGTGTATAAAATGCTATAAATGTTTTTTAAACAATTTGTAAAAACATCATGAACTCAAAGATTGCATGTCTACGAGCTTGACACGTGTCTTAAACCAGATTTTTATAACAAACTTGTTTGTCAATGACCCATATATTATCACAATTTTGTTTAATATTTTTGTGATGTGAAGATCTGTAATAAATAATGACAGTACTGTACGTGTCATACTTTGTTGACATACAGCCTTATATTGGTCGCAATGCAAAGCGTGAGCAGCAGTTTCCTTCTCTGGTTAACACAACTTCTGTTTACTAGCATCTATTTGGCAGCATGTGAAAATATGCACTCTGACTAATTTGTAATCACTGTTGAAACATATACATGTTCCTATGTAAAAACAAATGGTGTACTTCTATGCCACATTTTTTTTCAAGCATTATTTAAATCTTCAAAGTCTATTTGAAGTTATATCAAGTGTCCATTTAATTATATTATGCAAATGAACAATTGTACCATGTTGCACTCTCACAATGTTTTTTTATTTTATTTTACATTTTACATTTGATTTACTGCTCTCCCTGTTCTGAGCATGCATGGCTACCCAGATAGGAACCATATGGCAAACACCAACAGATTGCTTCAAATTGTCTATAAATCAATAAAAGTATTCATTTGACGGAGGTGGTCCTGACTAAAATGGATTTTACCTGGCAATGACAAAAAGCACACAGCTGACTCCGAGGCAGGCGAGGAGCACATACATCCAGATGTCTGGAGAGAGAGGGTTGAGAAAGGAGAACACGCCTGGGTTGGTGCCATTGGGTTTGTGGTAGAGAATCGAGATTCCCAGAGTCATGAACGGCTTTGAGAAATCAATTACTTTCTCTCTCACGTAAGTGATAGTGAGGGGCGCCACGGCCAAATCTGCCACCTATAACAGAGAAGACATTTGATTTATTAGTTTGTTAATAAATCAAACCAAAAAATGAAGTTGAGAACTCGCTTAAAACCTAAAGACCCCATTAAATGACTTGACAAGCAACTGAAACAGGATTTGAAACAAATCGAAAAGCTTGTCACCTTTTGTAAATAGTTAATATCCTTTAATATACTTCACTATCTTGAACCATGATTTGCTACTTGATATTACTCAGTGATTTTAGGTGGTATTAGGAGAGACAATCTCATTCTAGAGAGCATTTAATTGGACAAAAATCTGTTTTATTTTGATATTTTTGGTCTGTTTTCCTGGAAGAAATAGAGGTTTAGATACCTCAAAGCTAACAAGCATGGACTAAAAGCCACAAAAATCCAATTCCCTGCAGTAAAAACCTTATAAACCATCCTAAGTTGGTTTGTTGCTCTTAGCTGGTCTCCCAGCCTGGCAAGGTTGGTCGGTTGGCTGGTTTTAGATGGTGAAGCAGGGAGACCAGTTTAAACCAGCCAAGACAAGTAGGATTTTTATTTCATTGGGTTGTTAATTACTCAAATAAGCAGATTAAGCAAAAACATGAAGACATAACCAACAAAAATGATCATTTACTAACAAATGTCAAATAAAGTTTTGATTTACATGATCTATCAGCTCTCGGACCATGCCATTCCACTCTCCTTTGTCATTCTGAGCTCCGTATTTCCCATCAGACACCAGTTTGACCTCATAGGAAAAGCCCAAGATGTTGGACAACTCCTTCAGCAGGTCCAGACAGTATCCTTCAAACCGATCATTCCCATACAGCGGCTTATCCGACTTCTTGTACATCACATATGGGTTTTCCTGCAGGGACAAAAATGTTTGATTAATTCCAACCTGTGGATTATGTGGCAAGAATCAAACACTTGTTGATATTCAAGCTTTATTCATTGGCAGATTCCTACCAGGATTGTTGTAACAATTAGCGTCCGGTTGGCCATGGAGTCAGTCACATTGGTGTTTTTCTCTTTGTTGCTGTCAGTCAAGTTAAGGCCATTGTTTGAGTTCCACACTCCAATCTAAACACATAATGAATTAAAAGTAATAAATTCATTTTAAAAGTGAATGCTACATTTTCTAGAGAGTGCTTCTCAACTGGTGGGTCGTGACCTAAAAATGGATTGCAGGCCTGTTCTGATAGGGTTGCAAATAAAAACAATGCTGTATATGCAAATAATAAATGCATCTATGTAATTGTGAATGGATAAGATATCCAAATAAACTTTTAAAAGGAAGGAGAAAACGCTTTCCATATCTTTTGTTGTTGACGCCAATGATAATGAATAAAACTATGCAAAGTGAAATGAAAATTCAATGATATAATTTTTCCTGCCAAGATCATGAAAATTCACTTGACATTTAGAAACCAAACACACAAACTATAAAGACCGCAAATCACACTTCTGCAGTTGTTTATGCATTTACACACTTTTACATTTTCCAATTCTGCCTATGTCATGTTACTAATTTTGCAAATTGTTGGGCCTATGCAGTTCGTGGTAATTTTATTACATTTAAATGTTTGATGTTTCTTTTGAACGAGAAACAATTTTGGTACTGTGTTGATGTCCAATTTAAAATCTGGGTCATGAACCAAAACCAGTTGAGAAACACTGTTTGAGCTGACTCAAATGTGTGGACAGTATTCACAAGTATGTGATTCACAATTATAATTTTAAAGAATATTCTGGGCTCAATTCAAGTTAAGATCAACCGACAGCATTTGTGGCATAATGTTGATTACCATATAAATTTATTAAAACTTGCCCAAAAAATCTGGGTTAGAGTGAGACACTTAAAATGGAAGTGAATGGGGCCAATCCATAAATCTTTAAATACTCACTGTTTCAAAAGTATAGCCACAAGACGTAAATAATATGTGTTAACATGATTTTAGTGTGGTAAAATTGCTCAATAATCTTTTCTGTGTAAAGTTATAGCCAATTTTATATAACTTTGTTGCCATGACAAGGTAACGCCGTTGTGACGAGGAGGGCGTGGCCGGGCCGTGAGGGTGCATGCCTGGTGTGGAGTTGCCCCAATCAGCGGGAGAGAGAGACGAGGAGCTGGGGATGCCAGAGAGAGAGAGAGAGAGAGAGAGAGAGAGAGAGAGAGAGAGAGAGAGATGCCTGTCTGTGTGTGTCTTTATGTTTATACGTAGCTGGCTGAAAAGCAGCGTGTGTTTTTATGTGGTGTTGAAAAGCACCCCATTTTGTTATACACTGAAAAGTGTTTATTAAATGTCTTATGTGGATTGTTCACCCAGCTCCCGCTTCCTCTTTCCACATTAAGAACGAACCTTGTTACAGCCGTAAATCCTGTAATCCCGCAAAAATGACGATTTAGACAACTTTACAGCTCAAATAATACACAAGTTTTAACAAAATTATTGTAAGTGCTTTTATAAAATTATGAGCTTCACATTTCTGCATTTAAACCCTCCAAAAATTGGAGCCATTCACTTCCATTGTAAGTGACTTTTTGCTTTTTTAAAGAAAAGGAGGGACGAGTCGAAATAATTTTTTGTGGTAATCAACATTATGACACAACTTCTGTTGATTGAGCTGAACTTGTATCGAACCCAGAACATTCCTTTACATCTAACAAGGCTAAATAAAACAACAATAGAAGGAATAAGGGAAAAACATGGGAACAAGTACATACAATTGTAGGCTGTAATTTCGCTTTGTATTCTCTGACAAATATTTTTTGCATTGCATGTAAACACAACTCTGGCAACTCTAAAACTACAGTGGAGATGCCTCTCCAAGTGTACATATTCCTCTGAGATGATCTTTCGGTCAAACTGTTTCTGTATTGCAATATTTTCATTTGCTGCGCTACATCACCGATGTCTGATAACTGTTGTCAAAGGGAGCTTTTTAAAACATACATTAAAATCCAAATCAAGCACTTTGTGTGCTATTAGCATGCTCATAAACAGATGTTTTAACAAATGGGCTCTCTGCATTGATGACTGTATGACAGAGTGATGTGTTATTTATCTCTAAATTCATCCAGATCTCTGGAAATCTGCTTAATGTTGCTTTTGGTTGAACCGAGCTGCCCACTGAGAGATTGGCAATGTTTAAAAACAATATGTGATAGAAAATAACACTGAACATCTAATACAATTTGCATGAAATGTTCAGTTTTGCTGGGCAGATGAGTAAAATCAACAAAAATTCATTAATACCTAGAAAAGGGGTTTGAGCAGGTTGTGGGGTACTAATAAAAGGCACTAAAATATATGGTATTACGATGTTTTTTTAGACATGGTATCATTGCAATGCCATAGTATTCTTTGAAGCAACTTGTAGTAAAGTGTAAATACCACGGTAGATGATGAGGTAATCATTCAGTACCAAGGCATATGCCAAAGTATCATGGTATTACCATCTGATACCATCATTGCGCCATGGTACTGCAACAATACTGTTTTGTAAGGGGGAAAAGGAGTTAAACGTCATGACATTCCATACAAACCTTCTTCCACACTTTGTTAAAACGACCACCCTCCATAAACGGCTTGTGAAAAGAAAAGAAAAGCCAGGATTTCACATACAGTACAGTATATGACAGATGTTAAGATACAGCAAGACAAATTATTTTAATAAGGCCTATTATCTAGCAGCATTCACCTACTGTTGGATCTATACAACACAGATCATGCAGATCATGTGTTTCTGTGTTTACCTTTTCCATTCCATCCTCTTTCAGACTGATGATGTCCAGATCGAAGTCTTTTCTCAGACCGTCTGTCTTGTTTATGATTATCTGTCCAGTCAGTCCATTCCACTGAGCCTAAACGAGGATAGAGGACAGAATCTGTTTGTTTTTTTAACCTAAAATTTCATATCATATATGAGGATGTCAAAATGAAGTCATACAAGATAAAGCTCCAATTGTTCATTTGCTATTATTATAATATTTTTTTTATAGCACCTTTTAGCTATTTATCACAAAGTGCTTCACAAACCATAAAATCAAAACGCACTCAGTAAAACACTAGGTTAAAACAAAAATTCACAAAGTAGTAAAAGTAAGCCTATACTAATGAGTTTTTAGACAAGACTGAAAAACAGACACAGATTCAGATTCAGCAGATCTAATATCCCAGGACAGGCTGTTCCATAATAGTGGGGCCTTCACAACAAACGCTCTATCACCTTTAGTTTTGCATCTGGATCTTGGAACAGCCACTTTAGTATATCTGCTATACAAGCTTGAAGAACATTTAAATAAGTCAGATCTTTGGGGTTCAATGACAAATACAACTGAAGGTCATCTGCATAGCAATGAAAATGTATTATGTATTTTCGAATCACAGAACCAAGTGGTAACATATACTGTATAAAGAAAACAAAATTGGCCCCAACAGGGATCCCTGCGGAACACCACAATTTATTGTTGAAAAGGAGGACATCTCATCTCCAACAGACACTACATACTGTATTTTCAACCTAAAGCCACCCCAGATATTCCCACCCATCTCTTCAGTGTATCCCAGGGTGGACTGGCCATAGGTAGAACCGGAAATTTTCACGGTGGGCCGGCCACGAAACGGAGCTGAACGGGCCGCGATAAGCTGAAACGGGCCACAAAACGGCACAGCGATATGCAGAAGTGGACAGGAAAATACATGCACCTACCAACCCCAACCCCAAACAATTTTGTCTTGTTTTTATAAATTGATCTCTGCAAATGTAAATATCCCTTTTCTTAATCTTTATATATTTATATTATGTTTTGTTATTATTGTAAATAAAGGACAGGACTAAAATGTTAGCCCTGTTACCATGGTTTTTCTGAAGGCATACATATTACATAACACATCACAACATATTTTCATTTAAATTGAGATGGCACAATGCAATTTATTAACACTTTGGCTAATTGAATATTAAAAATCAACACTGCTCTAAAAATCTATGTTTTTAAATGAACAAAGGACCCTAAAGTGTTAAAAAAAGTTAATATGCTAAAATGCAAATTTGCACATATTGAAAAATTTTAGCTGCACAAACAAAGATTTCAAACACATTTGTTAAATTATTAGATACATATATATATATATATATATATATATATATATATATATATATATATATATATATATACCTATATATATATATATATAGGTTTAAAAGCTTCTCTTGACAGATAAATCAAATCATTCAATAAAACACTGAGTGGTTTAAATGTTCTAAGTAGGAATGTCATTAAATATAGATACATCGATTACTGACTGACACGTTATTTTCTCAAAATGTTTTTGAGGCATTGATATTTTAACATTAGCCAACATTTAAATTAGAAACCTAATTTTTGAACTTTCCAATTCACAGTGAGTTGGCATTCCATTTACTGTAGTCTGGTGTAATAGCTTTGGGTGATATAACATTTACTGTCACCTCTGTTACCCCTCCATTTGTGCAGCCAATGTTTTGCATGGTGTTTCATTGTGGGTAATGTAATGATATGGTGGACAAACAAATTGGAGAGTTTGGGGGAAAGGACAAAAGAAGCTAAGTTTGGAGTCATTTCGGATTCTAGGTTGATGACGCTGGCCAATACCTCCATTGGCGAATGGCAGGGATGTGCTGCGAAAGGCAGTAAACAGGCACATCCTACAGTACAACTGCTGAAGATTTTGAACACTAGCAAAAAATTATCAATTGTTTCACCACAGGCCAAGAAGCTAACAAATTGTGAAGCTAAGTTTATAGTCAGAGATATGCAGCCGCTTAATGTGACGGACAGTCCATTTTTCCTAAACATGTTGGAGGAAATGCAAGCAGAGTTTAAGTTACCCTGCCACTCACACTTTACTAACGTTGAGTCGAGAAATATGAGGAGACTGTCACGCTTGAGAATGAAGATGAACACAGAGGCTGCAGGTTAACCTAAATGCAGTGTTTTAATGATGAAAATAGACTATTATAAACTTAGAGATTCCACAGATAAATAAAGAGATTAGCACCATTAGCAATAATAATACACAGCACTTAGCATGGAGAAACACACGTAGATAGATCAATGCTGCTTTAGACGAGACTAGACCCTGACTGAAGGAAAGTGGTGAGTATAAATAGAGTCCTTGATTGGTGTGTGACAGGTGATGCCAGTGATGGGATTAGTGTTGATGAATGAAAGCAGGTGATAGTGGAGGACTGGGAGTCCAATGTGGGGCGTGACAGAGACAAAGACTATTGTGCAATGAGTAGCCCTATTTATATCAGAAAAAAATGCTATAGATAGATAATCATCAGGAGAATTTTCTGATTATCGATGTGTGAAAAAGCCATCAATCCCAAGCCTAGTTTTTAGTAATATATTGAGCTAGTCTGCTAAACATACTGTATATTTTCAAGTTAAATATTTTTCTCTTCTTGGTACAATCGCTCAAAAACACCCCCATTTAAAAATAGCCTCTGAACAAAGATACCAGACATACCCAAAGCCATAGATCACAAAGAGTTACGTAACAGTATGAACAGAAGTGCCCAGAGCAATAGATCAGCTCTGTTCTACAAGGACGCATCAGTAAATGGACTTTCTTTTTTTTCACCCAATTTGGAATGCCCAATTCCCAATGCACTTTTAAGTCCTCATGGTCGCGTAGTGATTTGCCTAAATCCGGGTGGCGGAGGGCGAATCCCAGCTGCCTCCGCGTCTGAGACCGCCAACCCGTGCATCTTATCATGTGGCTTGTTGAGCGCGTTGCCACGGAGACATAGTGCGTGTGGAGGCTTCACGCCATCCACCGCAGCATCCATGCTCAACTTCCCACGCGCCCCACCGAGAACGAACCACATTATAGCGACCACAAGGAGGTTACCCCATGTGACTCTACCCTCCCTAGCAACCGGGCCAATTTGGTTACTTAGGAGACCTGGCTGGAGTCACACAGCACGCTCTGTGATTCAAACTAGCAAACTCCAGGGGTGGTAGCCAGTGTCTTTTACCACTGAGCTACCCAGGCCCCCAAAAAAGTAAAAGGACTTTCTAATCAACCTCATGAGGAGTGGAAATGTGAGTTTAGCTTGAGTTGTGGCCAAAAGCCAAATGGAATGGCCAATCTGTCCAACAAATCATTCAGTGATTATTTTACCCAGCATTCAGACCATAACATGTGACATTATGGGGCTGCAGTGGTCATACAGTCAACAGACATTCGCCCAAAGCCTCATGTAAATGCAGTGTTGTACAATTCCAATGGATTATTTCTTTAATTTTGCAACTTTTTAAGAATTAAAACGGGGTGGGTGGCATTCCTTCATAATCTTCTGGGTCTTAAACACAGCTTCATATACTCACACAGTGGTCACATGCCATCTGTCAAGATTTTTTCTATTCATTACTCTCTAGTGTAAATCTCACTTGATCCATCCGGTTTATCATCACATACTGTACATCACGCTCTGTACATTGCATTTACATTGAGCTGCATTTAACACATGCATGGCAAGTTCAAACACACAAAACCCAGCAGAGCTTAGTGTGGATTGCATTGGGAACCCAACTGTCACAGCAGTTGTCATTAAAAACATCACATCATCATCATGATCATCAGGACTGGACAACACACAGATGGAGATGGAACTGTTCAGTGTCAATCTATAAATGTACTTGTAAAGAATTTCAAAGATGCATTAACTACAGGATTGTCTCTTGTGCAAAATTACTTTAAATTCGGTGACAATGACAGTAGAGTTGCAATTTGTAATTTGCACTGCTAGATTTAACAAGGAGAAATTACCGTTAAAACTTTAGCACAACTAATTTGATTACTCACAAACACAGCAAGGAATATGATGAGTTTGTTAAAGCTAAATTAGAGGATAAGTTTAATCATTCAGAATTCAGTTAATGCGAGTTAAAAACTGTTTTGTTTTTTTAAAATCAGAAATCTTACCAATTTAATGCGAGTCTGACAAGAGGCTATTCAGAACTGAGTTAATGTGAGTTAATAATCTGCTTTTTGTTTATTACTGAGACCAGTTACTCTGAAACATGGAAGACATAGATATACAGTAGAGAATGAAGTTATTATTTAACTTTCTATCGACGTTATATAATTAATTATGAGCAGGGTTGGGAGGGTTACTTTTGAAATGTATTCCACTACAGATTACGGAATACATGCTGTAAAATTTAATTTGTAACGTATTCCGTTAGATTACTCAAGGTCAGTAACGTATGCTAAATACTTTGGATTACTTCTTCAGCACTGGTAGATTTTTTCACTTGTTTTAACTATAAAAACTCTGCCAGTACAGTAAGACAAAATACACATGTTAAAATACATTCTCTGAAAAAACTAAATATCTTATGCAGTGTTGTTACTAAAACAAGATTAATCAAATTTCTCTTGTTTTAAGGATTTTTAGATATTTTTACAGGAAAACAATACAAAAATGATTATCAAGAATATGATTTTTGCCCTAATATCAAAGGTCTTACTAGAAAAAAAATATATGATCCAATGTGAATTTTCTTGATAAAAAAATATGATTGTGCCTGGTAACATGTGCATGTAAAATGGCTAGAAATAGCATTTTAACTTAGCATAAAGCTGACAATTTACACAAGGTTTATTTCTATTTCTTCTGCTCCAAACTTACTTCAAACTTACTTCTCTGTCTGCTCGTATGAATGTAACACATCATAAGAAAGTGTTTCACCGCTGTTCAAATGCACTTTGGATCGCATCATTTATATGTATAAATGTTTTCCATCTGAAAGGTCTAAATATTAAATGAAACAAATGACAATAAAATGCAAAGTAATCTCTTCAGTAATTAAAAAATACTTTTTGAATGTAACTGTATTCTAATTAACAATGATTTAAATTGTAACTGTAGTGGAATACAGTTACTTATATTTTGTGTTTTAAATAAATTAATAATAATAGATTTAATCAAATTAATAGATTTAAAGGAGTAGGTTGTACTTATTGGTGTAAAAAAAAATCTCCAATAAGACCATTTTGATTGAAGAAGAAAACGAGCAAGGCACTCAATCTCCAATGCATAAAATGTAGTTTCATTGGGCAACAAACATTAAAAAGCCAACATGTCAGGGCATGAGAAAAAACATACCAGTATCCTATTTAAGTGATACTCAATTGGCAGCAGCCAATTGGCTTCAATCATTAATCAATCATTCAGTTAATCACAAAATGGAGTATTTCTACATCCACATAACGTACAGACAAAATACCACCATTTTGATCTTTTCCAATGCTATCATCAATTCACTAAACATCCACCAATAAAGACGAATTATCATCCAGAGTAATCTGAGATAAATCTGAGATAAATGTGTTCTGGCTTCATTTTCAGGCATTCGGTGCATAGCCAGTGTAGTTGTCAGCTTCAGTAATTCAACTAGAGCCATTAAAGACTCTTCCAACAGACCTCCATCCTTTAATCTACAATGCCAACTGCTGACTCAACAATACCTCTTCCAAAACAAGAAGCTCAGACAGGAACATTTAGATGAAAAGAGAAACTTTCCTTGAGTAAATTCTCAGCTCTTAATAAGTGGTTCAAAACACACTGGGTGCAAGACAACTTCAAGAAAAGTAAGTAATGTTGCATTTTGACTTTTTAACTGAGTATAATTATGTTGCAGTTGTGCTTTAACACAGGTGCGTTTAAACAGATGTATTTGTAGGCTACCTCTTTGAACATGCTGATGAATCGTGAGCCGAAGCGCCAGGGTTTGTGTCGGTGACACTGGAGTGAGCTCACGGTGATCTGAGACGCCCGCTGAGACGCCGTGGCAAACATATAAACTGCATCATACATTAATGCTGCTTCAGTCTGCAACATGGACAGGGAGACAATCCATCACACATGTAACCTGAACTTAATCAGTCTATTCAAATAATTAAACAATTCACTTGTCACTGGACACAATAAGACAACGTGGGATACAGTAGAGTAGATACAAAGATTAGAGCCAATGCTATAAAATCATCTAAACTTATACTAATAAAAAAGTACCATTTTAATAAAACATATTTGAACACACATTCAAGTGGTAATACCTTTTGGACTTGTACTATTTTAAAACAAAGTTTTTGTGGACTTGGTATCTTGGTTATAAAATGTTTTTGTACATAGTACCATGGTAATACCATGATTTTTAGACATTTACTATAATAATACGATGTTTTTTGGACATGGTACCATGGTAATACCATGTTTTTTGTACATTTACTACAGTAATGCCATGTTTTTTGGGGGCATTTACTATAGTATTTCCGTGTTTTTTGGACATGTACAATGGTAATACCATGTTTTTTGGATATTTACTACTGTAATACCATGTTTTTTGAACATGTAAAATGATATTACCATGTTTTTGGACATTTACTATAGTAATGCCATGTTTTGTTTTGTTTTTTGTACATGTACAATAGTAATACCATGTTTGTTGGACATGTACAATGGTAATACCATATTTTTGGACATTTACTATAGTAAGAGCATGCTTTTTGGACATGTACAATGGTAATACCATGTTTTTTGTACATTTACTACAGTAATGCCATGTTTTTTGTGGGGCATTTACTATAGTATTTAACATTTTTTACCATGTTTTTTGGACATCTAAAATGATATTACCATGTTTTTGGACATTTACTATAGTAATGCCATGTTTGTTGGACATGTACAATGGTAATACCATATTTTTGGACATTTACTATAGTAATATCATGTTTTTTGGACATGTACAATGGTAATTTCATGTTTTTTGGACATGGTACCATGGTAATACCATGTTTTTTGGACATTTACTACAGTAATGCCATGTTTTTTGGGGGGCATTTACTATAGTATTTCCATGTTTTTTGGACATTCAGTATAGTAATACCATGTTTTTTGGGGCATTTACTATATTAATACCATGTTATTTGGACATGTACAATGGTATTACCACGTTTCTGGACATTCAATATAGTAATAGCATGTTTTTTAGAATGTACAATGGTAATACCATGTTTTTTGGATGTAAAATTGTAGTACCATGTTTTTGGACATTCAATATAGTAATACCATGTTTTTTTTTGGACATGTACAATGGTAATACCATGCTTTATGGACATTTACTATAGTAATAGCATGTTTTTTGGACATGTACAATGGTAATAGCATGTTTTTTTGGACATGTACAAAAGTAATACCATGCTTTTTTGACATTTACTATAGTAATAGGATGTTTTTTGGACATGTACAATGGTAATACCATGTTTTTTTTGGACATGTACAAAAGTAATACCATGCTTTTTGGCCATTTACTATAGTAATAGGATGTTTTTTGGACATGTACAATGGTATTACCATGTTTTTTGGACATTCAATATGGTAATACCACGTATCTACACACACAAGTACCATGATATTACCTGATTTGTGAGGGGTGAAAATACCATGATATATGAATATGGGAATCATTCAGCATCATGGTATTACCATCTGATACAGTCAATGTGCCATGGTGCGTCCACAGTATGTTTTTGTATAAAAATGTTTTAATATTTTAGAAAAAAAATCTATTCTGTGTAAATTTTTTTAGATAAACAGAGAATCCACAGACTGTCATCATGCGGTCCAGCAGGCCAGTTTCAGGTTTGGGTGGAGCCTGCAGTCGCTCCATAGACCATTTCTCCACCACTGACGCCACCTGAGGGTTATCGATGTTGAGCAGACGGAAGCCAGTCATGTTCACCCCACTGTATCTGTATGGCTCCAAGTCCAGCGCAAACAGGTCCTGCAATGTATCATACCGCAAAACGCTGAATCCACTTAAATACTCATTCATTAGAGATATAAACCCAAACAGCGCACACTGCGTATCCTGACATTGCCAGCATTTCAATATGAATTCTCTAAATGAAAGGTGATGTGTGTATTTTTATGTTAAAATACATTGGGAAAAATATCCACACACAAAAAGAACTAAATTATACTACACACAAAATAAAATACATCAGAAAAAAATACAAACTGAATAAAAGGCGGTCAGACATTTTAAACCAATAGCGAAACTGTAATTATTTTTGAAAGAATGTGATTGGCGGGATGCTCTATGTATTTGGTTGTTAATCTGGAGTTGACAAGGAGAATGTAATAGTAATAATGTTTCGTGACAGCCTCTTGTTTAACAATAGCTGAGTTTCTCTCGAAACGTTTAACATTTTTAAGCGCATTCCTAAAAATGCGACTAAGGAAAATATGAATCCTTGCGCATTTCCATCCAATATCTTGATCAATCCGTTGTGTTATCTTGAGGGAGCCGCCTTGTCATGATGGAGCAGCTGAATGACTTACTTTGGGGAAAGTTTTATTTGCAGGATTGGAGCAGTTGTACCTTGTTTTATTAAATGCTGCCAGGAGAATAGAATAAGTGTAATATCTGATATATGAGGGCCGAAATGGGCTGAAATGTCCACACGCCGCCAATCTCCGCATACCTGGGAGCGCTCAGAACTGTTCTGGCGGATTTTGAGGACCCATTTTGGGTTAAACATTTTCGAATGTCAAGGGCTTTGTTCAAAGAATTGTGTGCCCAGGTTGGACCTGCCGTTGGGCCAGTCACATCGAGCTATCGCACACTCATAACATGTGCACAAATGGTCAAATCACTTCATCGTTTTGCGAATAAACTGTTTCCATCACCTTAATGTATATTTTAACTAATGCAAAACTCTAGAAAATCCACCTCTGCCTAGCCCATTAAATTTAAGGCGAATTTTGTAAGGTAGGCACTGGTTTCTTACTTTAATCAGAAATGTAAGACTATTGCTTTGTTAGTAATGTAACCATTATTGTGATGACAGGACAATTGACAGATCTTACGCATACAAATTATTGTGCAAATTAACTGTCAGTTTAAGAGGTTTAAATGCAAGTTTATCATAAAATAATTTCAATTAAGAAAGCATAATGTAAACAAATAATTGCTGGGTTTCAAATACGAGTAAATTTATTTATTATTATTTTTTTTATTTATTTTTTTTTGGCTTCTGTGTACCATGGATCAGAATCCAGCAGGCACCCCTGAATCCAAAGACACCAAATATGTTGGAGAGTTACTTACAAGAGTAGTGAAGAAGAAGTGATAGTATTCTGTCATCATGCCCATTGACAACAGCTACAAAAAAGAGAGATTGTTAGGCTGACTAAAGGAACTGCCGTGAAGAGTCATGAACTATAGACACAAATGGACTTATCGTGCTCAGTCTGAACACACATGGCTTGGAACAATGACATAAATAAAGTATACTGTATCTTTGGCCTTTTCCCTGCAGAACAAAAAACAAAACAAAACAAAAAAAACACCCTCAGCAAAAACCAGCCTAAATTGGTCTTAGTTTGTCTACAATACGAATCAGCCTGGTATGTTGGCTGGTTTTGGAGGGGTTGAGACAGCTTACACCAGCTAAGGTTAATATGAGATGGCTTTTCAGCAGGGTTGCCAAATAGTGAAGGCAAAAGTGATCCCTAAAATTTTAGAGAGAGAATTATTTTTTATAAACACGATGACAACAATACCTCAAAAAAAATGCAGGGCAGAAAACCAAACAATCAGTTGCACTGCATGAAAATTAGTATTTTATCGATGTACCATACACAATAGGATTTGATGATGTCACAAAATATGACATAATCATATTGAGAACTTTACTACTGTATGCGATATGTGCGTGTAACCTGTTTCAGGATGTCTGCTGCACTCTGGTATGAACAGTCAAATATGACGCAGAACTCTTTTCCCTTCTTCATCTCTTTAAGGAGCGGCCGGGCATCTTTACTTCCTGTCGGTAACTGTCGGATTTTAATCTTGATACTGTATCGTGATGGAGCTTTGATTAATTCTTGTAGACGAATTAGCCCTTTAAAACATCACATAGACAAAAATCAGCAAAGGAAACATTATAAAAATGCATACAATATGACAAGTTATAAAGAGCTTAATAGATTCTTAATGGCCATATTTAGCAAATAACCAATAACCTTTTAATTTGAAACCACATAAAATAAAATAAAAATATTTTATATATATATATATATATATATATATATATATATATATATATATATATATATATATATATATATACCTGTATGTATTAAATTAAACTAAACAGGAAGAGTAATACTTAACCCCCTTTTTTCAGAACAGGAAATGTTTTGGTAATTTTTTACATATTTTTTACCCCTGAAGAATTCCACATACAGTAGTTAATCATATAATAATTCCACTGAATAATAACAATAATCTTATTCATAATGAAGAATCATGCAGATGGCTCATTCCAGATATTATCTCTAGGCAAATATCAACACAAACATTTTCCATAAAATGTCAAATCCATTGCAGAAATGTAATTACAGAACATTTTTCATGAAGTTCTATCACCCACGCTCTAGTTATTACACTCACATGCTGGCTGGGTCCATAAATGCTGTATTACATACACACATTTTGACAGATGAATTTTAATGCATTCTAAATGCTTATGTGTATATGTGAATATTTTGGATTGATGCTAATATCTCCTGAAGGAGTGACATTTGCACTGGTCACCTGTAAATGCATTTATAAATCATAATTTTTGAATTAGCTTTTTTTTTTTTTTTCAAAGTCTAAGCAAGCTTATATTTGCAGTATCCCAATTCTTGTTTGCCTCTACGCTTTTCTAGATCAGATATAAATCAATCTCTACTACCTCAATTGTTTCTCCTAGCATTATATTAAATGGAGAGAGCAAGTGGAGACTTTTGCTTAACTCTTCTACTTCTCAGATTTTTCTCCTGAAAAATATACCCCAGTAATCTCCCAGAAGTGATGTCAGATGAGATCTCATTGTCTCAAACTGTGCTCAGATTTGCCAAGACACCAAAGCCTGCAATTAAAACTCAAGAGATCTCATTATGAACTCAAACATTTCTCATCAAATTTTCTGGGCTATTCTATACACATTCATTTATAGCTTTATATTCTTGCTCTATGTAAACACTGTCTCATTTGTGTCTATTTTTATCTCTCAATTTTTGGAGAAACATATGAGACAAAGTTGATCCTTTAATTAAACAGAAATTAGATCTCCATTAAGTCTCATGAGCTATGAAAGAGCAACCTCTGAATAATTTGCTACAACATGATCACACAGGAAATCCATATGTTGCTTCCGAAAGTTCACATACCCTGAAATCAACCTCATTCAGCCGAATTACTGACATCATCCCACATTAAACATTTCTGCATCAGTTCAGGTATGAACACATTTCTCTCTAGCGCTACTGAAAGCATGTTGCATGAGCAATGAGACATGGTCATCATACATTACAAAAACAGTGTATTCGGTGCAGATTATGAAAGCGTATAGCATGTTAGCCCATTAGCATCATGAATGTAAAAGATAAACATTGAAAATTACACTTTATCTACTGCATATTTCTTTCTTTAAATCATTATCAAGTAATTAAAACAGCTTCTTTTACTGATCTCATGTGAAATCTACTCATAGAATGAGGCATGAGGTCATTGATAACATATTTTAATGTCATATTAGTTGATGTTTAACAGTCTTATAAATGTTCCTCTAAAACGCCTCCCCCTGCAGCGTGGCCGGTGTCTGAACGTTCGTTTGTTTGTTGTTTTGATTTTCTTTTTACTGTTTTTGAATGAAGAAAAACTTCTCAGTGAGTCTGCCATGACCTTTAGTGTTGGTGTTTGGGTTAGGGTGTATGGTTAATAAAATATGCATTCCTGTTGACTATATTAAATCATTTACAACTAAAAATACAACTCGCTTCTGGCGCCACTCTTTGGACATTCCTGGAAACTGAAGCTTACACGTTCAACAACACTTCCAGCTTCAGCCACTGGGGGGCAGTGATTAGAATTTTGGTAAGCACAGACCGATTTCAGCAGAAGAACTTTTCACCTACTCTTGCCAAATTCACAGCATGATCGGTATGCTTGATATCCAGGATACCAGATTCTTTAAGTCAGCTCACCTGTTGCATCTTCGTAGACCACAGTCACAGCTTTCCACTTGTAGAACTGCACTATATCAAGCACAGCTCGACTGATAGAAGCATAATCTGGGTACAGGTTGATGTAGAAGCTGTCTTTGTTGTCCACAGATGGATGTTTCCAGCGAGTCTGTATGTGAGGGACCTCCAGAGCATTACAGATTGACTGGACGGCACTCACTGAAGAACTGTGAGACGGGCCAAAAACTGCGGCCACACCCAGAGCCAACTGATCACAGGCTGCACTCGAGACAACAACAACAACTTTATTAGACAAAGCAGTGTTGAAATTAAATTATATCAAACTGATTACATAGTAATGTGATCAATATAACGTTCATTCAATTTAGAGAAAGAGATATGGTTATTAAACGACGTTAAGCTGTATCAGCAGCATCTGTGTCGATTGCTGTCGATTACTACAGACAATCATTTTGAGTCCCTCAGTTTGTAAAACTGAACAAAAACTATATTTACATCGGTAATGCACTTACAGTGGAAGTCTGTGGGGCAAGGCATTTAGGAAGGTTTAAAGCAGAAATGTGAAGCTCGTATTTTTGTTAATGCACTTACAATAATTATTCTACAGAAATTGGAGCTGTTTAGTTGTCTTAATTTTACTTTTAGCAGTGTGACTACTGTTGTAGGTGGATGGACTTCTTGCTAAGCATTACAAATGTAATTCCAGTGAGTGAATCTTTCTTTATGCAAACAGACCATTTCTGGTATCCTTGTTGGTGTAGAAAGAGGAGGCATGTGGATACAAAAATGCAGGGGAGTGGATATAGTGACACCCAGGGCCGAGAGGTGCGACGAACTTGGTGTGCGCACATTTTAAAGTCGGCATAAAACGGAAGTTGCGACTGACTTCCGTATTGTGATGAATTTCCGAGTGAAACAGCTTATCGAGCAAGAAAAAAATATGGGGTGAGGATTTGAGTTTATCCACTGGTTGTTGATTGGATTGTGAAAATATGGGCGTTGCATAGCGGAATGGAGGCAGATCTGAATGAGAGTTTGCAGTGGACACACACACCCCTACCACCGTGGTGCTCGAGTCAGAGCTGGCTATCGGTGAAATTGAGCAGCAATCTCAATACATTTATGATCAAACTGACAACATAAATGCACGAGCACATTGCGGTCTTTGCTTACGATGAGGCTGTAGAAGTTGAAAAACGAGTGAGTAAAAGATAACTATATTTTAACGTTTTGAATCACAATACGCTACATATAAAGGGGGAAAAAACACTTTTTCGTGCTGTGCATCCCAGGATAACTGCATTTGAAAATATAAATAAACTCCAGAGTCATCCGAAGCATTGTATTCATTAGTGATCACCTCAGCAATTCAGGCGTGAAATGTCTAAAACACAACTGTGAATTTGCCGTTATTCCTCCTCATTCAAAATGTAAATTCAAGCCAGCTGACCCGTTACCAAGGGAGTTTGGGTTAAGGAACGATAGTTTTGAAGGAAAACAGATGAAAATACACCTTGCCATCTTCCCCAACATGCGATTGACGCTTCGTTGAACTCTACGCAAGGTTGTGGTATTTATAAGAAACTGGCCTCGCGTTGCTCACAAGCTCATAAAGAAAGAAAGGACATGCAGCATGTATTTAAGACTTTCTCAGCTGACGTCCTTCCTTCAAATATTGGATTACACTTTGTGTTAAGTATGCTAGGAAAGACAGATGGACCATGCAAAAATCTGCTGTAGCTCGATTATAACTGTGCATGTAAATGTATTTTGATGTTTGTCCCGATGCATTGCCCCACAGACTTTCACTGTAACATTCCTTCAAGTGATTATATCAGACTCAAACCTCTTCTGGAGGCCTCGAAGCTGTCAAACAGGTTGATTCTCTGTATATCGTAGGTTAGAGTGGTGTTGGGCATTAACGTTCTGTTTCTGTTAATGTTGGTTACTGCGAATTTGAAGGCAAGTTCCTCCACACTGATTGGCTCGTTCTCGAGAGTCTCGAAAATCCCACCTGCATAGACAGAAAAAAAACTTTGCATGATTGTTTATCTTGTCATTCATCTAAGATGAATTTTTTGATTCCTCTACCACTAAACGGAATTGCAAAAATAAACACTTTTTTCCAGCACTCTTCCCATCTCTCATTGTTTAGATGAACAGGAACAAACTCACAGGATTGATTATAGCTATTTTTGGGCCACTCAGAAAATAAACCATTGTTTTGTAGTGTTTACATTCAGGAAGTCATCTTACTTATAGTGGTCTCTGTATATTAAACTTGGATAAGAGAAAGTATCGTAAAACACACTTCACCTTTACTTTAATTTGTGCTATAATAACCATCCCTATTGTCATTTACACAAACACAGTTATGATTATTATCTCATAATCTCAGTGAATGTTGCTGATGTATACTGTGGCAACACAAAACTGGATTTATGGATTTCCATTAAGTCATGATGTTTCTAATCCTTCAATGACCTTAGAGGGATAGTTTGCTTAAAAAGGATATTCAATTCCTCATCATTTACCCACCCCTTTGTCCTTACACACCTGTATGACTTTCTTCTGTAGAGCATAAAATGTGACATTAGGAAGAATGTTAGCCTCAGTCACCATTCACATTCATTGCATCTTCTTTCCATTATATTTCAAGTCATAGATGTTTTGAACAACATGAGGGTGAGCAAATAATGACAGAACATTCATTTTTGGGTGAATTATGCCTTTAAATGACCTTAAATCCAGATGAAAACTATAGACAGAATATTACAAAATAAACAATCGGACAGCTATTTTGACAGAGAAAACAGGATGTATTTGACCAAAATTCCCGTTATCTTCAGCAAGCTGACTTACACTACACTACTTCAAATAACTGTTAGAAACAGCCCAAGTTTCCTCGTTCTAAAGCGACGCTTTTGAATTAGAAATGGAGGCTTGTGCGCATCTTTGGAACTAGCAATGGAAGCTCCTGATCCATGGCATAAGAAAGTAGTTCCATGCACAAATGCGATTTTTGTGACAGTCCTTACTTTTTCCTCATTTTTTTATTTTTTATTGACTTGTTCTTTGAACTGTTGTATAAAAGCAATATCACACTCGCTATTGTTCTGCATGGCTCTAAATCATCCCGGCTGAGATTACCTGCGGCTGAATCACAGCCGTGCTGATGTAGTGTCATATAGTACAATTGCGAGTGAGATATTGCTTTACTTACAAGGAACAATTGTATTTTTGTAAATTAACATTAACAAAGATGAATAAATGCTGTAAAATTCATGATACCTAATGCATTTACTAATTTGAACAAATTAAACTTTATTGTAAATTTTCAACGAAACGTTCACAAATTCACACATAATGACATTTGATAAGAGAGGAAAAGGACAAGCGTTTTCACTGTGCCCTTGTTGAAATAAAAACGTAACACTTCCATTCTTCAATGTCAAACAGAGAAGAACCAATTAGAAACAGAGCAATTACAGTCCTTCGTCTCACAGACTGAAACATATTTTCTGTTAATGTAAATCTGCTTTCATTCCTTAAAATGAACGCGACTCTGCAATGACACTTGCTGGTAAAGAAACAGACTGACAAACAAATCTTGAGAGAGGAGATGTCAAGCAGCATTTTCAAACTAAGTTGTTATTATTACTTTACTTGTACAGAAAAAAAAAAGATGCAATGAAAGTTAATGGTGACTGAGGCTAACATTCTACCTAACATCTCCCTTTGTTTTCAACAGAAGAAAGTCATACAGGTTTGGAACAACATGAGAGTGCAAATGCTGCCCATGTTGGCAGCTAACTAGGTTTTGGAACAGAGCGTTTGTGTGCACATTTTCCCCAGAGTGTTGGGATTAATGATGTTCAAAATAGTTCTCCAACACTCTTTTTCTTTGTTCTTTTGGACTAAATCATCCAATCAGCACATCTGTTTTTTCAGTCCACCTGTTTATAAATGACAACTCTCGAACAATCCTCAGATGTCATTGGTTTGCTGTGAGTGCCTCAAAACCAATTTCAACAGGATTTTTTTGTTGAGAGATTGTGACTGATGTTTTAAGAGAAGAGAGGTAAAGACTGAGAGTGCAGTGGCTCCCCTCTGGGCCCTGATTGTCAATGACCTTTTTATTCCACTGCTGGTGTGGCACCTTTCATCCAAAACACTGAGAGATCCTTGTGTGGGCGCCACACTCACTCAGATTGAGCATTTTAAGCACAAGGGTTAATGACAGCGTGCAAACCATGGCAGGCGGCAGCTGGTTCCTGCATCTGATCGTGGGAATGTTTCATTCTCGAGGGAGGAATAAAAATACAGACTTTCTCATTCGTAATCTCGAGGTATAATGACATTTCACTGTGGCTGTTCGAGCAGAACCATTTACAGGCTTATGTGAAAACGGCATAAAAATCTAATATGTGCTAAAGCTTCAGATGTGTAAATTATTCCCATGGAGCCACTCGGTGCTCAAATACATTTCAATGGTCATGACAGATTTATAATTCCACTTGTGTGTCTGTTTAGTCTGCTTTAATTATGCTTATTGTGCATAAATTAACTGCATTATAAAGACATTTGTAAATTCTATAAATGTCATAAAAGCATCAATATCATAAACTTTCTCGGTGTAAAAATTAGACATAGTTGAACATTTTTATATCTCACTCTTTATATCTACAAAATTGGTGTAGGAGACTCCATAAAGGAAGCAAACTTTGCCTATAACAATTTATGTATTACTTAATTATACGGGTCAGCTGGCTTGTTAATTCCATCCAAATATTCTCACTGTTTTATATAAGACATTGCGTGCAGCAAAGTTATTTCGCTGATGTTGAATAAATGCTGCATTTAAAGTCAACATGAAGCATCTTTCACAACTATATGTCTGTAATCTGATGTACAGTATACCTCTATAATCCAATCATAGCTCTAGAAAAAAGAATAACTAAAGATAGTAACCACAGACTGGTTCTTGTCCCTTTCACCTGTCAAGAATATGTTTGCACACCATATTAGAATATTAATGCAGAGCAGCTGTGCAGGCAATACAGAAACGCCATTCATTTTTTTTTTTTTTTTAATGCTTTTTCAATTTCCAGCTTAAATAAGAAAAATTTCTCTCTCAGGATGAGAGGAAGCCGACCATGACGGGGTCTTGATCTGCTTGTTGCCGGGTTACTGGTTAAGTCACCAGGTTTTCTCAGTGCAGTGAGTAAAGTCACTGATGTCATCAAAAACTAATTCATTTTCAATGCCAGAGGGCTGCAGGGTCAATGCTTTACATGAGCTGAAAAACTCTTGTGATGGGGTTGAAAAAAGGTTTTGACATCAAAAGATCTTGTTAAATTAAATTAAATGTCAAATAAATTATACTATATATATATACACACACACACACACACACACACACACACATACACACACTGGCAGCCAAAAGTTTGGAATAATGTACAGATTTTGCTCTTATGGAAAGAAATTGGTACTTTTATTCACCAAAGTGGCATTCAACTGATCATAATCAGGACATTAATAATGTGAAAAATTACTATTACAATTTGAAAAAAATTCAAATGGTTCTCATCAAAAAATCCTCCACGTGCAGCAATGACAGCTTTGCAGATCCTTGACATTCTAGCTGTCAGTTTGTTCAGATACTCAGGTGACATTTCACCCCACACTTCCTGTAGCACTTGCCATAGATGTGGCTGTCTTGTCGGGCACTTCTCACGCACCTTACAGTCTAGCTGATCCCACAAAAGCTCAATGGGGTTAAGATCCATAACACTCTTTTCCAATTATCTTTTGTCCAATGTCTGTTTCTCTTTGCCCACTCTAACCTTTTCTTTTTGATTTCTGTTTCAAAAGTGGCTTTTTCTTTGCAATTCTTCCCATAAGGCCTGCACCCCTGAGTCTTCTCTTTACTATTGTACATGAAACTGGTGTTGAGCGAGTAGAATTCAATGAAGCTGTCAGCTGAGGACATGTGAGGCATCTATTTCTCAAACTAGAGACTCTGATGTACTTATCCTCTTGTTTAGTTGTACATCTGGCCTTCCACATCTCTTTATGTCCTTGTTAGAGTCAGTTGTCCTTTGTCTTTGAAGACTGTAGTGTACACCTTTGTATGAAATCAGTTTTTTGGCAATTTCAAGCATTGTATAGCCTTCATTCCTCAAAACAATGATTGACTGATGAGTTTCTAGAGAAAGCTGTTTCATTTTTGCCATTTTTGACCTAATATTGACCTTAAGACATGACAGTCTATTGCATACTGTGGTAACTCAAAAACAAACACAATGTTAAGCTTCATTTAATGAACCAAATAGCTTTCAGCTGTGTTTGATAAGGGCAAGTGATTTTCTAGTACCAAATGACCAATTTAGCATGATTACTCAAGGATAAGGTGTTGGAGTGATGGCTGCTGTCTAGATTTGATCAAATATGACTTTTTTCAAATAGTGATGGTGCTGTTTTTTACATCAGTAATGTCCTGACTATACTTTGTGATCAGTTGAATGCCACTTTGGTGAATTAAAGTACTAATTTCCATCCAGCAAAATCTGTACATTATTCCAGTGTATATATATATAATGTTATTTCATTATTTAATATACTATATGAAATTTTAAATTACATTTTATTTCATAGGTAACACTTTACAATAATGTTGTATTTGTTAATATTATTTAACTACATAATTAAACATTAACAAACAATGCACAATACTTCTACATTACTTATTAATCATTGTTAATGTTAATCTCAAAAACATACTAATACATTTACAAAACTTTTAACTGAAAAGTTCTATATGTTTTCATTAGTCAAAGCACTGTGAACTAAAATTAACTTACAATGAACAAAAATATATTTAGAAATTATAATCAAGAATAATAAATGTTATAAAAAATATTGTTCATTGAATGTTGGATTTAATTTAATTTAATTTAATTTAATTTAATTTAATTTAATTTAATTTAATTTAATTTAATTATTTATGACTTTACATGCTGATCCAGGCTTTTCATCAGTCACAATCTCTCAAGTTTTTTGAGTGATGCTTGCTGGTTACCCTAGTTAAGAAGCCTGCACTAGCATTAGTACCATGATAATACCACATTTGTGTACCATGATAATAATGTGGTATTCTTGAACCAGCCTAAGATGATTTGCTGGTCTTAACTGCTCTAGATTTCCAATGTTCTTGATGATTATTCAGAATCATGGTTAGGGTCTAAATACCATGATAATACCATCTGATACGATGATTGTACCATAGAACTAGTACCACCATAGTGCATTTTTTTGAAAGGATGGTGACCACTCATATACTGGTCTTAACAACAGGGAGGTTGTAGTTTTAAATCAGAACTTTCTACATCAGAAACCTTTCCCAAGGAACCATTAGAGCAAAATCCATCACCACGTCTGTTAGGGCTGCAACAGTACATGTACATGGAGTGGTGGTGGCGTAGTGGACTAAAGCACTGAACTGGTAAGCAGAAGGTTGCTGGTTCAATCCCCACAGCCACCACCATTGTGTCCTTGAGCAAGGCACTTAACTCCAGGTTGCTCCAGGGGGATTGTCCCTGTAATAAGGGCACTGTAAGTCGCTTTGGATAAAAGCATCTGCCAAATGCATAAATGTACCCACACTGAATCAAACAGATACATGGCCTTTGGTATAGTACATGCAGTCACACGAATGATTACATATCTTAATATGTGTGAAACCAAAATTAAAACAACATATAATGAACAACACAAACTGTGTAGAACTAAAATGAAAAAGATAGTGGAGCAACATGGGACTGCATGGAACCAAACCTTAACAGAACAGAGCGCCACACGGTACACTAGAAACTGCGGATCAGATAAATGCATGTAGTTTTTACTAGCTAGCTTGCTATTTTTCCCAACTGTGATGGAACTAAACAAAATATAAATATGTCAGACTTAAATAAGCCAGAGATTGAAGACCCACCACCGTCTCTTAAATCTGTTGTTTGGGAGCATTATGGTTTTGCAGTAAACTACTGTAATACTGGGCAAGGAGTAGTGAACATGACATAGGCTGTGTCTCGGCTCTGTTTTACCGAAGTCAGGTACTGTATGTCTCAGGAAGCACATCTAACATGATGACTCATTTGTGGTGACATTATCCACATGTGTTTCTTGAGTTTACAGGAGCAAAGCATAAACAGCCTGTGCAAGTTAGTCTCGACACAGCGTTCAAGCAGATCCGTCCTCTCCCCTGACAATGTGGATATTCGGATTTTCCTTGAAAAAAACATTGAAATTGAGTGATAAGTACAAGTGGTAAACTGAAAGGCAAAAGACACAGAAATCTGCTCTGCTAATGTCTTAATTTTGTTACAATTATTATAATTGCATTTTGTTTTTACTTTTAATATTATTTATGTTTTTATACACTGTGCATATAAGAGGCTCTTACGTTTTTTTTATTGTAATTTCATTGAAGAAATATGCATAGTGCAGTCATGCATAAATGAGCCTTCACAATAAGAACTGTTGCCCATTTTAGCCACTGTATTTTAAAAATAAATAAAAGAAAGATTCTTTATTTTCCCTGCTGTACCGAAACCGTATTGAACCGTGACCCCAAAACCAAGGTCCATACCTCGAATTCAACCGTGAATTTTGTGTACCATCGCAGCCCTGTCTGTTTATTATCAAAGCAGCCCTTGTATCAGGAATTCAGAAAAGTATCAGGACAAGACAAACCATTAGAAGCTTGTTTACTTGCTCTCTTGCAATAATGAAAAAGCAATCTTTGTTGTGCAGTTCACCTCAGCCTACTCCATCCACATTTGTCTTCGCAACACGTCAAAGTCACCTTGCGCACACACTAATCTATGTCTGGACAGAGACTGCCTGCACTCTGTTGAGATTAACTAAACCGTCATGAATTGCAAATCCACAGGTAAATTACAGTAAGCACCTCAAAGCCACCAGTTTCCACAACAAGCCACTGTGTGTAAACCGCTCTGATTTGGTGGGCCTGCATGGGCCTGCTGAGAGCTGATGTTGTTTACAAGAGCTTCCTGCAGACTCTCTGATCAGTCAGGAAACATCACAGAGTCTGATTCTCTTCACTGGAACATCAACATCAACAATCCATCATGGATTACAGTTCACCCTCTGCTAACTGAAAACTGCCAGGAGTAAAATCCCATGTTTTTCATATTTCAACATCTTTCAGATTTTCTGACTGATGAGTGTCGTATGATGAATGCAATTATTTTCCAATCACTTTCAATCTTCAGGCACACACTCAATCCCGTTGAAACGACCAGCATTGTGTTTTGGATGCTGGTCCCACCAAGCTTCTTAACTAGCTTTACCAGCATGAACGCTTTGCTCAACCAGTTTCACCAGAAAAGCATAAGCCAGCCTGGAACTAAACTAAGATGGTCTTTCCAGTGGGTT
Source organism: Myxocyprinus asiaticus (assembly GCF_019703515.2). Classification (NCBI taxonomy): domain Eukaryota; kingdom Metazoa; phylum Chordata; class Actinopteri; order Cypriniformes; family Catostomidae; genus Myxocyprinus; species Myxocyprinus asiaticus. The sequence goes on from NC_059382.1 coordinate 4,268,395, forward strand.
TAATCCTACCTGGAGTAAACGTACAAAAAAATGTTGTGTTGACTTTTGGTGCGTTCAGGTCATATTACATTTATGAGTTGAGAGCAGATGAACAGCACCACAAAGTCGTAATTACCAGTGGAAAACTCTGGATTTCCTTTCTGCTCCAACTTTTCTGAGTTAGGCGTGTGTCGGATAAAGAATCATTGCGGAAGCACATTGGTTTTGGTATAATTCAGTTTTCACTGACGATTTTGACTTTACAGTTTAGCTTGTATGCAATTTTTGTACTTTTAATAAAGAATAGTGATCAAGTTTGCCAGAAAATAAGACTCATTTAGCTAGCTTATGAGGCAGTTGGCATGTTCAACAAAACTACATTTCCTATCATTAAATATGGCTGTATGAGTGTGATAAAATAGATAGGAGGTAAAAAGAGAGGGCATATGAAATAGCTCCTAATTCACCTCTGTATAAGTTTACCCCGCAATAATTTACCTCCACAAAGGGGCGGGTTTATGATTTCTGAGGCCCCAAGCAACCGACCAACCCGGGGCCCCATTTTGAAAAATGTTGCTTAACAAATTACATAAAATTGATTTTAAATCATAATTTTAAATTCGTCCTATCAGTCACTGTTGCCAAATACATTCAAAATGTTTAATGAAATACAAATCTAGTTAAAGATAATGAATACATGTTTTCCAGTTTTTCCACAATACAGTGATAAAAAAGCAATATTTAACTGCATTTATTTTTTAAAAAACACTTTTTTTCTTTCTTCTTCTTTTTTTAATTTATGACCAGGGTGTGCAAAACCTAACTACACTCAATAACATTTCAGAATAAAAATTGTATTTATTATTATTATTATAATCCATCAATTATTTATTAATGTCCAGTTTGTCATTATAATATGATACATTATTATTATTATTATTTTGAGGATTTGTTGTATACAATAGTAATATACTGTATATCTGTCTTATTTACTTTAATTTCACCTTATATTCTAATGCTGCAGTGTATTGTTCACCATGATGCAGAAGGCTGTATTTTTTGTAAGCATCGTAGGCAACATTAGTAACAGGATTTTTACTGTAAACAAGATACGGAGGTCCCTCAGCACACTAGAGCAGAAGGGAAATAAAACATTGCCATTTATCAAGCGCTGAAATTTTGCTTGGTGCAGAACAATCTGGAATAATGTTAAACATTGTAACAGTCACCCCTTTTCAACCTGAACTTGTTCAGAATGTTAAATCTTTGTGACACCTGCGCTAAAAACAGTCTAGACACCACAACGAATGAAACAGAACGCAGGTGTCTTGACAGGCGTTTTTGAGACCTGAAGTTCTTTTTAACTTGACACAGTGTCTAAAAATGTGCCGGTCCTGCGTGAGACACTGAAGAAACAGCGAGACGCGGTGCAGCGGTAAAGAACGTTCGTCCAGCACATTTACATAGGAAAACAATGGAAAAAAAGAGCAGACGCATGCAAAAACACGTTCGTTGTGAACGGCCCCTCATCCGTTCGCACGTATCTATGAGTGAGAGCATGTTTTTTGTTTTTTTTTTGTTTTTTTTTTAAATCACTAGAATAAAAGTGTCTGGATAAATGTGTCCATTAAATGCCTTGAATGTAAAAAAACTTTTGTTGTTGTTGTTTTCAAATGAATTTTTTACAGTTCCAAAAAAGCAAGTAATCCAAGATGATTTTATAATTCTCCTTTATGAGGTCTATTTTTTTTAGCATCCATCCAAACAAAGTTTGACTTCAGCTCTTATAATGTCCGTTTTAAAAACAGAGATAGTGACTTAAGGAAAAGTAAAAAATAACCACTAGTTTAACTAAAATTTGTGTTTCCAAAAGATTTACAGTACTCGCACCCTTTAACTATTAAAGCAACCTGTAGTACAATATGATGCTCAAGGTCAAAATGATATAGGAAAGGTCTTTCAGAAACGCTTCTGTTCATGTGTGGAGCTCTTATTTACATATAAATACATGCTGTGGAAAATGTACATGCAAGACAGAGGTCATGTCAAGTATTGTATTAATAATCCTAATCTGACATTTGCTTATAGGAGGAATATCACTGAAAGCAGCCGAGCATTATAAGAGTGAATTACAGCATTGATGAAAATGTATGGCTGAGCAGTCAAGCAAAAACCGGTGAACAGGCAAAATTCCTCTTCATGTTCTCACCTTCATGTGACCTACACAGCGAGGATGTAGCGACAGAACTGAAGACTACTTTTCATTAGAGAAGTGTTCCAGTAGTCTGAACACCTTTGTTTGAACTGCTATTCAGATTACAGTGGATTCTCCTGTGTATTACTATTCTTATAGAGCCAGCCTGATCACATGAAAATTTGTGACCACAGCAAGGTTTTAACAAAATATGTTATGTGGTTCCTTAAATGTGTCGCGGCAGTTCAGAGGTGAAATGTCCATCCACTGTGTTGCGCTAAAAGCGACTAAACTGTTCTCCCAAACAGATTAGTTTTTTAAGTGTTTGAGTTTTAAATCAACAAAACTGACCTCCATACCCTAAATCTAATCTATAGTGTCATAAAAAACAAATGTGAGATAAAAATGCTATTGCTGAAGCAACCACGTCATTTTGTGGTTCTTCTATGATACTTTCGACTCATGTGCAGTCTCGCATGCTCTTCAGGACACGTACCCCAGTGCATCACAAGTGCAACCCTCTATCAGTTGAGCTACAATGCAATTTAATCATAATTGAACAAGATTGTAAATGTAGTTGGTTATGTAATGCAAACGTTAAAATGTATCACCTTACAATTCATGCGCTGTAGTAAAAGTGTTCAGATGCCATAAGATAGCATTGTTTAAGGAACAGGGTGAAAAGTAAATGTTTATAAACTGATAATCTGCCGTTTGACTTGTAATTTGTGTGAAAGTGTATAAAAGTCATTTTTGTTGTAGCGCCTCTAGTGTTCATTTCACCAGGAATCTGCAGCAATCTGTACAACGAGCTACTTAAATATTATTTCACAAAAATGTAGGCAAGGAGGAGGCGGGAACTGGCTGAACAGTCAACATAAAGTTTAATGAGAAACTCAACATAAAACAAACATAAACAAACACACACACATGCAGCGTAGCCACATGCATCTCTCTCCCCAACTGGCATCTCCGGCCCCCCTTTATCTTGCTCTCCCGCTGATCATCTGATTCAGCGCTGGCCATGCATCTTCATGGCCCAGCCATGCCCTTTTTTTTTACCCTTTTAGGAATATGCACATACTGTATACACATATACGACGTGGTTGGTTTGTCTCTTTAAGAGAAATATGATTGGCTACCCTATTATACTGTACATCATCTAATCAGAGCTCTAGATATACTCAATTAAAAATAATAATTATACAATATGCAAACAGGAATTTGATCAGATAATATATAGGCAATACATGCAGCTAAAAAAAATTATATTTTATAGGAAGTATCATTTCAACCAAATAGTCATTGTTGCCAAGTAGATTCAAAGCATTTCATTGAAGATTTTAAGCACAGTAAAAATCAAGTTCAAGACGTTTTCCACGCTTTTCTAAAGACACACCTTTAGTAAACTTAATGACCAAATAAACAGCATGTTTACGATGTCGAGTTTTATATCATATACAAAATTATTGCAAATTGTATCAAGGTTCGTGATGGGGTGTAAGGAGGAAGTGGGAGTCGGAGTCGGAGAGTTCCAACACAAAAGGCATTTGTTTGATAACACAAGATTTACTTTTCAGCACACAATATTTGCTTTTCAGCACTGCACTCTAACAAGTCTCTCTGGGCATGTGTCGCTCTCCTCTCACTGGCATCCAGCTCACTCTTAAAACCCGCTGCAATGACAAACAGCTGTTAGAGACAATCATTGCCAGGTGATGATCCTTACCATTCTCATCTCCTGATCTCACTCTACATTCACAAGCTGGCGCTCAACCACGCCCCCTCCACCACATACTCCCACCGCCTGACTCAGCCATCTGGCCTGCCCAGTACACCCTCCCCCCATTTCTGGAGAGTCTGCGCTTCTGGTCTGTGGACCACCTCGAACTTAAAAGGCTGAAGAGCAAGATACCAACAGGTGATCCGCGCATTGGTATCCTTCATGCGATGGAGCCACTGTAGTGGGGCGTGGTCCGAACAGAGGGTGAAAGCCTATCTCAGGAGGTAGTACCGAAGGGTGAGGTCTGCCCACTTGATGGCCGGACACTCCTTCTCAACGGTGCTGTACCTCACCTCTCTGCCGAAAGCTTCTGGCTGATATACAGCACTAGGTGCTCCTCACCTTCCACCACCTGGGACAACACGATTTCCAACCCCCTGTCCGACGCGTCGGTCTGTACAACAAAAGGGAGAGAAAAATCAGGAGCATGTAACAACAGCCCACCACAAAGCGCAGATTTCACCTGCATAAAAGCCTGTTGGCATAGCCCCAACCACTGGACCGGGTCTAGGGCTCCCTTTTTAGTGAGATCGGTCACCGGGCTGGTGATGTCCAAATAATTAGGCACAAACCTCCTATAATAGCCAGCCATCCCCAGGAACTGTCTCACCTCCTTTTTGGTCTTGGGTCTCAGGCAGGCCTCAACCGCTGCGGTCTTATCAATTTGGGGGCGCACCTGCCCGTGACCCAAGTGGAACCCCAGATACCGTACCTCCACCCGTCCAATTGCGCACTTCTTGGGGATTTCTGTGAGTCCCGCCCATCGCAGCGACCTCAGAAACGCCCCCAGATGCTGCATGTGCCACTGCCAATCATTACTGTATATAATGATGTCATCCAGATAGGCAGCACCGTACGCAGAGTGCGGTCTGAGGACTCGGTCCATAAGGCACTGAAATGTAGCCAGGGCCCCAAACAAACCGAATGGAAGGGTCACAAATTGGTGTAAGCCAAATGGTGAGGGGAAGGCCGTTTTCTCACGGGACATTGGTGTTAAGGGGATCTGCCAATAACCCTAGTTAAATCCAGTGTCAAATAAAAGCGAGCCGCACCCAAACGATTGAGCAGTTCGTCAATATGAGGCATTGGATACACATCAAATTTAGACACAGCATTGACCTTTCTATAATCCACACAGAACCGGACCGAGCCATTGCTCTTCGGAACCAGCACCACTGGGCTGGCCCAATCACTGTGGGATTTTTCTATTATCCCCATATCAAGCATGGCCTTTAATTCTTCTCTAACCACTTTTTTTTGTGCTTGGATAATCAGTAGGGACGACTGCGAACCACTACCCCTGAGGTTGTTTCTATATGGTGTTTTATGAGGTTCGTACGACCGGGAAGGGGCGAGAACCTGTCCGAGAATTCTCTTTGCAACTGGGCCACGGCCGTGATTTGCGATGGTGAGAGGTGGTCTCCTCAAGTGACTGTGGTGCCGGGATTGGCTTTTAAGTTAACCTCCGGCCCGAGCTCCTCCCTCTCCAGTACCACTGTCGCCAAAGCCACGGGGACCACCTCCCTCCACGATTTTAAGAGGTTGAGGTGGTAAATTTGCCATGCTCCGCCCCATCCATTCTTTTAACCTCATAAACGACTTCCTCGACTCGCCGTGTGACCTCAAAAGGCCCTTGCCACTTTGCGAGTAATTTAGAGCTTGATGTGGGTAGTAATAAAAGGACTTTATCTCCCTGTGTAAATTCCTGTAGCCAAGCCTGTAGCAAATTCTCCTGTGATAGTTGCCCCAATGTGTGGAGTTTTACTCTCAGGTCAAGAACGTATTGAATTTTGATTTTGCTGTTTGAAGGTCCCTCCTCCCAGTTTTCCCTCATGACATCTAAGGCACCATAAGGCTTACGCTCATACAATAATTCAAATGGGGAGAACCCCGTGGACGGTTGCGGGACCTCTTGAACTGTGAATAACAGGGGTTCAAGCCACTTATCCCAACTCCGAGCATCTTCGTACATGAACTTACAAATCATGCTTTTCAGGGTTTTATTAAACCGTTTGACCAAGCCATTCATTTGCATGTGGAACACACTTGTCTGAATCGATTTAATACCCAGTAATTCATCCAGCTCGCATAGTGTATGTGACATAAAAGTAGTGCCTTGATCAGTGAGGATTTATTTCGGAATCCCCACTCAGGAGATAATTCTGAAGAGTGCCTCCACAACACTACATGCTGAGATGTCAAGGCACCGCTTCCGGATATCGCTTTACGTAGTCCACCAGAACCAACACAATGCGATGCCCACGTGCCATCCACTCTAATTGCCTGATGAGGTCCATACCAATTCTTTCAAAGGGGACCTCGATCAAAGGAAGTGGGTGCAAAGGCGCTCTTGGGGTTGCCAGCAGATTCACCAGCTGACATTCACAGCATGCTGTACACCATCTGCAAACATACCTGTGAATGCCCGGCCAATAGAAATGGGACATTAGATGGTTGAGTGTCTTTTCCTGCCCTAAGTGACCCACCATCGGATTATAATGAGCCGTCTGAAATATTATTTCCCGACGGTTCTTCGGTATCAATAACTGGGTTGTATCTTCCTTTGTCTGAGCATCCTGCATCACTCGATACAACCGGTCATTTATAATAGAAAAGTATGGATATGCGAGTGCAATGTCTGGCTGAAGACGGTGACCATCAATCACTCTCACTTGGTCGAGGCATGCCTAAGAGTTTTTCTCACGTCTGCTCCAGAGGGAAATCCCCAGAGGGGAATCCTCTAAGGGCTGGGGAAGCCAAGACTTCCCTCTCCCTTACGTCATCCTGATGCAGAGCTTGGCTCCACCTCCCCAACCAGCGCATCACAAATCCCACACTGAGACGCTCTGTTACAGGACCCATCCACACAAATTTCCCTTAATAAAGTGGAAAACGCTGGCCAATTCATGCCCAAAATTAGCAGATGGGTGAGGCACGAACTAACCGCAGCCTCGGCACTATGCTTTTGTCCACAGTCACTACAGGATAATCATGGATATCCTCATGCACACACCCTACCTTCACCTTGTGACTAGCACCCAAAGCCTCATCTTGAACCAAGCATTGATGGATGGAGGCTTGGCTGCAACCCAAATCCACCATGGCCCGGTACTGTATTTATCCCCTTAATACTCATGGGTATGCGGTATGTCCCAACTCAATCGGTGGCTGCCTGCAGCGCGTCAGGGACCTGAACCAATGTCCCCACCTCCATCACCGGGCATTGGTCCTGGAAATTCCCAGGCTCCCCGCAGCTCCAACAGACCAGCCCAGGCTCCACGCCTGTGCCCGTGGCAGCGGGTCCACCAACCTGGGAGTAAGAGTGGAGAGGGGCAGGGGAAACCAGCAGGTAGTGCCATCCCCGGAGCCGAGGAGCCAGTTTGGGGAATCGGAAGTCGGCAAGTTCCAACACAAAAGGTATTTATTTGATAACACAGGATTTGCTTTTCAGCACTGCACTCTAACGAGTCTCTCTGGTCATGTGTCTCTCTCCCCTCACTGGCAGCCGGCATGCTCTTAAAACCCGTCTCCACTCTCACAGCAATGACAAACAGCTGTTAGAGACAATCATTGCCAGGTGATGATCCTTACCGTTCTCATCTCCTGATCTCGCTCTCCATTCACAAGCCGCCGCTCAACCATGTCCCCACCACCACACAAATTTATTGTAAACATTCTATATATATAGTTCAGCCCTACTGGGCAGTGGGCACTTGCTCAGAAAGTTTATAAACAAGAAAGACTTGATGAACCTTAAAAAACATAATCATGTCTGCATTAAGTTCACTGGCTCATATTTCAAATGGCTTGAACATTTCCACCTCATCAGCTGACATGTCTGCAGCTCTGACATCATCAGAGGGGTTTTGGGGTAATGAGGTGTTAATCAAATAAAGGCATCAATCAAAAGCATGACTTTGACAAATTGCACAATTCACCGTGAAGTGGAATAAATTGGTTGGAATTAATTGATTTCAGGCTCTGGGCTCTTAATATTTGTGTCTCACTTGAAAGACCTTGATTTGTCTTTGAAACTGTTGACTCTTTCTCTCTCGAAGAATCAAATTCCACATGAGTAGCACACAGGAGAATCTAGATTTAATTAGAGTTTGATGTTAACATGTTGCTAAGCTAACTATGCCATGCTTTAATAAGAACTAAAACACATAACACTTAAATATGGAGTAAAATAGTCTGTGTATAATGAGAAAAAAAAGAAAAGAAAAAAAATCTATAGTTTTCAGCAAGGGCGTAGCCAGGAAATTACTTTTGGGTGGGCCTCAATAAAAATCAATGGGCCAATTGTCCTTATTGTCCTTAACAACAGAGGAACAGCACATTCAAACAGTTCTTTCACACTTTCAGAAATCAGAATTTATACATTTTTAAATTATTTTATAAATATATATATTTGAATTCAAAGAATAATCTAATCTAATCTCATTTGGGTGGGCCCAGACTCACCCCTGCCCACTCTTGCCTATGCTACTGGTTTTCAGTATTGAATTATTCTGCCTATTATCTGCAATGGGCCTGTGATGCTATATAATGCTACCTATGTAGGCAGCTCCTTAAGTTTTTGGAACAGAGCCAGAATTGTAAATTGTACATAACAGCTAACTGTGTTGATATGTCAAACCTGGCCATGACAAGATGTAATAATAGGATGAGATGGCGAAATCGTAAGAAATTCGCTAAGTTGGCTCATGAAAAAACGTATGACATTTACTCCCATAGAGAAAAATAAATGAACCACTGAACAATGTTTTTACAAGTTTAACCCCTAACCCAGACCTACCTCAATAAAGTGTTGGATAGGAGGCTAGCTAAAATCTGATGCCTGTATTGTATCGATTTGAAATTCTGTTTGTTGATTGGTTGGTGTCTATGTGAATAAAAGTTGTACCTTTTCTTATGAGGTGTACACAAGTCATACAATATATTACCATTTTACCATATTGTATGTCATGTTAAGTCACCATGAGACTATGTTTGATTTGTCATAAAATTATCAGGCAAAATAACTAATCGTGCAATAAATTGGTTTTGTTCAGTTCTCATTCGATAATTTATGCATTGCGATGTGAGCGAGCATCTAAAAGCTCTGAGAACAGAGATATAGTTGTTTCATTCATTCAGTATCCCACTATCTCTCCTCACTGGAATACAGCCAGTGTGTGTGTGTGTGTGTGTGTGTGTGTGTGTGTGTGAGTGTGTGTGTGTGTGTGAGTGAGAGAGAGAGAGATTAAAAGAGAGAAAAACAGAAAAAACTATGTGTGACAATGTGAATGAGAGAGAAAGAACCTGATACCAAAGCTTGAAAGATCTAGTAATAGAACCAGTGAATCTCTGAATATGTGAGGTTTACAGCATAAGAATGGACTTTATGAGGAATTGAGCACCAAATTTTACTGTAGAAGTAGAACTAGCCAATAAGATGCTTAATTTCTACATGCGTGTTCTTATTACAGAATAAACAGATGCATTACAGTCTATGGCAGCTAAGTTATTTTGAATGAAATAATAGCAAGCTTATAATGAACCTTACACAATGGTACAGTTTTGGCATAGCTTTCCAAAAATGTACTTTAAGCATTACAAAATAGTTTCTTGTGTGTTTAAATAGGGTTTAAATATTCTAATACATAATATTTGAAAATGTTTCATTCCGAGATCTGTTAATAATCTAGTTGCTAACCATCATGGGCATCCTTCAAACAGTGTTTGGCAGGGTTTTTTTTCTTTTTCTTTTTTTTTCTGGGTGCTCGGCATCAGTGAGCTCTGATCAGAAAACAGATTAGTCCTGCTTGTTTAACATGCTTAAGGGAAATGATCTGCCACTTTTACCCAGTTGCTGCAGAGGGAGGGACTCGAGCATCAGGACCAGGGTTCTAGCCCAGCGAAAGATGAGGGTATAATTGAAACATGTACCATATGGAGCAGATTAAAGGTTTGCAGAGATTCAGAGATTAGATTCGACCTCAGACCACAAGAAATTATGGAGGTGGATTAAAAAAGACACAATGGACAGATTACAGCACACTTTTCTTATAAAAGAGGGACATTATTAACTGTGTCCCAAGTGCCCCCCAGTGGCCCCCCTAAAGTGGAGTGGTAGAATGGTAAAGAGTGGTATTCTCAGTTTCCATCCCACTGAGAGTTCAGTGACCCCACATCATAATAAATAGACCAAACAAATTATATTTAAAGAAAACATCAGAGCATCATGACTGCATAATAATATTTAGCGGGGTAAAGTTTAATTTAAGTTAACCTAATTGTACTAATAATATCGTTGCAAAATTGTCAGCACTGGTAGGAGAAATCATAAGTGTAAATGTAAGTGTAAGTTCAGTTACTTTTATAACGCAATTTCCCATGTTATTATCATAAAACCCGATCTGGATCAGATTTTCTGCCTTATTAAATGCACCTGAGCCCAACTCATTAGAGATCGCTCTTATTTAGCAAGCATTCATTATAATATATTTTTTGTATGTGTATCTGTCGGGTTTTCATTTCTGGATCAACATACAGTTCACACTTATGTTATTTATATTGAGGTATTCATTTCCACTGTCTTTAATGTAATGTTTTGCACTGTACAATGCAGAAACAAGACAAATGTATTTGCAAAAAGTTTGGTAAAACAAACAATGAAGCGACTACGATGAAACGCTGGAACAGATGTGAAGAAACAGGTATGAAGGAACAGCAGCTAGCATTATACAGGGCCACAACACACCTGCAATTGCGAATTATGAATACATTTAAAAACATAAAATTGAAACCCTTATTAACCACCCCACTAAAGCCCAAATAAATGCCTTACCTTCAGTGAGAACTGAAGGTAAGGCACTCTTTAAGTATCACCTAAAGATAACAGCACAATGCACAAATCCTAACTTAAAACATCACTTTGGTCGATTTCCAATTTATAATGATAATCATGGTATTAGGCTATGCATTTGTAAAATGACATTTTTCTGTCACTTATAAGCCTTCATATGACTAGAGTGCCTTAGTGCCTTACAGGTTTATGGCCAGTGGTTAATAAACACAAAAAAGATCATAAGAATTCATTACCAGTAGATTGACCGTGGCATTACAGCATACCTATGCATGCTTTCTCTCTCTTTCTCTCTTAAGACATCATGAATGACAGATCAGGATTAAACGGAATAGATTAGATCGGGGTCTGCAACCTTTTTGACATGGAGTGCCATTTTTTATTTTCCTGGTTAATGGCTGTGCTGACTTCCAACATCTGAACCGCCCCCCCTATTATGATATAATCATGATCCTGCATGTGAACGTGCTTTAATGAAAGAAACCTGTCCTTTTGTACAGAATGAGTTAACACAGTTAATGTCACAGATTTGCTTATTTGATTACTGATCATGAAATTGTGTGGAATCTTAAATATTTCTTAAATTATGTCATACATTTTTCTCAAAAGGACACTAGTAAGTAGCATGAAGTAATATGCTGTTATCTACAGTATGCAAGAACAACACATGACAGGTAGATAAACAAATGCTTAGAGCTTTTCTCAGAACTTTACTTTTCTTAGACATTTTTGCAATTACCTTTAACCAACTGGTCTCAAGGTGATTTAAATAGATGTAAAACCTAACAAACTTAATTTGTATTTATTTATTTATTTATTTTGTATAGATTTTGAAAAAAGTGTTTCTTTACAATAAAGGGCATTTGGTTTAGTCCAAATACTTTTTGGACCACTGTGTAAGAGAAAAAAGATAAAGGTTACTCTTTTACAGTGCAGAAATATGAGTGTTACATGTATGAGACCAATAAACTGACTAAATGTCAGTGGAATTAAATGGACACTCACCAATTCTCAAGACCTGCTGCACGCTCAGACTCAACTCTGCCATCAGACACAGCAGTATAAAGCGCACAGCTCTCCTCTTCGCCATGGTGCACCTGCAGGAGCAAGATTCAACATGCATAGCCGTCTTCTTTTCATTTGCCAGTGTTGTATCCAAATAGGAATAATTTCCATCCGACCAGCATCTTTCCACTCACGAGTCAAAGATCAAAATGCTCACATCCATAGGTGCTAACTGGGCAACACTTTCCCAAATAAGTAGCCGTGAATACACATCACTTCCCTGGTGATATCAGGACATAGCGGTGGGTGAGAGGCGCCGGACGCGCAGGACAGACACCCAGTGCAAGCGTTCCCCCGTCCGTGCGCACTCTCAATTGAGGGCACAGTCGAGTCTCTGATCCGCAAACATGGATCCTTTTGTGAAGATTATCTTCAAATCTGGCAGCAGCCGACCTCGACAACGTCTTTGCTCTCTGGTACACCGAGGAAATGATTAAATCTTGTGCCGGAGCTCTGATGGAAGCACGCATCTAATCTGCCTGAGGGCTGTGCGCAGATTAAACACTCGTTTATCTGTCTGTGATTCAACATGTGAAACAGTCACCTTATTCCACTGCAGTTTAACCCACTTTTAAGGAATGTGCTTCCTCTATTCTTATTAATAACACATGAATACAAAAGCAAGCGGAGTGGTTTAGTGTCAGATGTTTGTTTACATCTTCTGGTAGTCAAAAGCCAGACTTTAGATGTTTTACCAAACGCATACATTCATACTAGCTGCAAATTGTGGCTTAATGTCTTACACTACTATACAATCGCATTTTTATGAAGCTGCATGGTCTTCAAATGAATCAAAGATTTAACAATTCATTTTCATTCACACAGTGTTGGCAATCCATTGTGCGCATGGTCAGACAGCTTTCAAATGAGTTGATTTGTGCATGTGGTTTATGAAGTAATTGCTCCCCGCATCCTTTAGCTCTTTGTGTTAGTGGGTTTAGGTGGAATTAGTGGGATTATGCAGGATCTGGATCAGAGATCATATGAATTATTAGAGAGGTATGATGAGATCACCCTAATGGTGACACCACACAAAACAACTATTTGCAACAAAACAACATAAATAATAGCCTAATACAAACGAGAAAAACCTTTATGAATTCTTAATAACAACTATTTAAATGCCCCCATTTGTTCCCTTTGACCAAGGAAACATAATTTAAAAATTCAAGTGCAAGGCATTGTGGATATTCCTTAATAGATTGAGTTATTAACACTTAATTTTTTTAAAGAAAAATACATTCAAGGGAGCCTGGGTAGCTCAGCGAGTACTGACGCTGTCTACCACCCCTGGAGTCACTAGTTCGAATCCCAGGGTGTGGTGAGTGACTCCAGCCAGGTCTCCTAAGCAACCAAATTGGCCCGGTTGCTAGGGAGGGTAGAGTCACATGGGGTAACCTCCTTGTGGTCCCTATAATGTTGTTTGCTCTCGGTGGGGCACGTGGTGAGTTGTGCGTGGATGCTGCAGAGAATAGCATGGGCCTCCACACGCGCTAGGTCTTCGGGGTAACGCGCACAACAAGCCACGTGATAAGATGCGCGGACTGACGGTCTCAGACTTGGAGGCAACTGAGATTCGTCCTCCGCCACCCGGATTGATGCGAGTCACTACGCCACCATGAGGACTTAGAGTGCATTGGGAATTGGGCATTCCAAATTGGGGAGAAAAAGGGGAGAAAATAAAAAAGAAATTTAAAAAATAAAAGAAAAATAAATTCATTGAACATAGATATTTGAGTTATGAGCCCAAAATTATTAATTAACTATAATTTTCTAGTAATGACAACAGTAGGGAAACTTACAGTCCAGACTCAAAAACACTTTTGGTGTGAACGGCCCCGTAGAAGATATTTTAGTCTAGAGAGGTGTTAAAACATTTGACATTTGAAATAAGTCTACGGTTATAACATAAAACGAATTGCATCACATTATGTTTTTGTTGGTTGCTTATTTCTTTATAGTGTAACAAAAGGAAGAACAATTTATTGAATGTTTGTAAAATAAGTTTTGATTTACAAAAAGCCAACAAAAACAAAAGAAAATGCAGATTAGCAACCCATTTGTATGGGTAAGCTAATAAAAATGTGTAACTTCATCAACTGGTTAATCATTTAGTTAATATTTAATACTCTCTCATTTGTTAAAGCAGGTTTGAATCCTAATCACTGTCCACTGTTTACTAATATTAACAGCATGGGATATTAAAATTATGATATCTTCAAATATTTTCATTTTCTTTGTCGGCATAACAAACAACCAGTCACAATCTTTGCACTGAGCTAACAATTTCAAATTGTACATAAATTAACAGGTTTATGTATTTTTTGTTCCTATAACCATCAGCTCTCAGATTCCATTTCAAAGTACAAATATATATATATACAGTATTATATGTATAATATACAGTACTGTGCTAAAGTTTTAGGCACTTGTGAAAAATGTTGCATAGTGTGGATTTCTTCAAAAATAATGACATAAATAGTTTTCATTTATCATTTAATGTCATACAAAGTTCAGTAAACATAAAAAAGCTAAATCAATATTTGGTGTGACCACCTTTGCCTTCAAAACAGCCCCAATTCTCCTAGGTACACCTGGACACAGTTTTTCTTGGTTGTTGGCAGATAGGATGTTCCAAGCTTCTTGGAGAATTCACCACAGTTCTTCTATCTATTTCGTCTGTCTCAATTACTTCTGTCTCTTCATGTAATCTCAGACTGACATGATGTTCAGTGGGGGACTTTGTGGGGGCTATGACATCTGTTGCAGGGCTCCCTGTTCTTCTATTCTAATCTTTTCTATTTGCAAAAGTAATGTTTGGGAGTCTAACATTTATATTTCCTACTGACACACTAAAGCTGAAGATATAAATAACCATCTTAAGACAAATGCTTTTGTGAAAAATCTTAAGTGCCTAAAACTTTTGCACAGTACTGTATATATATATATATATATATATATAGTTAAACATTGCGTTTTTTTATTTATTAATTTTAATTTTTTTTATTTGAAATGAAAAAATGTTATATTCAATTAGTTATGGTCACAGAGTTTTGGACTCCACTGCATATATTTAGATTTATGTTGTTAAATTATTAAATACGCAGTCCAGAGCTACTATTCGAGCTGTATGACTGCACTCTGGAAAAGTTGTACCCTACGAAGAGTGGATTCTGCGGTACAGGTTGAAATGCAGAGCCAGAAGTGTAGGAGGCATACGGATTGCTGTCGTTGCTTCCTGTGAAAAGTGTGGAAAACTGACTGGGATCCTGAGTATTTATGGGTACATACTGGTTTTGCATTATAGTTGAGGCATATGTTTGTGGGTAATAAGGTGGTAACATGTTCTGGTTGTATACTATAGGTAGTCTTGTCATTTGCTGCCTAGTGTAGAGTGAACATTGACCAACAGGGGGCATAATGGCAAAGTTGCATACAGAAGGTGAAAGACTGTTGTTCTGGAGCAAGGGCTGTGGCTGTTGTTCTGCAGAACTAAAGGTGCTGGAGAGAGGATGGAAACGGTTTAGAGTTGGTTTATTGTCTGTATGATCGGGTGAATACTCATAAAATGAGCCTGACTGCGGACCAACACGACGGCAGAGAAATATAACTCCAGACGCCAGAAGGAGAGTGCTGGAAACCCAGCCAATATAGAGTGCCTCTCCTAGTTCCCTTCGCTGGGCGTCAATCAGTAATGGGTTATAGAAGTCCCTGATGATGGTGTGGGCAGTCCAAGAGACTGGGATGATAACGCAAAGAGAAGCCATGATCTGCATTGCCCCCGCAATCATCACAATCATGCTTTTGTTGCGCGGTTGATCTTTGAGACATGACGTGCTGCGAAGGCCCATGATGGACACCAGGAGGCCCAGGGTAGATAGAGCAAGAGCACAACACGTCAACCCACGTGCTGCTTGTAAGTCCGGTGGGAGGTAGAGCAAAGAGTCGTAAACTTTGCACTGCATGTGAATGCTTGCCTGTCTGAAGCAGGTCATCCACAAACCCTCCCAGCGTGTCTCCATGACGATGATGTTCTCGCCAATGAAAGCTGTCACCTTCCACATGGGAAGGCCTGTGATCATGGCCGTGCCAATCAGACCGACGATGCCCAGGCACAGAGCGATGAGCTCACACTTGCCATGAACCATCATTGACCTTTGTATGGAGCCTGGTCACTTTTTCTTATACGGGGACAGAAGATGTCATCTTTTATTTCCTCAGTTGTCCTAAAAATAGAATTACAAATGGTCATAAATTAGTTTCAAGTTGACGTCTAAAGCCAGAAACATACTTTACACATGTAAAGCCCAAAGTATACTTCAGTCAGACGAGACAGGACGTGTGACGCAAATCTCGTCATCAGCAGAGTGCTCGAGCACTGAATGCGTGCAGCCCAATTTTTCCAACAGCGCGTCTTTGAAAGCGCAGAATGCGCATGCGCCTGGAATTATTTGCACGAATTAGTGGATTCACAAGGCGGCAATTCTCACATTTGAGCCATTGCTGTCATGAAGAAACGCTAGAAGATGTAATCACCGGTAAATAACAGGAGACAAAGATAAAAGCAACAACAGTGGATATGCACGTCAAGAGTGCGTGTCTGAGGAGGTCAGGAGATACCTGCATTTGTATAACTCGAGTCTAAAGGAATAAAGACATCTTTATTGGTCTAAACTTATGAAGAGAAATTGTCCGGCATCTCATTGCAGTCATAGCGGCATGCGCCATATGCATGTGTATGTGTGCACCGTCAAATGGAGTACACTTTGACTGGCTCGTGTTCGACTGTACACAGATGCTGAGCGTTCGCTTCAAAATCGAAGTATACTTTGGACATAAGCCTAAGCATACGCAGATTCGAGCATTTGGCCAACATGCTTAGTGTGCATTTTTGCGTTACTGTGACAGTAACAACCCTTACTACTCAAGGGGGCGACAGAGTTACCTTCAAAATTCTGTGCCATTAAACTGGATGTGTTATTATTCAGGTAAGTTGCAATAAATATATTGACACTACCTTACTTGTTTAGTAATATTCTCCTCCAACTGTTGCTCTGCCATGACAGTAGTTGGCCTGAAAGGGAAAACTTACCATAGAAGTGAAAGTTCACACTAGTACCTACAACAGCTCCCCTTGTGGCAGTGTTGAGAATGCAATGCGTTCCTGCATTGTGTTATAACTAGCGTTCGGACACATTGTGGGATACAACAATGCATGAAATTGAGCTTGTATAGCTGGAAGCACTGGCGTTCATGTATTGCATAAGTTTCAGTATGTTTCGGCCTTAAAGTCACTACTGTAAGGGGCCGTTCAGACAAGACACCTTCTTGCATTCTACTTGTACTATTTTTAATTGTTCTATGTACACATGCAATGTTGCGCTGTGTATTGCTGTTGTTTTTTAGTGTATTGCTCCATGAGCACTGCATTTTTAACACAGCATGTCAAGTTAAAAATGCTTCAACTATTCTAAATGTGCATATAAACATGCCTTCTACAGAATGCATCCTGTGTAAACACCCTGTAAAATTATAAGAAACTGTCCTCAACAAATTAGAGAAACTTCACACCTTGTTTCCAAGAGAATCCTATTGGGCAGCAAAGATCCAGCATTTGAACCAGTCCAAAGGTTTCATTTAGTTGGTTGTAAAAGTTCAGAGTTGTTTAAGAAGTGTTATTGTTGTTCCCAAATCAAAGAGGGCAATCAGCATCAAATAGATCCAAATGGCAGTGTGGCCAGAGTGCAATGCTGTGTCTATCTGCAGCACTTCAAGAAATACGGGAACTCAAATTTCAGAAAAACAGGGTTTGTTATGGGAAAGTGGCAGCACTGTGTTTTGATTGGTTCAGGATGATGAGGGTACAGAGAGATGCTGATGGTGTGTTTACTGCTGTGGTCATATACACTGTGAACAAATTCTCTCTCACATACCGAAAACACACACTTTGTTTTTCTATCATGGTTGGGACTTTACATCAGGGGCAGACTGGGAAGAAAAATTGGCCCCGGATTTTATACATAGAAACTTTTGGGGTGGGGGGGGGGGGTGGGGGGGGGTTGTGGTGGGTGTCACTGTCCTTTTCTGCATATCGCTGCCCCCTTCGGCATACCGCGGCGGCATTTTGTGGCCTGTTCTGCATAACGCAACGGCCCATTTCAGCTTATCGCAATCCAATCGGCCCCGTTTCGCAGCCGGCCCATCGGAAAAAGTCCTGGTTCTCCCGATGGCCAGTCCACCCCTGCTTTACATTGACTACAATTTTTTTTATATTGAGCCGTACCCCATATTTTTCATACCCCTAACCTAAACTTAACCCTCACAGATACCTTTTGATATTTGCTGAATTTTATTATGAACCTAATTGTGTTTAGTATTTAATAATTGTAATTAATATTGTCTGTGTTATGCTGGCTGATCCAAATGAGGTTAAGCCATTTCATGTTTTACCATCCTCACTGAAAACTGATTTTCTAATCAGTATTATTGTCTTGTTTTCTATTAAATATATCTAAGCTTTCTTAAAACCAAACAAATTTACTTGAAAAGCAAAACAGCATATATTAAGACTTCATGTCAGAGAATATACACAGATTTTGCTTTTATGGAAAGAAATTGGTACTTTTATATACCAAAGTGGCATTCGACTGATCATAATGTATAGTCAGGACATTAATAACATGAAAAATGACTATTACAATTTGAACAAAATGTTCAGAACTTCTTAAACTACTTCAAAGAGTTCTCATCAAAAAATCCTCCACGTGCAGCAATGACAGCTTTGCAGATCCTTGACATTCTAGCTGTCAGTTTGTTCAGATATTCAGGTGACATTTCACCCCACACTTCCTGTAGCACTTGCCATAGATGTGGCTGTCTTGTCGGGCACTTCTCACGCACCTTACAGTCTAGCTGATCCCACAAAAGCTCAATGGGGTTAAGATCCATAACACTCTTTTCCAATTATCAGTTGTCCAATGTCTGTGTTTCTTTGCCCACTCGAACATTTTCTTTTTGATTTCTGTTTCAAAAGTGGCTTTTTCTTTGCAATTCTTCCCATAAGGCCTGCACCCCTGAGTCTTCTCTTTACTGTTGTACATGAAACTGGTGTTGAGCGGGTAGAATTCAATGAAGCTGTCAGCTGAGGACATGTGAGGCATCTATTTCTCAAACTAGAGACTCTGATGTACTTATCCTCTTGTTTAGTTGTACATCTGGTCTTCCACATCTCTTTCTGTCCTTGTTAGAGCCAGTTGTCCTTTGTCTTTGAAGACTGTAGTGTACACCTTTGTATGAAATCAGTTTTTTGGCAATTTCAAGCATTGTATAGCCTTCATTCCTCAAAACAATGATTGACTGATGAGTTTCTAGAGAAAGCTGTTTCATTTTTGCCATTTTTGACCTAATATTGACCTTAAGACATGACAGTCTATTGCATACTGTGGCAACTCAAAAACAAACACAAAGACAATGTTAAGCTTCATTTAATGAATCAAATAGCTTTCAGCAGTGTTTGATATAATGGCAAGTGATTTTCTAGAACCAGATTAGCAATTTAGCATGATTACTCAAGGATAAGGTGTTGGAGTGATGGCTGCTGGAAATGGGGTCTGTCTAGATTTGATCAAATATGACTTTTTTCAAATAGTGATGGTGCTGTTTTTTTACATCAGTAATGTCCTGACTATACTTTGTGATCAGTTGAATGCCACTTTGGTGAATTAAAGTATCAATTTCCTTCCGAAACAGCAAAATCTGTACATTATTCCAAACTTTTGGCCGCCAGTGTGTGTGGAATTAAGTTGTATTTTTATTTTATAAATTTTTTTACCCCATTGGCAAACTGTTTTTTGTATTATTATTTTTTTTTTTTTTTTTGAATAAACCTAAAAAAAATTTTTTTTTAAAAAAGCCTAAAACAATAAGAAAAAGAAAGATTTGCCAGCTTAATTCAAGATATATTGTCTGCTTCTCAAGTAGGCCTAGATCTATCTTACAGACATCAAATGAACCCTTAACAAAGTGAGAATTGCGATACGTTTCAACACAAGGGAGAGCCACTTTGTCACTTACAGGTAACACACTTGGACACAAAGTGATTAGTCACCCTTTTCTCAGTCCTGTTTACTAACTCAACTGTAAAGACTGAAATCATTTTAGATTTGAAAGTACTACACCTGAGGCCATTAAGTTTGTCTGACAAACCACCACTGTGTTGAGTTATATGGGCATGTCCGAAAACCTTAGCCACAATGACTTCAGTGACTGTCTAAACTAGGTCACTTGCTGACAATCCACAATGTTTTTGCATTAACAGCCCATATATTGTCACCAAGGCAAGGCAAGACAAGGCAAGACAAGTCACAGTTTATTTATATAGCACATCTCATACACAATGACAATTTAAAGTGCTTTACATAAAAAGGATAAAGAAAATGCAAGATATATAAAAAATACATAACCAGTTAAGAACAAGAAATAAGAATAAAAAGAAATAAAATAAAGTTTAAAAAGTGAAAATGATTAAAAATGAATAAAACAGAAAAAGAATACAGAAATAAAATTATGCAGTGTAATCAGTGAGTGCAGCACAGTGCTTCGTGATGAAATGCACAGCTGAACAGATGTGTTTTCAGTCTTGATTTGAATGTGGCTTCTGTTGGAGCACCCCTGACCTCTTCTGGAAGCTGGTACCAGCTACGGGTGGCATAATAGCAAAACGCTGTCTCACCTTGTTTTGACTGAACCCTCTGTATTTCTAACTGACTTGATTCTAATGATCTGAGATGTCTGTTAGGTTTATATTCAACAAGCATATCTGCAATGTGTTTAGGTCCTAGGCCATTGACTGATTTATAAATGAGTAATAGAACCTGAAAATCAATTGTAAATGTAATTGGATGAATGAATGAATGAATGAATGAACGTTACATTTTTAGATGATAGTATGCTGATTTAGTTATTGCTTTGATATGACTACTGAAACTAAGGTCTGACTCCAAAATGACACCAAGATTCCTGACTTGATTTTTTTGTCTTTAGACCAATGGAGCCAAGGTATGTGTTCACCTTTGCACACCACACAGTACATATCAGCTCTGTTTCAAAACCAAGCATCATGTCCTGCATGCCTATTGATTACTAGGGCAGCTTCCTCTTATTGGGTTGCCAACTGTCCCTGTATTTTGCTCAAACGTCCCATATTCGTGTGGTGAAATGTTGGCAACCCAACTTTTAAGGCAGCATCATAACGGAATGGATACCTTTTGATATTGAATGAAATACTGTATGAGCTGTAATCAAGGACCTCATCACAATGCATTCTGGCCTTGCTTCCTCCACAAAGGATACTTGTGATGCTACTAGGGCTGTGTAGAAATATTGATTTTCTGATTAACCGCAACCTTCATTTGAACAATCCTAATATCGATTTTTTTAAATCCCAAGAAATATATATATATATATATTGTACTTTTAAAGTTTAATTCAATTTCGGTTGTGTTTATTATATCCGTTAAATGAATAGCAATTGAACTGCATAGTTTGGGCGCTGTGGTTAATTTGTTTTATTAATATCTAGTTAGAAGGTTCACTGGATAATTTACAGCATTAGCGGACACAGAATTTCTTTCATATGTAAGCAGAATGGAAATTATGAATGAAAAATACACCCAAATTAATTTGAATAGAATAAAATCATATTGAAATCGAATTGAATTGAGAACATAAAGTTGAGATAGGCTACCTAAATGCCACATAACAAAAAAGTAAAATATTTATAATAATAACAATAAATAAATAAATTACAGATAAATGAATATAAATAGACAAGAAAAAAGAAATAAATATGTATGCATACAGCTCTATAGACAAATAGAACATTCCCTTTTAAATTAACTATAAACATTCATTACCTACTAAGTCTATAAAAGACTCACTATCAAGGTTTTCAAGGAAATCATAAAAAACTTTCCAGGTTGACCAAAACATGTCAAGTTTGTTTTTTATGAAGTAGGTAAGCTTTTCTAAGGCTAGACACGAGGTCATCCCATTCAACCATTGAGAAACACTAGGACTTTCTTCTTTTTTCCATGAACATATGTTTTGCCTCCAACATACAAAGAATTAAAAAAAAGCCTTCACATTTGGCAACTGTAAAGTCCTGAGAGTAGATGTGCAGAATGCGCAGTTTGGGATCAAGTGGTATCTCCAATAATTCGTTTTATAATATCCACTATCTTCACCCAAAAATAACGTACCTTTGTACATTCCCACATACAATGAAATAATGTTCCCTCCTCTTGTTTACATTTATAGCATACATCAGGAATATTGGAGTTGAAGTAATGTAACTTGACTGGGGTAATGTGTTGTCTACTTAACCATTTATAGTGAAGTAATTTAAGATGGGTGCTCACTGTCGGTAAAAGTGTTTAAATAAAATAGCAAACGAGGGGTGCTCAAACTCAAGAGGAGGTGCAACCAAAAATTCTAAAAGCATACTTCGAAAAGAGAGGTGCAACACTTGCTCTATGTTGAAAAATCCTTATCTTTATTGGATTAAAAACATGACATTTCAGCCTCTAGCAGGGCCTTCATCAGTCATGTTTGCCGGTTTTGTTTAATGAACAAATGTTGTGGGGCCTGGGTAGCTCAGTGGTAAAATACACTGGCTACCACCCCTGGAGTTCGCTAGTTTGCTAGTTTGAATCCCAGGGCGTGCTGAGTGACTCCAGCCAGGTCTCCTAAGCAACCAAATTGGCCCGGTTGCTAGGGAGGGTAGAGTCACATGGGGTAACCTCCTCATGGTCACTATAATGGTTTGTTCTCGGTGGGGTGCATGGTGAATTGAGTGTGGTGAAGCCTCCACACGCGTTATGTCTCCGTGGCAATGCGCTCAACAAGCCACATGATAAGATGTATGGGTTGACTGTCTCAGACACGGAGGCAACTGGGATTCGTCCTCTGCCTCCTGGACTGAGGTGAATCATTATGCGACGACGAGGACTTAGAGCGCATTGGGAATTGGGCATTCCAAATTGGGAGAAAAAGGGGAAAAATCAAATGTTGCAGTAGATTGTCAATAGATTAATCAAAGTCTTTCTAGCAAGTCAGGCCATCTTTGGAACGCTCTCGGAAGGCTATTTCCAGTCATGTCAGTGACGCTCCTATCTACTTGAATGGGAAAAGACTGAAATTTCCATCAAGCCTGGGTTGTTGAGTTGATTGACAGGTGATGTCTGTATCTAAAAGGTGATTGGCTCTTTTACCTTTAAGGCAGGACTCCTTTTCTACATCCGTTGACCGTTGGCTGCCGTTGGGCATTCCGATTTCTCCCATTTATTTTAATAGAAGTGGCCCATCTCTGCTAAATAATATCAGGATTAATTCACAGCAGAGTTCACTTGCTGCTCATTGCAAATGTTTATTTTCAATTAATGCTCTTTTACTAATCTTTTTATATGTTCATAGCATTGTAGCTCGTCTGATACAGAAAAAATATCCATTCTGTTGAAATATATCCATAGCTTTTAACAAAGTCCACAGTAACACAGATCTCAAAATGTCAAAAAAGATGCAGTTCCAGCTTTAACAAAGCTGCTGGTCCAGTTTTGTATGTGTGTGGTATATTTTCGTTTCCGATTCTCCACCGTTTACAGTTCAGTTTCCTTGTTCTGTCGTAGCACTACTGCTAACATAACATGCTCTTGTGTGTCTCTGGGTGTGTCTACACTCAAGACAATAGCTGTTTTACATTTCACAGCAGTTTTCTGTTTATCTGAAGCCATAGGGCACAGAGATCACCAATGCACTGAACTGAACTAAACCACCAAATTTAGCAAATAAAGGATTGGCAGTTCAGCACACAAGCGCCTGCCTATAACCCTGTGACTTAATGAGAAAAACCTCCAATGAATCATACAGATTTCATCTAAGAATTATTCCTTGAACAAATACACAGTAGAGACCAAAACAATTCAAACTCATTTTCCATTTGATTCTCCAAGCATTTGAATTGTTTGTTAACACTTTACAATAAGGTTCTATTTGTTAACATTAGTTAATGAATTACAGTAGGTGTCATGAATTAACAATGAACAATTTTTTAAGCATTTATTGGTCAATATTAATTTATGACAATACAAATGCTCGTTCTTAATGTTAGTTCATAATGCATGATTTACTGTTAATGCATTCCAATTTTATTTAAAAAATGTACTAGTACAAACTACCATTTCAAAGCTAAATATCTTAACCTGAGAGTATTTACAGATTCATATCACTACTTTGGGCTTTTGATGTTTCCAAAAATAATAGTCAAGTATTAAACACTTTTATTAGTCTAGTTTATATTTTAGTCAGCTTCAAATAATGCAAAATACCCCAAGTAACAATGACATGAGGTATTTGATCAGTACTTTACAATGAATCATATAAAACAACAACAACAAACTTCATTAAAACAATTCTTCATCATTTTCATCAGTCAGTTCTCAGAGTGCGTATATTAACATCTTTTTAAAAAAGCTGAAATTGCTAACAATATTTCCAACAAACATGAAATGGAAAAAAACGTGTGAAAATGTAGGCTGTTACCTTTGAAATATAAAATATTCTAGATTCAAATTTCTTTATAAAATCCTTTGTTTACAACAAGTTCATTAAGTTTTTCACTTCCTCTCTAACGTGCACGCACACATACACATACATTACACATGAAAATACATGCCTTTGAAATGTCCTGCTGTATTTCAGAGATAGGCGACGGATCTATGGGCGGACGGATGTCTGGATTGTTGTATGAAGGACTGTTGTCTTGAGGGCTGGATGAACGACTGCTGTCTGGATGGTTGGTAAGATGGCTGAATGAATGACGGCGGACCAGATGGATGGCTGTAAACCGACCGCGGTTGGGGGACATAGGCCACAGGTTGAGGCTGATAGGCCACATAGGGGGCGTTCCTTGTGTACATGTATCTGTTTGGATCAGGGCCCTTGTCTAGGGGGCCATTACAGCAGATAAATATGCACCCACCGGCGAACAGGAATGCAGACGACACCCAACCGATGTAGAGTGCTTCACCTAGTTCCCTACGCTGGGCGTCGATGAGTAGCGGGTTGTAGAAATCTTGAATGATTGCATGACCGGTCCATGAGACGGGAATGATGCAGCAGAGGCAACCCATGAGAATCATGCAACCGCATATGATTAGAATCATCCGCTTGGCTCGGTCATTGTCCTGGATGCACGCCGTGCATCTCATCCCTACGATCGCGATCAGTAAACCCAGACCGGTCAAAGCCACGGAGCAGCACATGAGTCCCCTAGCGGCCTGAAGATCAGGAGAAAGCGCTAGCAAAGAATCGTACACTTTACACTGCATTCGAATATTCGCTTGCCGATAGCAGTTCATCCACAATCCCTCGTATCGAGTCTCCATCACAATGATGTTCTCGCCAATAAAAGCTGTCACCCGCCACATTGGCATTCCAGTGCTGGCTGCTGCCCCAATGAGCCCGATCAGGGTCACACACATTCCCACGATCTCCAGGGCGCCATTGGCCATGATTGCTGAACTCCAGAGGTCTACGAGCAAGAGATGTGAAGAGAGGTTTGGAGTGCAAGTGTTGCCCTGGACGGATTTGCATCCCTCTGGAAATGGAGCTGATAGGTGTTTCACCTGTTCCCAGCCTCCTCCCTCTACTCAATGAAGGGAGGGAGCGCTGGGACTGGTTGCTATGAAATTGAATCCCCCATGCAAGTGTTTGAGTCTGGTTTTGTGTGGCTCTGGCAGGAGGAGCATTTGGCTTTGTTGCTGTTTGCTTAGAAGGTTAAATTTTTTTCAGGGATTCAACTAAAGGAATAGTTCAGCCAAAAATTAAAATTCTGTTGTTCCAACACCATATGACTTTCTTAACACTCTTAGCTTAATATAGGCTAACATTCTAACCAACATCTCCTTTTGTTTCCATGGAAGAAAGTAAGTCGTACAGGTTTGGAATGACAGAATCATGACAGAATTTAAATTTTTAGGTGAACTATCCCTTTAAGTCAGGAAGCACAGCTGAAGCAGTTACTGATCATCCAGATACATGCAAATGCATGGCCAGACTCTCAACTCTTAACTGATGTCAATGTTTAACATGGTTGGTGTTGTGCCTCATTAAACTGTTGTACAAAATGTTCAAAAATCATTCTTGAAATCAGCTGATGCTTTAATGTTGGTCTACCTTTGGGTAACCTTTGGATTGTTTGAATTGTTTTAATAGAGAATTTCTGTTGTTAACAGGCCTGTTATTAGCATGGACATTACGTGACTGTGGCGACATTTGTTTTCAAAATGACATTACATGGCTTATTACACGTATTGAAGCAGTTCTGAGGTGAAATGTCCACTGTGTGGCACTAAAAGTGAGATAAATGTTCTCCTAAACAGATGAGCTTAAAGGTGCACTTAGTAACTTTTTGTTTGTGTCATCATGGACTTACAGTGACACCTAGTTGTGTGGATGCAGCATCATTCAAAATCAATAGTTTTCAGTTACAGATGCCATTGTAGAAATGCACTATTCACAATGAGCCATGATTAATTTAATCCAAGAGTGAAAGTGTCCAATAACAAGACGGTTACGGAGATTAAGCAAGTAGTATTCAGCTGGTCATGTGATTCTAACATGACCATGTAGAATAAAACAGCTTTTGTAAGGTTACTGATACTAGAGTCCTTATCTCATGTGAATGTTCATGATTTTATACATATGTTTCAAAATTACAATTTATTTCTTTAGGAGTAAAACTTTTTTTAATGGCAAAAACATTACTGAGTGCACCTTTAATGTTAAAGCACTAGCAAGTTTTAAATCAACAAAACCGTCCTCCCTACCCTTAACCTTAAACCTAAACCCAACCGATGTTGTCACATAAAGCAAATGTGAGATGAAAAATGCAATTGCTGAAGCAATCACATCATTTTATGGTGCTTCTGTGACACTTCTGGCTCACATGTTGACTTGCAAGTTGTTCAGGGCTTGTACCCCGGTACTTTAAATCTTAAGTGCAACGCTCTATTAGTTGTTACTGCACAATTTGTTCACACTCGAACAAGCTTGTAAATGTAGGTATAGTAACGTGATTCTATGAAACCACATTGGTTTTTAGAGATGTTTGGCTACTACAATTATATACACTGTACATAGGTTTAGGGATGTTTCTTTGTAACCACATACATGTTTCTAATAATTAAAAAGAAATAGAAAGCGAGTAAGAAAATGTTTGCATTCTTGCATTGAGTTTTGAGTCATGCATAGACAGATCTGTTAATGATATGGTGCATTGAGCACTGCTGTGGTTTAAATAAAAACACTCTATCCTGCAGAATGTTTATTTTTAGTGGCAAAAAAACTGATTCCTTGTCAAATTAGAATGACGTGTCTGAACTTGTCACCATTCTGAGTGAGTTTGATTCATATATTGATAGATCGTTAATCTTGTTAATGATATGATGCATTGAGCACTGCTACAGGTCATATTTAAAAACTCCACCCTGCAGAATGTTAATTTTTAGAGGCAAAAGAACTGATTTCTTGTCAAATTAGAATGATATCTAAGTTTTGTAAGCAGTACATCTCATCTGTGATCAGAATTTCAAAAGCTATGGCCAGTTGTGCAGTCCACCAATAACGTTTGAGTGACAGCAGTAAGAACGGCCACTAGCAACATACTAGTGTACATAACATACAAGGACTAGTGACATCATGCGATAATGTCGCTGGCGGTGTGAACTGTGCTTTACTTTTCTGAGATATTGGATTGATGATTTTTGCCTGGTGGAGAGTACAAAAAAAAGAGAGTTCTGATGATAAAGTTGGATGTTATTTTGATGCACTGATCTTAGATCATGACTCTCTTTAGCGTGTTTGTCTCTCTCTCTCTCTCTCTGTCACAGTCTCTCATGTCAGCTGTAAATTTGCATTAGGGGTGTGACAGTTTTAAGTTCTGGAACATTTCCTCTGACAGCAGAGAAACATTCACGGTAAACTCTTATACAGCAAACTACCTCAACTGGCTCTACCAGTGCCACAAATGCTGGACTGAAGATCAACAAAATGTTGTTTAGTTGGATCCAGGATGGGAATATTTAAAGACATTGCGAGTCAGTGTTCAAATATGGGTTTAGACCAGGAACTGGTGTATCCATTCTTACATTAACACATGTTTATTTTATCTTTTTTCACATGTTTATGGTTAGACCAGTGCTTACAAATTGACAAATATAAAAAAATTAAAAAAACACAAGAAAACATACACAATTACGTCACATATCCAACAGTGTTCTTAGTTAAATGCTATGTGGAAATATTCCACTTTTTTATGTTGCTGTATCCTTAAAACACTTTAGCAGATAATACCCCTTATTTTTGTGCAAAATATAAGTTATGAACAGTTTTTTACACAAGACAAAACTGAATCTCAGGGAAGTGTGTTCATAATCAGGAAAATCAAATTTAGCCTTCACATATATACACAGTCACACAGATAATCAGCAGTACTGAATGAATATTACACCAAAAAAAAAAAAATCTGGCAGAATGTTAGCCTCAGTCACCATTCACTTACACTGTGCAATGACAGTGAATGGTGACTGAGACATCCTTTTGTGTTCCTTTTGTAACAACATGCGGATGAATAAATCACAGAATTTACATTTTTGCGTGAACTTCCCCCTACTAACAAGATCCATTTGGCCATCTTCCTTCTAATTTATGACATCAAATAATCCTCTGGAGTGTATAATCCATTTTAGTCTCTTTTAGGAGTCTCTTTAGGAGATTTTTATTGATAAAACACAGCACTCGCTCACTGTGTGTCTCAGTATCGTGGTGGATTATAGACCGCAGGTGGCGCTGGAGAATACGCTGGCTGATAGCTGTATGCGGGCTGGTAAGTGTAAGCGGGCTGGTATCCGTATCCGGGTCTGTATGAGTAGTTATACGGGGCTGATCCAGCCCGATACAGCACTGACGCCATGTTCTCTTTGTCCTGGGTCCGTGGAGCGTGTCGACAAAGCAGAATAACTCCGGCACTGAAGAGAACTGCCGAAGTGACCCATCCAATGTAGAGCGCCTCTCCGAGCTCCCTGCGCTGGGCATCAATCAACAACGGATTGTAGAAGTCCTGAATGATCACGTGACCTGTCCAAGAGACGGGAATGAGAGTGGTTACGCAGCCGGCCAGGTACAAACAGCCTCCGCTGACCAAAACGATGTGTTTGGTCCTGGGCCGGGAGTCTACGAGTCGCGTGCAGCGCATTCCTACGGCTGACACGATGCAGGCAAAGGTGGTCAGCGCCACTGAGGCACACATCAGGCCCCTGGCGGCCTGGAGGTCGGCCGGAAGAAATAGCAAAGAATCATACACTTTACACTGCATACGGATATTGGCTTGCCGGTAACAGTTCATCCACAAGCCCTCCCAACGAGTCTCCATGACAATGATGTTCTCCTGAATGAAGGCCGTCACCTTCCACATTGGGAGGCCTGTGACGGCAGCGACACCGATCAGTCCGATGAATCCGATGACCAGCGCCAAGACCTCACAGTACATAGATTCCCGTCGTTTTCTCTTCTCAATCTTGAGTTGTTCGTCATACGCCTCCTTTGCCGACTTCTTATCCGTGTAGCCGGTGTAGGCACTGCCACCATAGGGTTTGCCCATGTAGGACTTGTCCACATAAGACCCTGCTGTGTAAGACATTATCTTGCAATGCCAGGACGAATTGAAAATGAATCAGACAGCTCTCTCTCTCTCTCTCTGTCAATGTATCCTTCACGGATGGTGTTTCTGAAATAAGATCGGAACATCCAGATGAAAAGTATTTACACCCAAGGAAAAATGTTAATGATGTTATGTGAACAGACTGGTTCACCAGCTCTCAGAGCTTCTGTTAAACACCTCGAAGGAAACTTGTTCAAACAATCGTGACAGTGTCTCACAGCTGTAAGGTGGCTTCTAAATGTGAAAATTTTCTCTCAAAAAGAACTCAAAATAGGTTGTTGGAGTGTGGTTAAGATTTAATTGAATAGATTAAAAGGGGTAATTTTTAGAATTTTCATGTTTCATTTATGTATCAACTAGGTTTTTTAAGAGATGTTTTTCTTAAAATCCTAGGAGAAATCAATAACAAAATAGATACAAATGAGACAATTGTTGACAAAGTAAGAGTATAGAGCTATAAAAATTAATGTGGAGTGCATAGTTTAACAACAAGAGTTAAAATGCCTAACTAGGCCTAGAATAGAAAATGAAGAACTACATCAGATGTTACGAATAAAAAACATGGGAATTCATTACAAGAGCTTTTTTTTTTTTTTTTTTTTTTTTTTTTTTTACAGTTTAAATTATGGTGGCATTTTAGTCACTTTCAGTGGCATTTTTGACCCGAGCTCCTCTTAATTTCTGAACAGGATGACTTTTGATCGCAAATTTTGGTCTGCCCCTGTCCCTTACCAACAACTCTGAAAAATTTGATATGTGTGAATGCTCAACAGTGATTCAATTGGAAAACAATCAGCTGAATCAAAAAATATATAATAATAAATAAAATTTGGTCAGTATTTCATAATATGGTGTAGCAATTATTTTACGGCAAATAAAAGATTATATTTATTAGAAAAAAAAGAAAAAAAACCCGTATGTAATCAGTTAATCGATGCTGAAACAGACTTCTCCCAGCTGTCAGATATTCTAATAGTGAGTCATTATTATTTCCTAAACAATTATTGGTACAGTAATGCCAACAGATGCACTTTGTAAGAAAGGAGCTCACCATAAAGTGTGTTTGGGAATCTGATGTGTTGAAACAGCTTAAGGGCATTTGCAGGACAATAATGTCAGTATGTGTGTTTAAGAGAGAGGGAAGATGAAGGAGAGTGAGACCTGCATGGATCCTGGAAAACAACACCACACAGCAAATTAAAACTATTTAAGAAGCATTTTTGAAGCTTTAGTTTCAATTTAAATGCATTTAAATGTATTTCACTTTCTATTTTTCAATAAATAAATAATTTTGACCCCATATATTTAAATGAAATTGTTTAAATTGAGACATATGATTTTAAGACTTCACAGAGAACAGAACCTTGTTGAGTTTTTTGTAGAGTCAACAAAAACTTTCAGACCTGTCTGACGAGTTGAGCTGCTGTGACATCATCTGTGGCTTAGTTTCATATGTAAACACACACACACACACACACACACACAATGTTGCCATTGACTTCTATTGTTTTATACTAAGCTAGTTATATTTTCTATCCCCTAAACCTACACCTAATTTTAAACCTTACACAAACCTTTCTGCATTTTAACATATTCATTAAGATTATTTTGCATGATTCTTAAGACATTTTCTTCCTGATCCTGGCTTGTGGAGACTAAATGACTGCAAAACCTGATCCCCACACACATACATGTCCTTGGTGCATGTGTGTGTGTGTGTTTGTATGTATATATATATATATATATATATATATATATATATATATATATATATATATATATATATATATATATATTAGCTTTAATTTTGCTTGACAAAAAGAATGGCAATGTTTCAGTACCACTTTATAGAGATTAGACATGCACAGAATCAAAAACACGTTTAACTGGAACGTTTAACTACATTACATTTTTGTAGAAAGGTATTTTTTTTATTTTTTTTCCACACTTAAAGCTGCTCTTCACTTTTGCTTGTTTACATAAAATGTTTGTGATTAGCACCATCTTGTGCATCTAGGTGCAACTGCACATTGCAGCCATGCAATTTCAAAATCCAGAGAAAAGTAAATATATTTTTCTTTAAAAAAAACAAAACAACAACAATGATATCATGATCATTTGGATATGCATATACCGTGGTAAAACCTTGGCATTCTATGAAGAACCTCGGAGCACCATGTACTACTGTAAATACTATTGTGTATGAAAATGTTAATCATTCAGTGCTGTGGCAGGCATATACATCAGTAGAAGATTCCTTATTATTGTCCAGGATATGATTCATTGGGTTCATTTTTTTAACGTGTTATTTTTAATATAACTAATCACACTGAAGTAACATGTTAAATCGGCAGCCCTACTTCCTATTGAGTTCTGTGTGTGACATCACTGGTGTTCCTCACAGAAGGTTGTTTGATCTGTTACAGATACAATGATGATTTACACACGCTAAATCCTCTGGAGAGGGGTTTAGCAAATTTGGAATGAACTGAATGTATGCGTGTGAGTTTGTGTTCATCATGGACACTGTAGAAGGACAGAGTGCCAGCCGACTTGTCCAGATACACCCCAAAAGCAGATGAAAGTTACAATTACTGTGCCAGGCATTTAACCCATCGGGACTGCAAAAAAGACTCCAGGACCTTTCATTGTAACCAAACTATGAGTTAGTCCCTTCTTTCCTGCTTATGTCTTTATACGCCACTGCTACATGACTCCACCCATTCCACTCAGCCTCCCAATAACAGTGTCCTGATAAACTCTCTTAGGATAGAACCTGTTCACAGGTCTCAAATCTCTCCGGATGATCAGGATACAACTGCTTCTCTTCCACATATGCCACCCATGTGTTCCCGTCAGATGGAATGAGATGAGTGTGTGCTGTTTGGGTCCAGTGTGACATCACAGGCATCTACAGATAAGAGTAGAGACATTTATTCTTGCATTAATCTCATTGGTTAAAATGAAATGTGCATGTCAGAGAGAGAACCTACATTTTCATAGTGTCTTAGTGATCCTAAAGGGCTCCATGTTCCACACTACAAAAGATACACAAACATACACACAAAGAACAACAAATAAAATAGTTAAAGCTGCACTTATTGTAATACAATAAGTACATACAATACAAGAAATTAATTGTAATTTTGAAACATATGTATAAAATCATGGCTGCTCACATGAGAAGAATACTCTAGTTATATCGGTAACCTTATAAAAGCTGTTTTATTCTACAAGGGGCAGGGGCACCCTCATGGGGGCTGCCATTTTAGAATCACATGACCAGCTGAATACTACTCACTTAATCTCAGTAACCATCTTGTTATTGGACACTTTCACTCTTGGATTAAATTAATCATGGTTGACTCTGAAAAGTGAATTTCTACAATGGCGTCTGTAACTGAAAAATATTGATTTTGAATGATGCTGCATCCACACCACTAGATGTCACTGTAAGTCCAAGATGACAAACAAACAGTTAGTGAGTGCACCTTTACTGGTAAAAATTATTTATACATGTGAAGGACATGTCCTGCAGTGTGACCTGTTTTACTTAATCTAAAACACTTTTAAACAGCACTTTGCTCATTATTATGCAATTATTATGCATGACATTTGTATGACCTCATATTAACCCTTAAATGCTTAGTGTTTCGCCAAACATTACATTGTAACCTGGCAGGTATATCTATTACAAATGGATATAGAAAATGGCCAAATAGTGTAAAAGTTTAAAGCGTTTGCAAGAAAACTGGAAAATAATAGAATATATTGTGTTATATTTTGATGTTTTATTTTTCATATATCGAAGAGATGATGCTACAAGTGATAGAACAGGATTAATTTCTTTCACGCTATGATAGTAAACTTGTACAAAAAAGAAATAACCATAAAAATAGTATTTATGGAAGCACAAATATACAGTATATTATTACACTGTGACATATCTAATGACTCTATACACTCTAAGCAATCAGATTGTTGTTGTTTTTATTTTGGCACTTTATTGTTATACTATTCATAAGAGAACAGTTGAGGAATACTAAAGAGGTGCATGGATGAGGTAGAGGGGTAAAATGAGGACCCAGGTCACTAATGACCAGCAGTATGCACTTAAGGTTTAATTAAGAGACTACATTAAAATTCATACATTAAAAAATTATTTGTTTCTCTACATGACCATTTCAAATTAACTAGAGAAGGAAAAAAGAGGTGTTTATACATGAAGAAAACCACTCACAGCATTTTAAATATACAGTATTCTAACCTATAATCTTGATGTTGATTAAAATATATATATATATATATATATATATATATATATATATATATATATATATATATATATATACACCATATATCATTTTCTCCAATCTTTTAATTTCAACCCTATACCTGGGTATCTCCAGTTTGCAGTTTGGATCCTCCAGTCCAGCAGAGAGCAGCTTCACTCATGAATCTCCTGGGTAATTGTAGCTCAGACTGAGTTCTTTCAGGTGTGAAGGGTTTGATCTCAGAGCTGAAGCCAGAGCAACACAACCTTCATCTGTGAACATACAGCCACATAGCCTAAAAGTAAGATATCAACAGTGAAGTTGAGATTACCTGTAACAAGCCCACAACACAAACACATTATTAAACCTTTCTTATTTAATGACCTGCACAGTATTTACACTGAATGCAATTAGCAGATACTCTTATCCAGAGCAACAGAGAAGGCTTTAGTTTCATGTATGAAACTGTGGTAGTCAACAGATCATTAACAGCATTTCAGTCTTTCAGTACATTTCTTTGTAATGTTTTACGTTCTCTTGCAATTATTTTGGGTTTCCTCGCAAAACAAAATAATTTTACTAGAGTAACCATAGTTCAACTATTGTATTTGTAGTAAAATCATAGAAACCACAAAATTTACCATGGTTTAACCATATTTTACCATATGATCTTTAGAGTAAAAGCATAGCAATAACAATAAAAAACAATAATGCCATGGTTAATTTGTGGAACAATTATGTTTTTTAAAAGACCTTATGAAAATTAACTATGATTTTACTAAAGTAAAAGTATTCATATATCACAAATTCACCATGGTGTTATTATAGTAAAACCAACCATGTATTTATTTATTTATTTATTTTGGAAGAATGATTATGATTTTTATCACCATAGTTTTGTTTTCCTGTAATATTACTATGGTTTTACCATGAATATCATGGTTCAGCTATGGTTGCCATAGTAAAACCATTTTTAATTTTCAAAAGGGAAAGCAAAAAATTTTTGTGAGAGAATCCAAAGTTATTGCAGAAAATAAACTCTTGTTCTACAAGGGGCTCCATAATTTTCTTACCAGGTTTGTCAATATTAAATAAAAACTATGAGAGTTCATTTTTCTTTGTTTTCCTTGTTTTCAGCTGTACATGCTGTAAAACAGTGAAGAGGAATGCTTAGTTTATAAACTGTACCCCTCAACCCACACCCCAAACCTAAACCTAACCGTCAGTGGAGTCAAAATGTAATGTTCGAGAGAATAATGCTCCCTCAGAATAAGGCTCGACAATGCGAAAACAATTACTTTATGGTTTCAATGCGGGTTTGAAACCCAGGTCTCCCTCACTGCTGACGCAATGCACTTCCAGTCGCAACACAGGGGACAGTAAATGCACTGGAGCCAATGCAAAAATGTCTGATAGAAGATGGCACTTGTCGGTGAGTCGTAATGTGGCCGATCTTAGGGTACCAGAACTCTCAGAAACAACATGCCGTCTTCCAATGTGATCATGTTGACACATCAGTTATTTTATTATTAAAGACATGGTTAGGTTTAGGGTTTGGGGTAATACGATTTCTGTCACCAACTTGTGTAATTAGTGTGTGTTTTCTGCAGTTCATCAAAGCCGGTGACAGCCTCATTCTACCATCAAATGTTGTGTTGTATTTCTTAAGGTCCAGTTCATCCAGTACCTCCTCTGACATCTGAAGCGTGTAGGCCATTGCTGAGCACAGCACATAACAGCAAACTGCGTAGAGCACATTGCTTTCAGAGCAACATGATCTGCATAACTTCTACATGAGGGCCATGGATTCATTTTACATCGATCCGTAAATATATTAATGGCTTTTTGGCAATTCAAGCAGCAAAACAATTCATGAAACCACAAGAAGCAGAAACACAGAGCACAACCTTCAACCTTTTGGTTAAAAATGTAATTATCTACTGTAGTTGACCCTTGACTTAATATATGCCAGTGTGGTTTTATTGTGCTCAGTTGGTTACCCAACAACTATTACAAAAGTATGATAGTATTGTAATTTTAGCTTGTATGACATAATTGATAGATATACTCTATTGTCTTCTGTCACTCTTGACTTGTGTGGTTTAATGATGTCACTCTGAGGAGAGGAACTGTTTCATAGCAGCTAACAGCTCACATCTGAGCAATGAGAGATTTACTGCTTCACTTGTCTTATACTTCACTCATAACTCCAGTGTTTCCTCTTTAACATGCTGCCCGAAGGGCTTCTGGGGCACACATCTTTCATTAATGCCAAGAGATGCAGCCAAACTCAAATTCCATCATGACTGACATTTATACAAGTGTGCAAGATCACACACGCAGGCCAAAAACAAATGTTTCTTTGGGTATTTTCTCACTTGCTCCACGAATCACAGGAAATCGTCTTTGGATATGTACGAAACAAATTTATTTGATATAATATCAATCCACAAACTCTATTTACAAAATAAAAATACAGTCTCTATAACTCAAAGGGAACATTTTTTTTATTTTTTATTTAATATCATCTAAAATATTTTTTCCAGTGGCTTCTCTTGATTGCTTTCAGCACATATGGATTTTTAAAACATGAAAATAAACACTTGTCATAAAAATGGAAATAAAATAGATTATACTGTTCAGATTTGGTCTGTGTAAAGGCTTGGATCGTCTTTTATAAAGAATCGTAAGTGTGAATGTCAAAACATGGGTTTTAAAGGCAGAAAATGTGTAATCAATGCAGTTATAAAGCAGGGCTGAATCACAACAAACCTTATAAAAGAAATAACAACAGAACAGTCCATTAGCTAAAAATCATATTGCATTTTTCAACAAAATTCAAGTAAAACAGGACATAGTGACCTAGAATGAGCTGTAAAAAATGAAGAATAAAAAAAGTCTAACAAATTCTGTTTTACAACGTTCGGCATTACTCTGACCTGAGATGTAGACTAAACCAACGTCCAATGTAATACGAATATTTAATTTACACACAGTCTATATTTCAGGTCAGAATACTGCTCAGTGTGTACAAAACATTTCAAATCTGTCTCAGATCATTCAAAAAGAAATGCAAATTTATACAACCAAAAAACAGTGTTTACAGCTTCTCTGTACAAATACAGTATGTGACAAAGTTCAACAAATTAAACCGTGATATATTTCATCAGGCTGTTGTTTTTCTTACATCTGAAGGATATAATAAATTAATGACAGCCAGTTACTACAACTTACTAAGTAAACAAACAGCTTTAGGACGTAATATGCAAGAACTAAACAATAAAAACAGAGAAACGTTAAAGTTTTGGCAGGTGATGGTGGCCAAACGCATGAAGCTGCCAACGGTTAAATGTGCAATACTAAACATTGATTAAATCTATTGATTGTACCATCACGTTTTCCAGGTTTCTGATTGGCCACAGCGCACATGTAGAGCTCATCTAATGTGTTTACGTGTCTACGGTGGAAAAGCGTGATATCTTACAGCTATTTCAAAAAGAATGTTTAACATTCGGAATAGTAGCGCGGAGAAACTGTTGTCATGCATTTCTAGTGTCTATAGTCCAGCACTGGTTTTGACTGTTTATGTCTGTCTCCTGATGCATTTCAGCTCTCGTGTTCTTCCTGTGTCTCGTTCTCTGTGCGGCTGTCGTCCCGTCGCACCCAGATGACATCATCAGGTACCGCCTGCTCATCCACACTGGCTTCGGACATGGCACACTGCTTGCCTACATGCGACAACTTGACAGCATGCTGGGATTTGTTTTCCTTGAAGTCCTTTTTGTTCTGTTCAAATTCTGCTCTCTGTTCCTCTTCATCCTTCTCCTCTTCCTCAGCCGTGTCCCCTTCCAGAGAGAGAGTGGAGAGCGGTCCCTCCATGTCCGGTTCAGTGGACGGGCTGAGAGCGGACTGACAGAAGTCGTCGTCGTCGCTCAGAATGTCACTTTCTTTCACGTCGTGTTCCTGCTCTTCGTAACGTTGAAGATCGAACTGCTCCTCCACCCAGCGGTCGGTGTCACCTGCCAGAGGTACGCCCTGTTGCTCAGAATGCTGGGAGTCTGGCGAGTCGCTGTCGGGCTCAGTGTCGAAAACGATGTCTGTGTCGATGGTGAAGCGGTTTCGAACCAGTTTCCTCCGGCCTAGAGTGCGAGTTGGCGCAGAAACTGAAAAATTTTAACAAACGTGAGTTCATACACCATCATAACAACTATCACAAGGCACAAGCATCTCTCTAAATTCTGCAGACGTAAGTCACCAGTGGTTTTCTTTTAAAAAAAAAAAAAAAAAAAAAAAAAAAAAAATACCATATGTTTTAAATGTTTAAATTACATTGGAAAAACATCTGGTTATTCATCATTTAATACAGGGGTTACTAAAAGTTTTGTCTGCTGAACCCCATTCATCTATCCGTCTGTCTGTCCATCCATCTGCCATATCTAACTTCCATCCATCCATCCATCCATCCATCCAAATATAAATTAGAGATAGATAGACAGACAGACAGACAGACAGACAGGTAGATAGACAGACGAGTAGGTAGATAGACAAATAGACAGACAAGTGGATGGATGGAAGGACAGACATAGATAGGCAGACAGACAGACAGACAGACAGACATATAGATAGATAGATAGATAGACAGATAGACAGACGAGTAGGTAGATAGACAAATAGACAGACAGACAAGTGGATGGATGGAAGGACAGACAGACAGACAGGTAGATAGACAGACAGACAGACAGACAGACAGACATATAGATAGATAGATAGACAGATAGACAGACGAGTAGGTAGATAGACAAATAGACAGACAGACAAGTGGATGGATGGAAGGACAGACAGACAGACAGGTAGATAGACAGACAGGTAGATAGATAGATAGACAGATAGACAGACGAGTAGGTAGATAGACAAATAGACAGACAGACAAGTGGATGGATGGAAGGACAGACAGAGATAGATAGACAGACAGACAGATAGATAGGTAGATAGACAGACAGACAGACAGGTAGATAGACAGACAGACAGACAGACAGGTAGATAGACAGACAGACAGACAGACAGACAGATAGATAGATGGATAGATAGATAGATAGACAAATAGACAGACAGACAATTGGATGGATGGATGAACAGACAGAGATAGACAGACAGATAGATAGATAGATAAGACAGACAGATAGACAGACAAGTAGGTAGATAGACAAATAGACAGACAGACAAGTGGATGGATGGACAGAGATAGATAGATAGACAGACAGACAGACAGACAGGTAGATAGACAAATAGACAGACAAGTGGATGGATGGATAGACAGACAGAGATAGACAGACAGACAGACAGACAGACAGACAGACAGGTAGATAGACAAATAGACAGATAGACAAGTGGATGGATGGATGAACGGACAGACAGAGATAGATAGATAGACAGACAGATGGACAGACAGACAGGTAGATAGATAGACAGACAGACAGACAAGTAGGTAGATAGACAAATAGACAGATAGACAAGTGGATGGATGGATGGACGGACAGACAGACAGAGATAGATAGATAGATAGACAGACAGACAGACAGACCATCCATCCATCTATCCTCTGTCTGTCCATCCGTCCGTCCGTCCGTCCATCCATCCACCCGTCTGTCTGTCTGTCTATCTATCTATCTGTCTGTCTGTCTATTTGTCTGTCCCCACTATATTAATACACTGTATCAGCCTCTTTAATTCTTTATGTTGATTGGCTGTGTGTGTGTGTACCTGCTCTGTTCATGGCTGGTCGTGCTCCTTTAAGAGCACACAGGCGTTTCCCTCCGAAGGGAACATACTGTTGACTGAGTGGAAGACTCTCCGTCTTCAAGAGCTGACGACGCTGTTTATCCCGCAGTATGGAATGAACCATCTTTATGAAGTCTTTCTTACTGTCTGGAGAACTGAAGATGCAAATCAAGCAAACAGGGCATTCAATTACCATCGTGTTGCACAATGATTTCAGTTTATTATCCATATTAATCTAAAATATGTTAAAGATAACAATTCATTCAAATATTTACATTCAAATAGATCAGAGAAATATTTTTTTTTAGTTTTATATTCCACATTGATTTGCAATATTATTCTGTCAAAGTAATATTTCA
Source organism: Myxocyprinus asiaticus (assembly GCF_019703515.2). Classification (NCBI taxonomy): domain Eukaryota; kingdom Metazoa; phylum Chordata; class Actinopteri; order Cypriniformes; family Catostomidae; genus Myxocyprinus; species Myxocyprinus asiaticus. The sequence continues at coordinate 4,308,453 of NC_059382.1, forward strand.
TATAACAGCTGTGCAAGATTCCTCCACCAGATGGTGCTATAATTATTATTATTGGTATATTTCTTGGTGGAAAAATGGTTTATTCTGATTAATATCATTATTACGTTATATAAATGAGACAATGTATTCATCATAGGTGTCTTTTATTATATTGCTGCCGTGCCACTGAGTTAACTATAACACACAGGGCCCAACAACATCCCTTAACATTTCTTTGGTAATATCACTGTAAGTGTGTGTTTGTGTGTCACACTGACCTGCAGCAGAGCTGAAACACTCTCTCCGGTCTTCCCTCTGATTCAGACTTCACATGGATGATCTCACACACGGCTGCACTCTCTCCATCTGCGCACAGACACACACACACACACACACACACACACACACACACACACACACACACACACACGTGCGCGCATTGATCAGGTTTTTTATATTGTTTATCTCAGTTTTATTAGGGACTGACAGCATCGAAGTGCCTTTGGATAATGTAATTACATTGATTAGCTTGTTTTTGTGTGGGCCCATGGGTATGCATGTCACATGTGAACTTACCTGTGTTGGACAGGGCGCGCACCTGAAGCGCATCAGTAGGGATCATGTGACGGAAACGGAACGGATCTTTCTCTTCACCTGAGACTGATGCTCTATGAGAGCCACCCTGAGAGAGGCAGAGAGAGAGGTGTGTGTGAATAAGGCTGTTTTGTGTCATTACTTTCATGTGAATCTGGGCGTGAAGGCTGTTTGTCACTGCACAAACAAGACTGTTAAATGCAACACCCAGATAACTGTTGACTAAGTCTTTAAGAGGCCCATGAAAGCCCATGAAGACAGAGAGAGAGAGGAGTGTTTGGGCGTAAGTTCCACAGATGAAAGATCCAGCTGCTCTGAAGATCACAGCACTCACCAGCTTCTTCTTCTGTTTTGTGTAGTCTTTACAGATGAAGACAACAGCGGTCTTAAACACTGGAGGAGAAAGAGAACATATAAAATTCACTTCACTTCAGAAACAATATTAATGCAAAATCACAATAAAAAAATAATTATTAAATATTAATAAAGTAAAAGAATTTTTAGGTGATTAAGCCTATTTTAGGACCATTAAGGGTGATGATGCCATGATGAGCATGATGACATTATTTCTTATGACAATTAAGTATATTTAAAAAATCTCATTCTCATAAAGTAATACAATAATGTCAAAAAATAAAGATATATTATTTCAGTTGTAACATTCTACATTTGTAAGATATAATCTTGGTATTATTTGTTGTACTGAAGTTAATTTATGCTGAATTTAAAAAAAATCAAACTATGCTTATAATGTTTTATTTTTTATCTGTATAGGGACAGAACAAAAACACAATTTTAGCTAAAAGACTGAAAAAGATGCGTTCGATATAGAGATTGTAGCACATGCTAATTTGCATCTCAATCCCTAGATAGGCTTATTTCAAGAAACACGAAATAAGAAAACATGCATTTAATCCTAGTAGTCCTTAATATACTGTAGGCTTCAGTTTCTTTTAGCAAAAAAATAACTATTTCTAATTTCTTTTGCATTTGGGCTGAAATATAATGTGGATATTTTTCGTTGTGAGTTTTAGCCATATCTCTCGATCTAGCCAGTTTAGCAGGCACACTATTATTTCTTCTGTGTATTTATCAGCGTTCAGGTTGAGTGGAGACAGAACGCACCGAATGAGGCCAGCTGTGGTTCTTTCTTGCACTTTCCTAGAGAGGAGGACGGGTTGATCCATGTCACACTGCTGTGGAGGAGTAAATCTCCCATAGACAAGTCAGCAACCTGTAATCATAGCAAACGGCACTGTTAGTGCTCGCACAACACAGATTCACATAACACAGAGAGAGATAGAGAGAGAGAGAGAGAGAGAGAGCTCACAGTCTGCAATCCAGAAGGCAACGCCTCTGTCCCTGGTGCCATTATTTAGATCCACTGCTGTTATATAAGATTAAAGTGAAAGTTTCTCTATTCAGATAATAGGCAAATAATTAAGCCCACAGCAAATCTGTGCTGATTTGGAGGAAAAATAACTACACTACACTTTGAGTACTACACTCTTATCGGTAGCTGAAAGCATTATAAGATAAATAACTACTAAAAATAACTAATAAATCATTGTGCAAGGCACAAGAGATTTGTAGAAATCTGTGAATGATGAACGTTTGATTTTTGAATAAATGCATGCCGCTTTCTGCAGAATTGTACAGGCACACCTTCTGTGCGCACCTACTAATAAAATGAAAACAAAAATGAAATAAAGGCAAAATTAACAAAACATCACAACTTAAATCTGTTTGAGTTGTAATCTGCAGCAGAACGTGAGAGGAAGTTGAAAATAGTCAGACATTGACAACATTTTGGCACAGGACTGAAAGACGTTGAAAACAGTGAATGAAAGAGAATTCACATCATGTTAAAAAGATATACTGTAAACTGCACCAGCTCACCTCTTTCTTCTCTCCAGTCTGTTCAGAGATCAGTAAGTCAAACACAGCTCCAAACTCCTCGTGGATCTTCTGCATCTCATTGATGTGACTAGCCACTGTGTTCATGGCCTTCATCGCAACTGCACAACAGCAGAGAGAAGAAATTATATAAAATACTGCACAGAACACCACAACAGATCAACGGCTGGTAATTTAGCAAATTACTGAAAGCAAAACAAAAAACAAATCGAACAAAAACCCAAACTAAACCCAACAAAACAAACACAAAAAAAGAAAAGACAAGAAACCGGACAAAACAAAAGAAAAACAAAGACAAAAGAAACCGAAAATCTAACAAAAACCCAAACAAAAACAAAACAAACCACAGGAAAAACAAACAAGACAAAAAACAAACACAAAACAAAGCAAAAAACAAAACAAGATCAAACAAAACACAAAGCAAAACAAAAACAAACAACACAAAAAACAAAGGAAAGCAAAAACAAAACAAAAAAACAGGCAAAACCAAACAAACCAATCAACAACAAAAAAACAAAAAAATTCTTAACAAAACCCCAAACAAAACAAATCCAAACAAACCAAAGCAAAACAAACAAAACAATATAAAAACCAAAGCAAAAAAACAAAACAACAAACAATCAAGTAAAACAAAAACCAAGCAAAACCAAACCAAACCAAACCAAACACACACACACACACACACACACACACACACACATATATATATATATATATATATAAAGCAAAACATCAAGTTAAAATCAAGTTTATATCTCTACAATAGATAGGCTAATGAAAAATATTACTTGGAAGAATTGTTCAGTTTATTGTTATTTATTTATTTGTTGTCTTTACATTGCAGTGATTTTACCACAGTTCAGCAGGTTGTTTAATTTCCGTTTTCTGTCTAGCCTCGCAACGCCCCTTAACCATGGTAAAATCACTGTAATGCACAAGTAGACACTGATGTGTGGAGGCTGTTGCGTGCAAGTCGGCAGTCAGAGTCATGCTCACCGTTTAGATGGTAGTGTTCCTCACTGTCCGGGTCAGTGAGTGAGTGCAGTTCTCGCAGCAGTAGAGGATACTTCAGCACTCTCTGTATGGGTTTGATCAGGTACGATTCCAACGTGGATGAATGCTGCTGTTTTGGGTTCTGCTCATCCAAAAACGCCTTGAAGGCTGCGTCCGTCTTTGCTGGAGGGACACAAATACACAAGTTATGATTGTGCTGTCACAAGACTGCATGTTTATTAATATAAACTACCTGACAAAAGTTTGGACACACTTGCTTGAATATATGTTTCTCATGACAAACTGAAAACATTGTTATATAACACTGCAGTCACAAATCTACAGACTCGATGTTAACTAGTAAAAATAGACAGCGAGAAGAACCAGACCAATCTCACAGACACCCCCACACATACAGTAAAACCAAACACACACCTCACTGGCCACAGAATTATACATCTGAGACCCCTCAGATGAGATATACCGACTGAAGGTGTGGAATAGGGAAAGAGCTGCAGGTATCTGTGAAAACATGCCAGAATTCACCAGGATCAAGGTCGTGTTTGAGCTGAGATATACGTACCTTTCACCAGCACTTTCGGGACTTTGGTGTGGCTGGCACAGAAAGCGCTGTAGATCTTGAAACGGTCGGCGTAGTACAAGAAAGAGCCGCCAAGAGAGAAGAGGATTTTCTAATAGACCAGAGGGATTTTGAGAGAGAGAGAGAGAGAGAAAGAGAGGGGTCTGGGATTTATCAAGTGGCCTCATGTAAGGTCACAAAAGGATATTTTATGACAAACATGATTTGTGTTGGTTAAATCTTGTTGTGAACAGCTCTAAGAGACGAGAGAGAAAGTGTCTTACCGAAACTATCCCATTATTCTCAAAACTGATTTTACTTTTTCACTATTCTGAAAAAAAAAAATCAATAACTAATGTATTTATAATCATATTATTTTTTTTAATAAAATAGGTATAATGATGTTATCAGATCTAAAACTAATGGCACTTTGATATATACCTAGGGGCTGTATAATTACAACATTCATTTATCATACTATGTATATGGTACCACGTTGTAAAAAAAAAAAAAAGAAAAAGATTTGTGATATTTTTAGGATTTACGCATTTCAATTTCATACATTTCCACCAAATTGAATTGTGTTATCTTAAAAATAAAATAAATAAATAAGTTTTTTTTACATTTAATTTGGTTAAAGACTACTCCGAGTACTGTCATAATAATAAGCTAGTTTTCCCGTGTAAATTATATATGAATTTATTACAATTTATTATAGCTTATTTATTTATAAAATATTAAAATATCTGTCATATTTAATTATTAATAATATTATTGATCATGTATTAATATTTATTAAATATGAATATTTATTTAAATACAAATTAATTAAATAATAATAATAATATTTTATGCATTTATCGTCATGTTTTTATTTATTTATTTGATAAATATCTGTTACACAGCATCAACAGGAAGTGTATTAGACACTCTTGACTGAATATGATCACATTCAATCTCCTGATGTTAATGAGACCTCAGTTCTGCACCTTGAACTGTTCCACTCGCTCCAGTTTCTCCAGATCTGGCACCAGTCTGGTCCCGTCCTCTAGCGTCTTTAGAAACTCCACCTGAAACTCCAGCATCTCCGGGAGGTTTCCAAAGAGCACGTCCAGCTAACACATACAAACACAGGAAAATCGTACATTTTCAGGTCATAGCAGCCCTTGCTTTTAAACATTTCTAAGTTTGCATTATACATTTCTATATTATTATATTTATCTTGTATATTATATATATGTAGAGAGCAGAATGGCAGTATATATGGCATTAAATAAGCACAGGCATGGCAAAAACATTACATCCTACATGATCTCTATATGTATCTCACATTACTTCTGTCTGATCTAAGTTTTCATTGCTTTGTGTCTCCCTCCCACTCTATATGTCTACCTTTCCTTGTGTGTCTGTGTATGTGTCCTCCTACACACTCGTCTCCATCAGAATATGACTATGAACTATTATTCTAGGTTCTGGAGGAGTGTTTGATAATGACATGAAACTATCACGATGTATGTGACTCACCTCATCTTGAGTGAGGAAGGACTCTGTCTGCAGCGGGGTTAAATATCTGCTGATCAGACAGTTCAGATCCTGAGAGACAGAGAAGATACATAGTCGTGTTAAAAAACAGCCTATGAACACACACATAAACACTCACAAACGGCAAAATCAGTGTTTCAATCAATATTCAACCCTAAGATTTTTTTTTTTTCTGATGCATTTTTAGATTTGTCTGTTTTGTTTTCTTTTTCTTTCTTTTTTTTCTGACTCCATTTAGGTCAGTAGTTCAGATTTGAACTTGCCCTGAAAACATTTTCACTGGCCCTACTACAAATAATCATTAATATTATTTAAAGTAACAAGATTTGTGTGCAATTAAAATTTGAAAACATTTGTAGTAAATTGTCTTTTATAAAGAAACACAAAGTTAAATTAAACAAAATAATAATAATAATATTTTAACATAATAATAATAATAATTATTATTATTATTATTATTATTATTATTATTATATAAAATTATTATTTTTTATTATTATTATTATATATAATTATATTAAATTATAATTACATTGGTATTTTTATTATAATTTAATATAATTATATATAATAATAGTAATACAATAATAATTTAATATAATAATAATAATAATTATTATTATATACAATTATTATACAATTATTATTTTTATTATTATTATATATAATTATTATATTAAATTACAATTAAATTAATATTTGTTATTTTTCATTTAACTTTCTTTTTCTTTATAAAAGACAATTTGCAACAAATTTATAAAAAACTGACTACCACCCCTGGAGTCGCGAGTTCAAATCCAGGGTGTGCTGAGTGACTCCAGCTAGGTCTCCCCTAAGCAACCAAATCGTCCTGGTTGCTAAGGAGGGTAGAGTCACATGGGGTAACCTCCTCGTGGTCACGATTAGTTCTCACTCTCAATGGGGCGCGTGGTAAGTTGTGCGTGGACTACGGACAGTAGCATGAGCCTCCACATGCTGTGAGTCTCTGCTGTGTCATGCACAGCGGGCCACATAATAAGATGCGCAGATTGACTGTCTCAGAAGCGGGGGCATCTGAGACTTGTCCTCCGCCACCCAGATTTAGGTGAGTAACCGCGCCACCATGAGGACCTTGTAAGTAGTGGGAATTGGGCATCCCAAAATTGGGGGAAAAGGGGATTAAAATAAAATATATAATAAAAAAGAAATTACAGTGTTACTATGGTGTAACCCTATGAAAACAATAAATTAATACATACACTATTGCTGGAAAATGATGGCATATGTTGCAAAACAGTACTGATTTTTTTTTTTTATGCTTACATTTTAAAATTGTCAAAAGGCTGAAAAATAGAGAAGTATATATTTTTTCAGCTATATCGCCCATGTCTTTCACAAACTGATGTCAAGGTCTTTAGCTCTCATTTGCACTGGAGTGGTTTATTCAGGCTGTTGGTTTAGTTCCTTGATCAAACAGGCAGATGAATCCTCTAACACAAAGCAAATATTCCCAGTGACGGGACTGATGTCAGTGGAAGTGTTACTGTAGTCTCTGTAGTCTTCAGAGAGAGATGAGGAAAACTGTCGCGGCTTTGTAGTTAAGCTCAACACGACAGTGATTGTTTTATAAAGACAACATATATTGCTGTCTGTATCTGCCAAAGAGAATGTACCATACTACCAGGGCTGTCCTTAGGGCGGTGCAACCGGTGCGGTCGGTACGGTGGGCCCCGTGTCGATTGCTACCGAGGGGGAATCCACCGCCTCACCCCACCAAAAGCAGAGGCCCTCCATTCGACCTTGCCATGGGCCCTGCCACGCCTTTGTTTGGGACAGCCCTGCATACTACTCATACTATTATTGCTGCACGCAATATGTATGCTCTATATAGATAAAGCATATGCATATACAGTACATGCCTTCTTATGTACAGTTCTGGTCCTGGATGCTGACTGGTCAATACAGCATTCCAACTGTGTTAAAATACACTTAGTAACAGCTATGATGTGAAACATTTGTTCTACTGTACATATCACTGCACAGCACCCATAGAATAATGTTTTGTTACTGTTTATGTGTCAAGGACTATACCTAGCGGAAGGATGGCACTTGATGAATTTGCTTAATAAAATAATGTTTTAATAAACGTTAGTGTCCTTATTAAGGATAATGTTAGTTCAGCCACTCATTATCGCGAAATAAACTCTGAATGGGTGGTCCGCGCCTGGGTCTTGTATCAACCTGAAGGGGGTTATTTCAAATAAATAATTAAATGGATATTAAATATAGATCTGAGCCTAAATTATGTTATTTTGTGAGAATATATAGAGGCGGCGGAGTCTCCAAATTAGCTGAATTCCACCTCCGGTTTTGTCAGAGTTGACTGTCTGACTGCTCATTATCACAAGACTGCTTGCCAAATAAATGAATGAAATATTGATTGAATTTTAAATTATTTTATTAGCTTACTTTTATGCATTGCATTATCCCTGGATGTGCAGTCATTATTTAAAAATATTTGAGTGGTGGAATTGAGTATTCCTGAGAGCCATATAATAAATATGTTTATCATGTAGTCACCAATGCACTGTGTCATGTCTAATAATGCCCTTTAGTCATGAATATATTCACAATATAGCACAACCGATCATTGTTGCACAAGTACATTATTGCTTACGAGTTAAGTGTGGAATACTGTCTCCCACAATGCAAATACGCACAACTTGACCCTCAGTTATCAGTGTGAATAGTAAACTCTTCTTATCATTATTTGGTCTGACAACCAAAAGTAAGGACATTTTTAAAATGCAAAATAACTGTTTTTATTTCTGAGATGATAACTGGAAGCAATGTGTTGAGGCACAGCAATGCAGCTACTCTCTACTGTTTATTTAATGTTTATTACTGTATAATAAATAACTGTATGCAGTATATACTGTGCAGTATGCAGTACGTTTTTAATTCCATTCCAAACATGGTCATAGTGAGTGGGTGCAGAAACAGCAAAGCCAAAAGAGCATATTTTTTTTTTCTCCAGGCCTGTCTCGACAAAATATTAATTTGTGTTTTCATGCAGGAAAAACATAAACCTCTGTAAAGCCTAATTTATACAATGTTTGTAACTGTCTCATATAAAAAGTGTACTGGTACTTTGGAACAACTCAGAGTTACCCCTTTTCAACATTAAGGTAGAAACCTAGTTGGCTGCATTCTCCTCACAAGGCGTGCACGATTGTAAATAAAGAACGTCATGTTTAAGCCACACCCACTATTCGTTTTAACCAATCATAAATGCTCTTCAACGTGCCAAATTCTCCCAGGTCAAGAATTTCAGGGATGTGCGTAAACGAACATCTTAGCAGAACAAAAACGTCAGTGCATTTCATCATAATTTTTAGGCAAACTAAAAAAAGCCTGTTAAAGTTTAAATAAGTCTGTTAAAAACCCCACACCTGAAAAATACAGTATCATGTAGCTCTAATTTGAATTTATGATTTAAAACACAAACACTGGTTCATACTTTGACATAGGTGCGTTCCGTCTCCACCAGTTCACAGATGACTTTGCGGAGTTTGTCGGCATCGGAAAGCTGGCGGGGGGTGGCATTGCTTGGAGGGAGCAAGGAAGACTCCGGTCCGGATGAGCCCTCGGATGAAGGATTCATCTCGTGAAGACTACGACAGAAAGCAGCGACCTGCTCCGTACTCTACAGAGAGAGAGACAGTTAAGATGAGAGAGACATCTCAATAGGACACATGGGCTGCAGGTTCCTCCTCCCAAACACACACACACACACACACACAAATCACAAATGAGATCACTTTAAAATCCCAATTGTTTCTCCTAGACAGATATGAGATTAAATTGAGAACAAATGGAGACTTAAAGGAATATACAAGTTCAATACAATTTAAGCTCACTCGACAGCATTTCTGGCAAAATGTTGATTACTACAAAAAATTATTTTGACTCGTCCCTCCTTTTCTTAAAAAAACCAAAAAGAAAGAAGCAGCAGAAATTGTGGTTACGGTGAGATATTTACAATGTAAGTGAATGGGGCCAATGTGTAAACATTAAAATACTCAAAAGTATAGCCGCTAGACATAAACAATCTGCATGTAAACATGATTTTAGAATAACATTTTTGTCTAAAGTTATATTATATTTTAGAATTATAATTTTGTTGCCATGCCAACATACACCATAAACCCAAAAACGACCGTAAAAGTGATTTAAACATCTCAAATAATGCATAATTTTAACGAAAGAATTAATGTGAGAGCTTTTTATAAAAATATAAGCTTCACTATTCTGCCTTTAAACCCTCCAAAAATTGGCTCCATTCACTTCCATTGTGAATTTTGTTGCAATTTCAATGAGTGCATTTACATGCATGATCTTACACTGATTATGCTTAGTAAGCCAACATATGTGGTCATGTAAAGACCTTAAGTTGTTTCCTTTATCGCGGTAAACACAGATTTTTGCCCATTACACTGATTATGCATTGCATGTAAACACCTTTTCTTGTGCGCAAAGTTTGTATCATAAAAAATGTTTTTGCACGTTTTATTTTTATGCATCATATTTGATATGACTTTAGACTTTAAAGGTGATTATCCTCTAGAGACCCAGCAATTCATTGTTGTATAGGACATTTGTTATTGAAGTTTTTCTAAGCCCATACAGGCTACAGTGGTAAATCTTGGGGTATTATCAGAGGTCTCCCTGGGCTTTTCAGAGATACCAAATGTTTGAGAGTTTGGCCATGATAACTTCCTCTACTTGGTCCATAAATATGGATTGAAATGTATCAGTTCAATTCAGCACATCAAATACAATATTTTTTCAATAAACAATTCTTATTATATATATTTTATGCACTAAACACTATATTGACATTTAAAAAGGAAAATTGTAAAGCTTTTTTTCCCTGGGTCTCAGGAACTTATGGTAAGATGACATCATATTAGCTTGTAATGTAAAATAATGTGATCTTTATAATGACAGAGCAGGCTGCATATGTCAGGATAGGCTGGATAGAGAGAAGGCGAGGACTCAAATGCAGCAAGTAGGATGGGCTTTATTTTAACTATTAAAAAAATAAATTAATTAAAAAAATACCCCAAAGGGGAAAACTCCAAGGTCCAGGGTACTGCAGACAGACTGGGCTCGATGCACCGGGCTGGAACAGACATGACAGGAACCGACAAGCAAGACACCTAACAGGGTAAACAACCACAATGAACCGGCACAGGACAGAAAACAAAGGGAGGTTAAATAGGGAAGGAAATAAGGAGGGTAATGAGGGAAAGCAGGTGAGGCAAATTATCTGATAGCAAGGTAACAAGGGGGCGGGGCCAAGACGAGAGACTGGAGAGCACATGGAAAACAAACTTAACAGGAGCCATGTGCTCACACCAAACACAATAGACAAGACAGAAGAGCACATGGAGAATGAACACAATCGTAAGCCATGTGCTCAAACAAAAATAACAGCGCACAAGACTAACAGAAGAGCGCATGGCAAGAGAGCTGAACCTGAAGCCATGGCCTCATAAGGACAAGATATGGAGCATGAGTGTCCGGATCCAAACACCAGAACCAAAACCAAACTAGACCAAAGAGTCAGGACCAAGACACCATGCTCCAAACATGAAACACAACATAGACAGAAGAGTGGACGGCAAGGAAATCGAAACCCGAAATCGTGCGCTCGCAGTGAGACACAAAGACAGATAGAGCACATGGCCAGGAAATAAACCCTGATCCATGTGCTCAACACAAACAAAGAACATGGATGTCAGGATCCCGTCACCAACCAATAAACATGACTGACAAAGGTGACAGGATCCTGACAGCATATATGGAAATACACAGAAATAATACTTCACACTTTAAATGTATCTTATAAAAAGTATGTCAGAATTTTCAAAGCTCTGTGATTTTTATTTTTATCGTGGGTATGAATGGAATGTAATAGTGATTGAGAGATATACCTCAAAAGCCTGTTGTAATTGTAATTTCAACATGCATTTTCAATAAAATAATTTACTAAATTTTAATCAAGCATAAGTTGCTTATATTCAGCAAATACTCACTTTAAAGTATCAGTAACAATATAATCATTACTGTTACTTTTACTTTAGCTGTCATTTATCCAATCATAAGAGTCATTTATTGCAGAAGTCTGCCACCATTTTAAATGGATCGATATAAACAGGTGAAACTTACATACCATATGTTTCTTGGCTTTTCAGCTTGAACAGAGAGTGCTACAGGAGCTGTCAAACATTGGGTATCATATTTGATACATACAGCGTTATAGGGTTAAATAAGCTTTGGTAGCTATCAGCATTGGTGTGCATGTAAACGCACTCATTGTTTCAATATTAACGTGATGTGGAATCATCACATTGTAAAGTTGATTCAATGACGTTACCAAGTCATCTATGTATTCCATGTATCCAGACAATTGACATCCTGTGCACAGACTACATACTACTGTACATACTGCAGAAAGAGCAGTATGTTAGTATTTTATTCCGAACACAGTCAGATTTGCAGCACCTGCAGCTGTATCCTGCAGCTCACACGCCTGTCAGAAATGAAGAACTCTATAAAACTCATTTGCACTCATTTGTTCCATTTTCAGCCTCTGAAACTGCGGTTATCTCTCCTCTTCTCTGCCACACCATCATTTTGGCTCTCTATCTAGTCTTGCACTCTCTTTCTCTCTCTCCCAGGTTTCTTCATCCCTCCCTCTTTGCTCTGCTGAAATATCCTCATTTCGTTTCTGATGCCAACCAAAACACATGCACCTGTCCATGGATGCGGTTGCTATGGTAACTGTCATTCTCACAGTCACATTGACGGACTGAAAGTTGCATCCAACCATCCAAAATTAACATTAAAAAATATTGATACAAGAACTTAAAGTATAAATGAGTCTTTTTATCTGTAAAGCCTGAGTAGACTGCAATACCACAGCCTTGCCAGATTCAAATCTATCAGATTTGTCTATCACTTTTGCGTTCATTTTGGTGCTACTGTCTTTGACATTTGCATCTGACTATCACATTTAGCCCCCTAGTGACTGTTGTGATCAGTGGCGGATTTAGGCATGGGTCAACCCCGGTCAACAACTTTGGGGGCATGTTGAAGCGGGTTTTGCCCAGGGCGCCATACGAGCTAGAACTGCTACTGGTTGTGATGAACCTTCAGTTTGTTAAAAATGTATTGTACTTGTTGCAAGGGAGAAGACATTAGCGAATTACACATTTAATTACACATTAACTACAAATGCCAGTAACACTTTACAATAAGGTTGTATTTGTTAACATTAGTTTACTAAATTAGCTAACATGAATGAACAATGAACATTAATTTTGCAGCACTTTTGCATTTCAACATATACTTTAAGTTTAATACGTTAACACTACTGAACAAATAAAATTAATATCATATCCCCATAGCAAAACAAACCAACACAATCTCTAAATAAATCATGTATCACAGACTCTTACTTAAACAGGCAGGGGCACACATTCAACGTGGCCTTAACATTGCTTATCATATGTAAAACACATATATCAGACATGTTTTCCACATATATCACATTCAGATTGGTTTATGTACCATTATATAAATAAATACAAATTAGGGATTGACCGATATTGGATTGTGTTGATTCCATAATGTGTTGAAAGAAAGCCAGTTAATTTGCCAATCATTTTTTTAATTAGTAGCCTATATTAATTGTTCTTATTCTTTTCTTCCTGTGATGGGGAGGGCCAGGGAGAGGCTACAAGAGTCCAAATTTATTTAAATTCCAGATGCACTTTATTGATTCATAGCGTGAAACTTGGAACTTTAAAAGCACTTTAACTTTGAAATACACTGGGGACTCTTATTTTGAAATGTTTGCGCTTCACTGCTTCCAGCTGCTCATTCAAACAAATAAGGGAAATAAAACGTGCACTCCATCAGTAATCTACAACGCATTACAATATAAACAATTAAAAGTGAACATTGTCATATTTCATCAACACTACATCATTATCATCATCAACAGTTGAGCTTTAGTGATAGCTTGTCATAAATTTCCGATATGACTTAATGATTGTGAACTGCTCTGCAACAGCAGGAAACACTGACAAGCCCCCGCGTGTTTGGAGAAAATACAACGTCGTGTTTTCACTTTGAAGGATGCAGCGCATGCATTTATTTAATTAAATCGTATTCTTTTGAAGTTTTATAATCACATTAGGTCATATCACGATTCCTGTCTTTCCGTCCCCAAATGTAAATACAAATTAAGACTTTTGTTGTATCATTTAAGATATTTAAGACTTTTTATGACCTTACATTTTGGAAAACTGAATTTAAGACTTTAAGGATCCACGGGAACCCTGCATTAGTTAATGCATTTTAAACTTATATGAACAATTGTATTTTTCTAATAAATGCTATAAAAATACATATATATTCACTGTTAGTCATTGCTACTTAATGGATGTTCAAAATACAACCTTACTGTAGTGTTACCTAAATGCCTTTTGAGATATATTTGCAACACAAACGATTATTTCTGACTTCTACATTCATAACAGTCCAATCTGCCGAAGTAGAAGGTAGAAAACTAGACAAAACAAAAACATTGCTTTTTCTCACTTTGCACTCATAGTTTTCGCATACAGTCTAGTCGCAAGTTTAAATATTTCAACACATCCCGTGCTCGAAATGGGATACCAAAATTCTGCATCCACAGATGGTCGGAACTTCACGACCCACCATTGGAAATAAATGTCTTCCGGTCATTCTTTCGTCATTTGTCGGATGTAGCAAAAAGGTGCTTTAGACAGGAAGAGACTAACAGGCAAAGTGACCAATCACCATTTGCTTTTTTACATGCTGTTTAGAGGCAGGAAATTCTGAAATCAGGTTCAATTATGAGAAGTGGAATATACATTTGTTTTAAGGGCAAGTATACTTCAGTTATCCGCGTTGATGATCAGAACGCGCATAGTACACGTGACACAAATTTCGTCACCAACACAGTCTGTGCTGCCCAGATTTTCTTGACATTCTTTATTTAATTAAATCGCAGCCTTTTGCCGTTTAAAAATCACACTATGACATCGCAAATTTAATTTGATTATTTGTTCGTTCAAACGTTCTTTTTTGTCCCAAATATGTAAAATTCCGAGACATTTCGCATTTTATACATGTACTGTAGCTAATGCCATTTATAACTGGATTGATTCCACATTGCGGAAGTCATAAGGTACATGTGGTAACCGGGGTATAAGCAGACTCGGATTGTTCATTTATTATTAAAAATGTATTAACATCCCGAAGTGTAAAGGGCGCATCACAGCACAGCCACCTCAGGTTGTGAACTCATTTATAATAAAATCAGCAGTCTGACTGCTGACCGTTGTTTAAGGTTTACAACTCAAATGTTTTTGTAGTTAACACAACAGCAATGTTAGAATGAAAAAATCATATTTTCACTTTATCAGTACAGGACTTTGTTCATGATGATCAACCGTTGACATTGTTTCACAATGTGCATCCACTGGCAATGACAAAACGATACAAATTTGTGTATTTGACACAAATATATGAGTGACATCACGAATCCCGATCTTTACCATGTTTTTAACATGTAACAAAAACCATGTTAGCCACACAGTCAAACAGTTTTATTATAAATATTTTCCAGGACAAATAAATTATTTTCCAGGACAGTTAGGTATTTTTCTCATTTTCCATGACTTTTCCATGACTGGAAAACTGCATTGCAAAATTCCAGGTTTTCCAGGATGCGTGGGAACCCTGCTACAGTCCCTTTATTATAATTCATACTAAAACACTAGCATGCTTCTATAATGAAGCGTTTGTCCATTGAGACTTTCAATAAAACAGCTTGTGATTTGCATTTTGTAAAGAAAGTGCACTTTTACCTTCATTTACTTTTATGTACTGAGCATTAGAGCATTTACGATGTAAAAAAGACACGTTTTTATTGATATTTCAACCTGTTTTAGATTGTGACAGGAAGTGACCTCATCGGAACACTGGCATTTATTTTGGGTCTTAAGTTCTAAAAGAATGACTCACTGTTCATTTCAGGATGACACCGTTTTTTAAAACGTGTGAAAGCTGCTTTTCTGTGTACATTAGCAGAGATAATTTTTAGTGGTCCTTCACTGCCCACGAAAGGACACACAAAAGGATGAATTACAGTGTTTCTCCACTGTCCTTGAGTCTCAGAACATTCACCATAAGAGTTAAGAGAAAATACAACACCCCGCACATCCAGCATAACATGCCTGTTTGTGTTGTTTGCTAAGGTAGGCATCACTACAGTAAATGCTCACACTTAGGTTTAGGGATTTAAAACCCCTAAACTTAAGTATTAAACTTCCATAATGTGATAGGGACATGAAAGATAGTTCAAATCACACAGTATGTTGAAGAGAGGTTTGCTATTACTTTTTTAAGCAATCTGACTTTTCACCTAGTGGACGAAAAAAAATCCCCTAGACTTGCATTTAAGATGGGAACCAATCCATATCTAGAGATCAGATATCATAGAGACATGTGGGTGGACTCTTTTGACTTTTCACTCTTTTGATTAGGAATAGACTAGCACCACCCTGACAACCAGCCACAGCACACTAGCAACAGGATATCAAAGTGATAAAAGATATTCAGGACACTATAGCAACCACAAAGAGGAAGTTACTTTCAACCACTTACAACAAACCCAGTAACATAATCACAATGTGCTAAAAAAAAAAAACATTCAGAAAACTTAAGCAACCACAAAGCAACATGCTGGCAATCACTCAATACCCTAGAAACAGAAATGTGCTAAAAGATATTCAGAACACTTTAGCAACTGCAAAGTAACGGCAGTAAAATGTAAGTTACTCTTTTGACTAGCAACTGGCTAGCACCACCCTGGTAACCACCCACAACACCCTAGTAACAGGATCACAATGTGCTAAAAAACATTACCTAGATAGCAAACGTACGTCTCCGAGATGTCTGCTAAACATCTTAAAAAGATCAGATTTACAAACATTCTTAATCATAAACATCTCAAAGACATCTACTGAATGTCTTATTAACATAAGAGAGGAAACGTCGTTTAATAGACGTATTGCAGATGAGCAAACAACCTAAAAAATACATCTTCCAGATGTAAACACACACATCATGATGGCGCCGCGGATGGCCGCCTCGGTGTGGAGCGCTTCTATTGTTTTGTAGTTTTTGTTTGTTTGTCCTGTGTTTAGTAATCTTTTTCCAGTCAGTTTTACCACAGACAAACTGCTGAACATTCGACAGCATATACCAGTCAATCTTTTCCTGGATTTTGAATATTCTGACATTTTGTTTGACATGTATGTATGTGTGTGTCTGATGAGCTGCACAAAGATGCTCTGATGTTTACCTTTCAATATGCTACATTACTTACTGCACTGACAAACTATAGCTGGCTAACAGCAAACAGACATGAGTGACATGGTTGACAGGGTTAATGTTATATTAGTTATATTGAAAAGGGAAAATGATGGGGTCATTGTTTATTAACTTTCCAGTATGTATTTCATAAACTAGTTAGCAACTTACCGCGAAGACACCGCTCAACTCCGTACCGCTCAACTCCGCCCTGTCTGCAGCGCCACCGTCTGCTTAGCTCTGTAAACAGGGGAGTCTGGACAAACTACGTAATGACACGTAATTCTAAAGCATTGTTTTCTGCATTATATGTTCTGAAAAAAAGTTTTCATATCTGCGCATATCGGTAAAATATACGCCGATAGCGATATATATCGGTGAAAGGCTAATATCGGCCAAAACCATATAGGACACCTTAGCAACTGCATAGCAATGCCCTGACAACCACCCACAACACCCTAGGAACTGAATAGCAGTGTGCTAAAACTCATTCAGAACACTGTAGCAACCACAAAGCAAAGTGCTTGCAACCACTCACAACACCCGCCCTTACAAAAATCTGGAGTTCTGGCAAACTTGCCACAAATTCTGGTTTGCTAGAACTCTTGATTTTTTAAGGGCTAGCAACATGATAGCAATGTGTTTAAAACATTCAGAACACCTTGGCAACAACAGAAAACACCCTGACAACCACCTACAACACCTTAGTAACTTGACAGCAATGTGCTAAAAACATTCAGAACACCTTAGCAACCACAAAAACACCCTTAAACCACCGACAAAGCAATATGCTAAAAACATTCAAAACACCTTAGCAACATTAAAGGAACACCTTGGAAACCTCCAACAACACCCAGGTAGCAACCAGATAGCAATGTGCTAAAAATGTAGAATCTTAGCAATCGCAAAGTAACGCTAGTCAAAAGTAAGTTACTCTTTTGACTAGCAACTGGCTAGCACCACCCTGGAAACCACCCACAACACCCTCTTGAACGGATAGCAATGTGCTAAAAACATTCAAAACACCTAAGCAACAGCAAAAACCTTGGAAACCTCCCCCAACACCCAGGTAGTAACAGGGTAGCAATGTGCTAAAAATAATTTAGAATCTTAGTAACCGCAAAGTAATGCTAGTCAAAAGTAAATTACTCTTTTGACTAGCAACTGGCAAGCATCACCCTGGAAACCACCCACAACACCATAACAACTGGATAGCAATGTGCTAAAAACATTCAGAACACCTTAGAAACCACAAAAAATGCCCTGGCAACCACCTACAACACCTTAACACTTCTGCACATGTCGTTCCTCTTGAAATGTAATAGTTGTTGCTGATAAGGTTGCTCATATTCCAATATTAGTATATACTGTCAAAACAAAGTCCTGATTGCACAAGATTTTGTGTGCTTATGTGAAATTATGAATCTATGTGGTAACACCATGGTACTTTAATATATGATGAATCCTGTATTCATGTACCATGGTATTTACACGGTACTCCATAGGAACACCATTATATTACATATGGTATATGTTCAAAAAAACAAAACAAAAACATGAAGTTACTATGATGTCATAAAAACACAAAACACAAAACATGGTACTTTGTTTTTGTTTTTTTGCTAGTGAACCGAAATTAACAACAGAAATAAATAAACAAAAAACCAACAATTAAACCCTTACAGAAAATCTTGTGTCAGATGGTGACTCCATGGTTTTTAAAAGGTACTCCAAGGCATTTCAAGGTACTACGATGGTGGTACATGTTCAAAAAAACATGGTATTACTACAGTACCATATCAATGTCCAAAAAATTACATGGTAATATCATAGTACTATGATAGTACAAAGTTTTTTTTTTTTTTCTTATTGAGCCCCAAAAAAGAAGTTCTGACTGCAATAATCCATAAAACTAAGGTGATGCCCTTCTGATGACTCCAGCTAGAGAAACCAGCTCAGGACAAGAAAGACTAAACTGACCAAACAAAAAGAGAAATGGGTGAAAAATGACAGAAAGGAAGCTGTTCTCACCAGGTGTAGCAGGTCGTAAATGGAGTCAGATGAGCGTTTGCTGTGTCTGTTGCGTTTGAGCACAGACATGACTGACTCCGAATCAGAACAAACAGCCCGAGAGAGAAACACACAACCGACCGCCACTGACGCTGTATTAGTTACAGGAAACAGCTTACTGATTCTCCACTGCAGCACCAAACAACATCCCTCCGCTTATGACACACAGAACAAACGACAGAGCGAGAAGAGAGAGAAAGAGTGTGTGAGAGAGAGAGATAGGGTGCTGGAAGCAGTCACTGCTCTCTCTCTCTCTCTCATTCGCCCACCTCCTCTCTCTCCGTTATTCACCCTCCCGGTCTGCTGCGATGCAATCTCATTTATCTTTTCTTTTTTTTCACTCTATCTCTCTCTCTGGCACGCTAAGCAAAACTGCAGCTCCATGATAAGTTGAGTTATGATACTCAACACACATGTACAGTCAATCAAGGATGAAATTGAGAGGGAGAGAGAGAGAGAGAAAGAAATCTCCTTTTCAAGGTTGTTGCTGTAGTTCAGGATGGGCTGAGCGAGTTACACTGCAGAAGAACATAATTGCAGAGAGAATGAGAGAAAAAAAGAGAGATTTAAAATTTAGTGTGAATCTATCAACTTATTCATGGACATGAATCAAACTTATCAACTCCAAAGGGACTTGAAGTTGTGCATTTTTAATGACAGTTGCCGATTTCCGGCAACATACGACATAAGTCTGAGCAGAGTTCAGCTTTATGCAAATGATCAGCGATGCAATGCGATGCGCCGATCGCCAATGGGGTTGCAGATAGTGATCCGTTTCCTGATACCTTCGGATATGGCATTCCAGCAGGAACACCCACTAACATCCAACAGTACATCGATTTAATTGATGTATTGTGAACGCCCCTTAACGTGTATTCAAATGTCTAAAATCGTTCTTGTCCTAACTAACCGTGACCGTGACAATCTACGGATAACAGGACAGGATTGTTGTTGGTGTAGAAAGACTAACTTAATTGTGCCCAAGACAAAAAATGACCAAAACGGCAAATGCGAGTGGGGTGGCCAATGGGCCACGGCCACCCATGGCCACCCCCTAGCTCCGCCCCTGCAGTGTGGTCAGACAAATCGCTTGTTGCTTCAATTTTGTGGCAACACATCAGGTCAGGACTGGACAGGTTACCTGCCGTTTTTGCTACAGGAGGGACGCTATTAAAACAACTAGGTCTGAGTTAGGGATTCCATATCGGTATATGGAATTTTTGGGTCGCTACCAATAACCAATAACAAAAACAAAAAAAAGGTTTTAATTTTTCATCCTTCAACCTGGAACTGCTTTCTAGTCCATTAAAAGCTTCTCATTTTAAAATAGGTGTCATTTAAAAGCTTGGAATTTAGGCTGCTATTTAAAGTTTGACGGATGTGACATGAACCATAAATGTGCCTATATTACAGATGTATGCTGATTTATATGATAAATAAATAATAATGCACTTGCATAAATTACGGTGCCCATTTATATAGGTTTTTACAGTAATCCTGATGACCCGCTAACAGAGAGAGAATAATGAACTTATTTTCCTGGTTATCGGCCAATAATATATCGACCACTGATATATCGTGCATCCCTAGTCTGGGTAAAATTATAGATTATCTGATTAATTGCAATCTTCTATGAAGGTATATTTGTGCCTAAAAGATCTGCATGTGTAGAGCAAGATTTGTGGAAGCTTAAAATCAAATTGCAAGCGTAATTGCGTGTACAAAGAATGTTTTGTAAAGGTGTAAATCAAGTTGCAGGCACAAGAAAAAAAATGTTATATTTTAATTAGGGCTGTCAGTAGATTAAACTTTTGAATCACGATTAATCTCATAATTTTTCAAAATTTACTAAAACAGCTCCAATTCGAGTAACATTAAACATATCTTTTTTTTTTTTTTTTCTCCCAATTTGGAATGCCCAATTCCCAATGTGCTTTTTAAGACCTTGTGGTCGTGTAGTGATTCGCCTCGGTCCGGGTGGCGGAGGACGAATCCCAGTTGCTTCCGTGTCTGAGACCTCCGTTGCCACGGAGACATAGCGCGTGTGGAGGCTTCACGCCATCCACCGTGGCAAAATGTCAATTTTGCTTACATATGAAGCCACGCGCCCCACAGCTCACCACGCGCCCCACAGAGAACGAACCACATTATAGCGACCACGCGGAGGTTACCCCCATGTGACACTACCCTCCCTAGCAACCGGGCCAATTTGGTTGCTTAGGAGACCTGGCTGGAGTCACTCAGCACGCCCTGGGATTCGAACTTGCGAACTCCAGGGGTGGTAGCCAGCGTCTTTTACCACTGAGCTTCCCAGGCCCCCCCAAGGCCCAGGTATAATTCGTTTTTGCATGTTCTGGATCACCTTGTGACTGATGTACCATGATAGAAGGTCCCCTGTATAATTCACAGCATTAGCTGAGAGAATGTCTTTCATATGTAAGCAAAATTGACATTTTAACTGAAAAATAATCGAATAGACTCATTTCGAAATCGGAATCTAATCAAATCTGAAAATCTGTATCAACTTCCAGCCCTAAAAACAACAAGGAATCTAATGGCATGGTCTTGAGAAAAACTTAACGGCCAGATAAAAAGCACATTAAAGTCACTGTGAAATTCTCAGCAGAACCATCACAGATATATTGCGAATATTTAATATTTCGCCAGCCCTTGTCTGTGGATGAGTGACAAGAAGACCAACATGGTGGAAATAAAGAGACAGGCTTTTCTCACATCGAGAAACTGATTCATTCTGAAGACCACCAGAGAAAACAGCAGCCATGCGTTACGAATTCAGATGCACAAATCAAAAGAACTGCACTTCTGTGACTTCATTATATTTATAATACAAGTCTAGAGTGAGCCTCTTTCATGAAGATTGATCATTTGAAGAGCCGTGTGGAGAGAGTGAGAGAGAGAGACAGCAGGGTGAAAATAAACAGAATAAATGCACTAGGACTTAAAGGAGCACGCACACAGTGAAATGCGCTGTCAGATCATGCGGTTCATAAACACACGTTGTGATGATAAAGCGCAGGAGTGAACAGCCATTACACGAAACCAGCTTAACACACCACAGAATCACTACAGGGTTTTTATAGCTTTGAGAGTTTTGCTAGGTGTTATTTTTTATTTTGTTTCATATTTTAGTTTTCAATTTTAGGTTGGTTTCAGTTTAGTTTGATTTGTGTAGTTTATTTTAATGTGGTAACATTGCTTACTACCCATATCTGTGTAAATGTATAACTTTGTTGTCATGACAGCATAACATAAATCCCAGATTTTTTCAACACTTTTATCATGTCAGCATGTATATTGTTTACGTCTAGTGGCTTTACTTTTGAAACATTGTGTATTTTAAAGTTTATGGACTGTTCACTTCCATTTTAAGTGCCTCACTGTAACCACATCTTTTTTTCTTTTTTTTTTTTTTATAAACAAGGGACGAGTAAAAATAATTTTTTGTGGTAATTGCCATTATTCCCCAATAATGTCGATTGAGCTTAACTTGCATTGAACCTGAAACATTCCTTTCATTGCAGATATTTAATAGTGAGATTCTTGCAAAACAAGACCAGCGATGACGACTTCACTTGCTAAATCTTCTACAGAACACTTTCAGCATCAAAGGCATCTACTGATAGAACATAATCACACACCGTAAGCTGAACGAACCACCACAGTCTCTAATGTGGAGATCAGGAAGCATACAGAAGCACAAATCTGACAAAAAATGGTTTTGACAGTAGCGAATGATCTGTGCGCTCAGAATCATTCTGTGGCTTTTTTACAGAATAATTTCACATTAGATATTAGAGTAAGCACTGCTAATGTTCCACCAAGAGCACAAACAGAAAAGATTGTTCACGACTAAACTCACAAAGTAAAAATGTTTACTTAACCCTCTTAATGCATTCAGAATCTGCATTCACCTTTTGCATTAGTGGGTGGAATTTAAGCTTATAAAACACTCATAACCCAATGATATTCATCTAAAACCATATTGTAACTCAGTATTAACTTTTCAACTGTTCATACATTTAATATATATATATATATATATATATATACAGTATATATATGGCATGTTAAAAGACAAATACATATGTTATGTAGTATGTCATTTTTTTCAATTATAAAATTCTTTGACAATTTAAAATATACATTAACTACAGCCAAACCAGAGTCATACATGTGAAGATATACATTATATATCAAAGTTTACAGTATATGAAATTCTATTTGAATATAGCATTATGTAAAATGTATACCAATGTCTAATGTGAAAATTACTAGTAATTTCAATGAATTTCCTATTAACTCTTCACTAATAACTGCGCAAAACAACTCAGTAGTCAAAAACTTGACAAAGCCAACATACTGTTATTCTACAGACTTAGAATTTTTCCAAAATCCCTAAACCAAGACCATTATTACAAATTATCCTACAGCTTTCAAGCTACATCCTCCAAAATTGGCACAGACCTTCATAATGTTATGACTTAGATTGCTCTCTCTTTTCTAACTGATTGGAGATACATTTTTCCTGTAGCGCGTGATCAAATATCCCAAAACTCCCATAGACTGACATTAATGGAATGTTTAAACGGGCCAAAACTATTCAAACACCAACTGTAAAAAATTCAAATTTTAAATAAATTCTATCCATCCATCATACCATCCACCCACCCACCCACCAACCCACCCATCCATCCAACCACCAACCCACCCACCCATCCATCCAACCACCAACCCACCCATCCAACCAACCACCAACCCACCCATCCACCCACCCATCCATCCACCCATCAGGTCACCAATGAGGAAATTCTACAGTACAGTGTGTATGTTCTTGCCCATCCATCCACACATCCACCCACCCATCCATCCAACCACCAACCCACCCACCCACCCACCCATCCACACACACATCCACCCACCCATCCATCCAACCACCAACCATCCATCCACCCACCCACCCATCCATCCAACCACCAACCCACCCACCCATCCAACCCACCCATCCATCCAACCACCAACCCACCCATCCACCCATCCATCAGGTCACCAAGGAGGAAATTCTACAGTACAGTGTGTGTGTGTGTGTGTGTGTGTGTGTGTGTGTATGTTCTTGCCCTAAAGTTGATTAGTGATTGCTTTGCATTCTCCGCCTGACCTCTATGACATTTTCTCCTCTTTAATAATGGTTGCTACGCAGTGAGACAGACACATGTCAGTGCATGCCAAAAGCAATCTTCTCCAATCTCCTAGCGAGCCCTGCTGTATCACTGCTGACCCACAATTCATCACTCTGCAAGGGCCTGACATCCAACCAACCCCCTCTTAGATCCAGAACCAACTCACTTAGAACATTAACTCTACTAATATTTGGTCTGAATTGGGCGAGCAAAAGAGATAAAGTCAACATACAGATACAAGATGCAGTGTTTGATGGTGAACACTGGAAACGGATTTCCAAAAATAGTTTCTGTATGTAAATATGGAAGAGTTGATTGGTTCCATCATCTCAACATGTCCTTACCAATGAAATGCTGTGACTGCCTCCTGCACATTCTTAATTATGTTCCTATATTAAAGCAATTAGAATGCAAACAAAAATCAAACAACCTTTGTTTTATTGACATCCACCTTAACACAAACTAATTATCTCCAACCTCCCACCCCAAACCCCCTGCCAATACACGCATACACTGCAGAGAGTTCATTATCATAGATAGATAGATCAAATAAACTGATTAAACTCTAATTGTCCCTCTGTTTAAAAACAGAACAGATGACAGATGGTGAAGCTGAGCTGCAGTGTGATTCTTCTCTCTCGGATTTCAGAGTTTTGAGGGAACACAGTTCTAGATTTGGTGAGTGTGAAAAAACCCACGCACAGCAGAGAGAACTGTCCCATCATTATAGGCTGAGTTGCACAGATAAAATATCTTGAAACAGAAACTGTGATTACATAAGCAGAACTCTTTACCTTTCCATAGTCGTCAAACTCAGCGAAGAGCTCCAAGTTGTCATCTAAACTGTCTCCTGAAGACTCCATGATAAGACCAACACCATCATCAAGAATCTCCTCTGTGGACAGACAATTATCAGAATGATTATAGTGACATGAGGGTGTCAAAATCCATCACATAGGATCTTAAGTCAACTGCACTGAACATCATGATGTGGATGAATGAACTTTTGACTGATAAAATAAGTTAGGACTTAAACCACGTCCACTCTAATACGCTCTTGTTTGAAAACACATTGATTTCATCCACACTGGAACTGTTTTCCTCCACCGAAAACAAAGCGTTTTGAAAATGCTCTCCATTACAGCATACTTTGGAAAACGATGACATTGAAACTGAAAAGTTCTGAAACTGAAGTTTCAGTGTGGATATGTACATTTACATTTTACTAGCGACAGACCGATCTATCGGCCAGGCCAATTAATTCGCCGATATTTGGCCATTTCGCGATTATCTGCATCGGCCGATAACACTGTTCGCTTGACCGATAAACAGAAGTGTTACCGACCCCTTGTGTCAGTTTTAAAATCGACCAATAGATCTGTCATTGAATAGTCAACAATTTCTGTTTTCAAGATTTACCAAATGCAAATTTCAGTAAATATTGCATAAATTAGAAAATTTGTGTACATCTGATTTGCTGTTGTAATAAATGTATTATGTTTATCATCATTTATATCGGCCATCCTGCTCTCTCTATCAGATTTGGCCATTGAAAAACCCATATCGGTCGACCACTACATTTTACTTTTACATTTATTAATTGAGCAGACTCTTTTATTCAAAGCGACTTACAAATGAGGAGTACAGCAAAATTGATTCATCCTAAGGAGTCAATAATATGGCCATAATTTGTTTAAACCACTGTAAGCAAATGCACAAAAATAGTCACTTAAATACTCATTTAGCAGACATTTTTATCCAAAGCAACATATAATATAATGCAAATTAAATGAGTAATCCAAGGTAAATTGACTTCCTCAAAGACACAATGGTGATAGTTCATGTAATGCTCCTTGTGGGGTTCAAACCTGCAACCTTTCAGTTACCAGACCAATTAGATTTAACTACTATGCCACACCGCTCGCCATAATTAATCATTTATAACCGCATACAGAATCAACACACACATGAATAGCCATACATCCTTGAAGCATTTTTGCATCTAGACGGACAGACAGACAGATCACTATCTCACCCTGACTCTGAGAGAAGATGTCCGTGTAGAGATTGTCCACGGCATCAGAGCGTCTCGGAGGCAGGAAGCAGAGCTGTCGGCGGTCAACAGGGGGCAGTGTGTTCACCGTGAGTGACAAGGTGACCTGAGTGAAAGCCACCTTCATGTCAGCAAAGGTCAGTGTGCGCGCGTCCTTCCCGTTTAACTGTAGAATCTCATCTCCTGCGTTCAGACCTGCGACCAGTCCAATAAATATGGTAATATATCATGAATAATTAAATACTGTAATATTTTAATCATAAATATTTCTTTAGATCTTCAAAATGCATGAAACAAAATGGACTGAGCTTGTGCACAGTTAATAACAAGATATGTAAAGTAAGTTTTGAGTTTAGAGGCAGCAGTGAGGGGATAGAAAAATTAAGGTAATGGCAAGCATGCTAACCACTATGACATGACTCTAACCTTATGTCTTTTAGCTGAAGAAATCAGTTCTGGTTACACTGATCATGACATTGGTCAAGATTTATTCTTCCCTCAGCATTTCCCTACTGTGTTCACTGAACTGAGTCAACAGCAAAATAAAAAAGAGAGTTCCTAGCTTTTCCTTTTTGCATTGCTTTTTCCTCCAGCTAGCGGGTTTTTATCCCAGTTTTCAGAATGAAGTGAAATGTCAACATCATATCTGATCCTACAGAACTGATCACAGATGTTGCTTGGAGAGATGAATATCTTATTCAACACATTTATTGAGATATTGGTCAAAACAAAAAATAAGCAATAACCAGCTTTGATGGTAATATAAAAGGTAATAATGTACACTAGCATTTTTTATTTTTTTTTTATGTACCTTTAAAACTTTAATATGGAATTGATAGGTGTTCGTATGTAAATACACTATATTGCCAAAAGTATTCGCTCACCCATCCAAATAATTGAATTCAGGTGTTCCAATCACTTCCATGGCCACAGGTGTATAAAATGAAGCACCTAGGCATGCAGACTGCTTCTACAAACATTTGTGAAAGAATGGGCCGCTCTCAGGAGCTCAGTGAATTCCAGCGTGGTACTGTGATAGGATGCCACCTGTGCAACAAATCCAGTCGTGAAATTTCCTCGCTACTAAATATTCCACAGTCAACTGTCAGTGGTATTATAACAAAGTGGAAGCGATTGAGAATGACAGCAACTCAGCCACGAAGTGGTAGGCCACGTAAAATGACAGAGCGGGGTCAACGGATGCTGAGGTGCATAGTGCGCAGAGGTCGCCAACTTTCTGCAGAGTCAATCGCTACAGACCTCCAAAGTTCATGTGGCCTTCAGATTAGCTCAAGAACAGTGCGTAGAGAGCTTCATGGAATGGGTTTCCATGGCCGAGCAGCTGCATCCAAGCCATACATCACCAAGTGCAATGCAAAGCGTTGGATGCAGTGGTGTAAAGCACGCCGCCACTGGACTCTAGAGCAGTGGAGACGCGTTCTCTGGAGTGACGAATCACGCTTCTCCATCTGGCAATCTGATGGACGAGTCTGGGTTTGGCGGTTGCCAGGAGAACGGTACTTGTCTGACTGCATTGTGCCAACTGTGAAGTTTGGTGGAGGGGGGATTATGGTGTGGGGTTGTTTTTCAGGAGCTGGGCTTGGCCCCTTAGTTCCAGTGAAAGGAACTCTGAATGCTTCAGCATACCAAGAGATTTTGGACAATTCCATGCTCCCAACTTTGTGGGAACAGTTTGGGGATGGCCCCTTCCTGTTCCAACATGACTGCGCACAAGTGCACAAAGCAAGGTCCATAAAGACATGGATGAGCGAGTTTGGTGTGGAAGAACTTGACTGGCCTGCACAGAGTCCTGACCTCAACCCGATAGAGCACCTTTGGGATGAATTAGAGCGAAGACTGCGAGCCAGGCCTTCTCGTCCAACATCAGTGTCTGAACTCACAAATGCGCTTCTGGAAGAATGGTCAAAAATTCCCATAAACACACTCCTAAACCTTGTGGAAAGCCTTCCCAGAAGAGTTGAAGCTGTTATAGCTGCAAAGGGTGGGCCGACGTCATATTAAACCCTATGGATTAAGAATGGGATGTCACTTAAGTTCATATGCGTCTAAAGGCAGATGAGCGAATACTTTTGGCAATATAGTGTATGTGCAGTAATTTGTTGTGTGATCTTGCTGTGACACAATCTCCATGACGGTTAGTGAACTAGTGGTTGACCGATAGTAGATTTTTTTCGATACTGATAACGAAGGTGGTGGAAAAGGCAGATAACGGTTTAAATCAATTTATAAAATGTAAAAAAAAACTGGTGCAGACATAGAGGCTATAAGAGTCCAAAATGAATAAAATCCCAGATGCAATTTACTGAGCAACCACTAATCCCACTAATAAACATAAAAACAAAGATTTGGTGCATAACACAGGAAATTAATCTATAACCATGTCCGGAATACACATACTTATTTCGGGACTCTTATTTTGAAATGACAGAGACTTGGCTCCTTTACAATGCTCTATATTTAAGTATAGACCTTATTCATGCTAGCGCCATCTTTGATCTTTGAGGGATAGACTTACCATCTCTGGACGGTATAAAGCTGTATAAAGCTCCTAGATCACATCTGATTTTCCACAATTCATGTTGTCTGGAGTTCTTTTTAAATTGAATGTTCTTGGACAGATGTTTTATCAATGTTTCGTCCGCTGAACAATACACGAACATTTTAAACTGCAGTACAGCCCACTGAAGAGACTGTAAGTCTGTCCCTCACAGCCTCATTGTCATTCCCATTAAAAATCAAAGATGGTGCTAGCGTGAATAAGGTCTAATAATAACATCATAGTATATAGATATATATGGCCAGATGAGGTTTTTTTATTTTTTTTATTATTATGTACAAGATAAAATGTTAGAGACACAATGTATGTGCTTACGGGGCACGTTTCCATATAGTCACATTATTTGGTAAAACCAATATATCTGTCTACCTCTGTTGTGAATTAACTATTTTTTGCAGCTAGGTTTTCAGAAATGATTTGGTTGGGATGGCGAGGGAGTTTTGCATTGTGAACATTGTCAACATACTACAGTACATTGATCTCACCAAAAAAGCTTTTCTGTCACGTCTCCGTTAATACATCACATTCCAAATGCAGGTATGCTTGCGGTAAGACACTTGAGTAAATCTGACTATAATCGTCTCTGATTCCTTCTTTTGTCATTGTTCATAGTTCAGAGGGGTTGAGAATAATTTTTTACTCTTGTGAACATCACAGAGCTGAAACTATGTTACATAACATCAGGATCACAGCTATCACGGCATTAACTTACAGCTTAAAGAGATTACAGAAAGAGATGGACAAACTGTGAAACAGGGATGAAAAGAAAAAAAGTGAATAATTAGGAGGGAAAAGAGTTAATGAACCTTTAGCAAACGCTAATCCACCAGCTCTGACATCAGTGATGTAGAGCTGCTGTATGCTGTCCTCCTCAACCACTGAGATGGAGAAACCTGAAAGAGAGAGAGAAAAACAGACAATGATTGCACAAGCACACTTTTCAAGCAAAACATTTCACAAAACAAGTTTATGTTTTAAATGGTAAAACAACAGATATCCACTTGAAAATGAAGACAACAAGTATTTGGACACTTTCTGGTTGCCAAACGTTAGTGGAACATGTCCATAGTTAATGTGATGAACTATACCTGTGGTTATTTTGTCTAGGACACCTTCATGCATCCACTAAAAATTACCTTGACACCAGTTCATTTAGGAGCCATTGCAAAAATGGCACAGACAAGTTAATTCAGAGAAAAGATCTAGCAGCATTTTGTTGTATAAATTGAAATTCATCCATTTTTAAGTGTAGCTGAGGTGTGCAGACACTGTTTTAGAACTTTAAAAACATACATTGAATTGCACATTGAATATAAATACATTGCATTTTGCCTCTATACATATATCAGGTTTAAAACAGAGATGGTTTGATGAAAATAAAGGATTTCTGGCTCTCACCATAGCCGATCATGCAGGATTCATCACGATCAAACTGTATGACCTTCCTGATCTTACAGCACAGCTCGATCTCCTTATACAGCTGTGGAGGAGAGCATGAGATATTTATTCTATTCTGCATTCATTGTGCAAGTATAAACAACAGAGACACACACTGCAAAAAAATTAGTATTTTTGTCATGTTTTACAGCAAAAATATATAAACATTCTTAAAACAAGATGAATTTACTTGACCAGCAAACTGGCTTAAGAAATAAAGTCTTGTTTTCATAGAAATCTGACAAAATTGAGTGAACTTCATGTTTAAAACAAGACAAAAAATAAAAATAAAATATGCCAGTGGGGTAAGAATAAACTGGTTTTACCTCTGAATCAAGTTTATTTTTCTCACCCATTGGCAAATACTTTTTTCTTGTTTTAAGCATAAAATTTCACTAAATTTTGTCAGACTTAATATCTTATGCCATTTTGCTTGTCAAGTAAATTCATCTTGTTTTAAGAATCTTTAGTTTTAATATTTGTACTGGAAAACAAGACAAAAATACGAATTAAAAAATTATGATTATTATGATTTTATTTTTGCAGTGCATAAGACAGTTTGAAAGGGCAAGAGTGAAATAAAACAGAATCAAATTGGCAGAGAATGTCTTTTTCCTGTGTGATAAAATGCATCTGACCTGAACTCTTTCATAAAATAATAAATTAGAATTAATCACCATTGGCTAGTAAATTTTAGTTTTTACTCGCCAGACTTTTGATAACTTGTAAGCGTAATGCAACTGAAAATAGAAAAGATATTAAGAAAACAAAGAGGGGGGCACCATAATATAATATATATATATACAGTTGAAGTCAGAAGTTTACATACACTTTAACCAAATACATTTAAACTCAGTTTTTCACAATTCCTGACATTTAATCGTAGAAAACATTCCCTGTCTTAGGTCAGTTAGGATCACTACTTTATTTTAAGAATGTGAAATGTCAGAATAATAGTAGAGACAATTATTTATTTCAGCTTTTATTTCTTTCATCACATCCCCAGTGGGTCAGAAGTTTACATACACTTTGTTAGTATTTGGTAGCATTGCCTTTAAACTGTTTAACTTGGGTCAAATGTTTTGGGTATCCTTCCACAAGCTTCTCACAACAAGTTGCTGGAATTTTGGCCCATTACTCCAGACAGAACTGGTGTAACTGAGTCAGGTTTGTAGGCCTCCTTGCTCGCACATGCTTTTTCAGTTCTGCCCACAAATTCAGATTGAGGTCAGGGCTTTGTGATGGCCACTCCAATACCTTGACTTTGTTGTCCTTAAGCCATTTTGCCACAACTTTGGAGGTATGCTTGGGGTCATTGTCCATTTGGAAGACCAATTTGCGACAAAGCTTTAACTTCCTTGAGATTTTGCTTCAATATATCCAAATAATTTTTCTTCCTCATGATGCCATCTATTTTGTGAAGTGCACCAGTCCCTCCTGCAGCAAAGCACCCCCACAACATGATGCTGCCACCCCCATGCTTCACGGTTGGGATGGTGTTCTTCGCCCTGCAAGTCTCACCCTTTTTCCTCCAAACATAACGATGGTCATTATTGACAAACAGTAAAATTTTTGTTTCATTAGACCAGAGGACATTTCTCCAGAATGTAATATCTTTATCCCCATGTGCACTTGCAAACTGCAGTCTGGCTTTATTATGGCAGCTTGTGGCATCTTCTTTGCCGAGCAGCCTTTCAGGTTATGTCGATATAGGACTTGTTTTACTGTGGATATAGATACTTGTCTACCTGTTTCCTCCAGCATCTTCACAAGGTTATTTGCTGTTGTTCTGGGATTGATTTGCACTTTTCACACCAAACTACATTCATCTCTAGGAGATAGAGTGCATCTCCTTTGTGAGCGGAATGATGGCTGCGTGGTCCCATGGTGTTTATACTTGCGTACTTTTGTTTGTACAGATGAACGTGGTACCTTCAGGTGTTTGGAAATTGCTCCCAAGGATGAACCAGACTTGTGGAGCTCCACAATTTTTGTTTCTGAGGTCTTGGCTGATTTATTTTGATTTTCCAATGATGTCAAGTAAAGAGGCACTGAGTTTGAAGGTAGGCCTTAAAATACATCCACAGGTACACCTCCAATTCAGCACACCTCATATCAGAAGCTAATTGGCTAATTGTCTAAAGGCTTGACATAATTTTCTGGAATTTTCCAAGCTGCTTAAAGGCACAGTTAACTTGGTGTATGTAAACTTCTGACCCACTGGAATTGTGATATAGTCAATTAAAAGTGAAACAATCTGTCTGTAAACAATTGTTGGAAAACTTACTTGTGTAATATATATATATATATATATATATATATATATATATATATATATATATATATATATATATATATATATATATATATATTATAGGCAAGACAAGTTTATTTATATAGCACATTTCATACACAATGGCAAATAATATAAAAGATACATAAAAAAAACAATAAAAAAAAAAACAATTAAGAACAAGAAGAAAAAGAATATTAAATTGTTAACACCATCCATAACTGTTGTTAACCTTCCCTGATTAAACAGGGATAACCAATAATTTTAAACACATTGAGAAAAAGTTATATAAAAATAAAATAAAAAGAATACAATAGAATAATATATGAATATACGAATATAATATGAATTATATATATATATATAATGATTTCACGCAATATAGTATACAAGACTGTACATTTTATTTTCATATTTAACTTTTGATCCTTTTGATGCCATTTTAGCTTGTGTACAAATGTACAAATTTCACATTCTATCAATTTATATGATGTCATGAAATTGCATTTTTAATAATGATACAAGCTGTTGTCACTGTTTGAAATTTAAACAAGTTTGGAACCTAATAGACTTAATTAATAATTAATTAAATACTAATTTAAGTGCTACTATGCAAAAAAATAAAAAATAATAAAATAATTATTTTTTTTTTACCAAAACCTTGCATAGATTTGTTAAAGATTTGTATTTGTTAAATTCTCTCATATTTACAGTGTTTTCTGAAGTTAAAATATTTTAAAATGTATTATTGTGCCTTTTAAATATTTATGTATTTACACTTTTATTACACTTACTACATTACTATATTTTGTAACATGTTTGTTTATATGGACTTGTGCAATTTACATTGAGTTTACATTGATATATATATAACAAGCGCTAAATTGGTACTGTATCTTTAGGAGAATGGCTGCTCCGTGAACTTTTACCATATAACAGACGTCCAACAGGTGGGTTACTGGTCTGTAGCCAAGCTTTAAAACTGAGAATGTTGTGAAAACAGTCCGGGGAAAAGTTTAAACAAAATCAGAGTTGACGCTGTTAAATGCAATGTTAATGCCATTTCACGGCTAAACTAAAGCGAGGGTGACAGCGCGATCACGACAGATCCGGACCCACTGCAGCCAAATAAGGTACATTTCCTTCAGGGTGCGTGATCACAAGACAAACACGCAGTAAAAGACGAGGCTGAATCCAGCTTCTTAATCGCCAGCTTCTTATTCAGTAAAACGAAATGCATAACTCATTCTCTGGTGAGTAAAATCTGAATATATACTCGCCAGTGGCTAATAAAATACATAGTTTAGTTACATAGCGCGAAATTTGGTCGTATATGCGAGTGTTTTACTCGCTATGTAGAGGGCTGAACCATCCCCATTTACTTTCATTGAATGGAAAATATTGTCCGGGATATACTTAAAAAACAAACTAAAAAAACATTATGTTCCAACGAAGAATGAAAATAATGTAGGTTTAGAACAACAAGTGAATAAGTCAATAATGACAGAATTTTCAGTTTTGAGTTTTTGATTCAGTTTTACATTGATTGCTTATATAGTTGCATTGACTAATTTTATGTTACTTTTTGTCCTTTTTGGTGCTTGGTAGTCCCTGTTCATTACATGCTTTCATTGTATGGAAAAGAGCGGCATGAACAATCTTCAAAACACCTTATTTTGGGTTACTCAGAAGAAGAAAGAAAGAAAGAATTTGAAACAATACGAGGATGATTAAATAATGGCATAACTTCCACTTTTATGTGAACTATTACTTTAACAGGACCTGTATACTGTATATCATGACTGTTACTATGAGAGAAAGAGCGGTTTGATTTGGTGTGACGTTTTAGCAGCATGATGGTAACATAAGACGATCTAACCAGTGGGAGGTAGAAAAAGCTTAACTCCAAACCTACCAGATCATAAATGTCCTCCTCTGGTTTAGGGATGTAGAATTGTACTTGGTTTTCAATGAGAAACTTCAGCCGCACATAGTGTTTAGTGGGATCCAGTTGATGAGCCTGGAGAGAAACAGAGAGACATGACAGGAGAGACACATTTAATGGATAAAGCGCACTGCCAAGCCGTGTTACTTGGCTGTGCCTATTTTTCAGAGGGCCAGATGGACAGAAATCACACACTAAAGGCCCAAACGCAGATATCAGACAGAATGCAGCATGTTTTTATGTAGCTCTACAGCAAGAGTCAAAAAATAAAATACAGCAGGCTCCTTTATACAGGATGGTCACATCTTTAAAATGATAAAAACTATACGGTTCGACAGCAGAGACCTTCAAATTTATTTGGATTTCAGTTAAGACTGAAGTGATCTTCTAAAAGCAAAAAACAGGCTTATAACAGGCAAAAATTGAAATACAGTACATTACAGATACAATAACATTTGAAATTACAAAACAACTACTAAATATAGAAAAAAAAAAAAATCAGAACTACATGTTTTTGTGTGTTGTAAACATTAAAGTATTAACAACAGTGACATTAGAATGATGTTAAACTAGTTAAGAAATTAAATCTGATATAAAGAAGCTGTAGTTCTAGTGTTTTCTGGCGTCACCTTGCAGATAGATTCTAGAATATCAAGAGCTGACTCTCCCGGCTGGATGATGGCTAACACAGGCTGGTCGTTTGGCAGGCACACCCATGATGGAGTGAGGTGGTCTTTGGACCAGATGTCATGATCCGTGCTGGATCTTGGCAGAACTTTCACTGGGGCCTTGGAGTGTTTCTGTGGAGTGAGAAATGATAGCACAGAGAAGCCACAGCTGTGAATGAAGCAATCATATTATCAAGTGAAATTATGATTTTCTTCATTTCACTATTGAAGAAATCCACAACTATTTTAAGTGTAGCATACAGAACGGTTTCTAGCATAATACCTAATCTGTTTGGAATGGAATACTAGCATACTATTATATGGATGGATGATAAATTGATGGATGGATGAATGAATGAATGAATGAATGGAGAAAACTGATGGATGGATAGTTGATGGATAAATTGATGGATGACATATGGAAAAATGGTTAGATGGATGGATGGACAGACGGATGAATGAATTGATGTATAAATGGTTAGATGGATGGATATATGTTTACATTTACATTTTTATGCATTTGGCAGACGCTTTTATCCAAAGCAACTTACAGTGCACTTATTACAGGGACAATCCCCCTGGAGCAACCTGGAGTTAAGTGCCTTGCTCAAGGACACAATGGTGGTGGCTGTGGGGATCGAACCAGCAACCTGATTACCAGTTCAGTGCTTTAGCCCACTATGCCACCACCACTCCATGGATGGATGGATGAGAACATTGATGGATGGATGATGGATAAATTGATGGATGAATTGTGGAAAAATGGTTAGATGGGTGGACGGATAAATGGATGGATGGATGGATAGCTGGAGGGATGGATGGAAAATGGTTAGATGAATGGTTGGATGGATAGATGGATGGGTGGATGGAAAATGATTTGATGGATAGATGGATAAATGGATGGATGGATAGCTGGAGGGATGGATGGAAAATGATTTGATGGATGGATAAATGGATGGAAGAATGGAATAATGGTTAGACAAATGGATGATGGATGGAAAAATGGTTGAATGGATAAATTAATGGATGGATAGCTGGAGGGATGGATGGAAAATGATTTGATGGATAGATGGATAAATGGATGGATGGAAAATGATTTGATGGATGGATAAATGGATGGATGGAAGAATGGAAAAATGGTTAGACAAATGGATGATGGATGGATTGATGGATGGACAAATGGTTAGATGAATAGATAGATGTTTTTTACCACTGATTCCCTGACAGAACCTTCACACAGGCCTTCTAATGGGCTTTTCACAGGGTCCTCACCTTCTGCAAAAACCTGTTTAAAAAGAAGCATCTAAATTTTAAAACAGCACAGATACTCAACAATCTAATACCAGTCATTAATACAGCAGCTTTCACAGAATTGCTTCAAAAGACCCAGCCATTTTATAAACAACAAGGACAACTAACCTGATAAACCAACATGAAACTAAGAAATTCTGTTACAGACCTTTTAAGGTAAGCATTGCTTTTGTATACTTGTGCCTTTATGAAGCTTGTGCATGCATTTTATTTTGTCAACCTGTGCACATGTATAGATAATATGTACTTTACCTGGTTAATACTGGGATATCCTTTGCTCTTTCTCTTGGAGTGGGTGTCCAGACCCCACAATGAGGAGAAACGGCTTTTACGTTTGCTGGTTGAGTGCGACATCGCCTGTGTCCGACGCCTAACACCGCTTTCAGTGCGAGCCGCCACCTACGGACACAAGACAACTGCATGAAACACGGTAAAAACTTTACACACTATGTGTCACAGACATCAAAATGACCAGATTCAATGAACTGTTGAGGTTTCTCAACCTCATGGTAGAACTTTCCAATCAAAACAACCCTTGATACTGGACAGAAAACAGTGACCTCATTCTCAATGATTTCTTCACACTTGCAAATAAATGAATACGCAGAGATATTCATTCATATATAAGCAAATGAGCAAACGCAGAAACAACCTCCAGTGGACACTTGTGTCTGGACGAATTGAAAGTTCAGGGAAGTGTTCTGGCAAGTTTTTTTCTGTGTCATTCAAAAATTTTACACGCTTGTTATGTTGAATGCACTATGGCATTTCTGGGTCTCCTAATGGAGAAAAGCACTCTGACTCCATCAAAAAACATCTCTCCACTCTTCTGAACCAAGCTATTATTTCTGAAGAATAGCACACAGGGCCAACAGCACTTCATTTGGGATCAACACTTATCCTTTCTTTCTTTCTTTCTTTCTCTCTCTTTCTCACTTTCTATCTCTCTCTCTCCATCTCTCAAAATGCAAACACTGAAGAACTCCTCCTAAAAACTGCATTCAAGCCGCAAAGACAAAAATAAAATCTGTATCCCAGTGTCCTGCAGCTCCTACATAGAACACCAGAGCTGGAGGCGAATCTGAGGAGGGATGATATTGATTAGATGAAGTCTGTGGCCCACATCCAAGAGGAAATAGAACGGCCAACCCTTCCAGTGCAGTTTCTCTTTACGCCACAATCCATTATCCACACATACACCAACACTGACGTGTGGGAGGAAACCAGGTTACCACATATACATTCTCTGTTAAAATAGAGTGACACTGATGCATGTGATACGAGTGTTATCTCCAGCTACTGCTCAAAATGAATGTTTATATGCACATGGATAAAACATGTTTTAAAAGTTGCGAACAGGTCAAAACAATTGCTTAGTGGTTAACACAAAGTGTTTAGCTGTGGTGCTAAAATGTGCAACACGAGTTGGAATCCAGCTCGCAAACCATTTCCAGCCCCTTTCCACCTCTCTCTTCCCATGCAAATGTTTAAAATGCTATTATCAGTCAAAACCATGACATGTCAATTAGCAAATAGCCTTAGCAGTTCTGCTCAAATGGGTAACACAATTTTGAATCCAGCTCACAAAAAAACTCCCGATCCATTTCAGGGCTCCAGACTAAAAAAATTACTTAGGAGCCATTGGCTCTTTAACTGAAACATTAAGGAGCCAAATGGCTGTTTTTAGTCACCAAATCATATAATTGCTCGATTTAGATTGTTGTTCAGAAACAAGAGAGAAAGCAGAAGAAAGGGAAGTCAGCTGATAACCCATTCATCTGAGCTTTAATAAACAGTATATACTGTATAGTTGAGAAGATATGCAAGTTTGCATTCCCCTTTTGTCTCATCAATGTTCACAACCCTTTCATAATTTATACAAATATAAGAGATAAAACTTTTTTTTTTTAATGTAGTACTATCCTTCAGAATCTACATAAGCAGATATTTCCATAAAGCATAGTATGCATTTAGTACTGTGTTGCCTTCTTGAGCATCGATGAATGTGTGCACCTTGTGTAACAGCACAACTATTACACAAGGTGCAAACATTCATTGATGCTCAGTGTGTCAAAGCTAGAAGCCCAAAATACACATGGGACTCCTATTTTGAAATATCTGCGCTCCCAGTTGTGAACACACTGATGGCTGATTTGCTGAGAAAGTTAATATGATTCAAACTGCTAACCTGAGCTCCTGAGTTCACACCCTCAGTTCTTTACGGGTGATTCATGAAAAAGACTCGGTTCACGACTCTCTCGCGCTGGGTTTGTTGTTGAACAGAACGGGTGAAAAGCGGCGCGAGACTCTGGTGTGCGCTCTAAAGATGTAACTCACAAGATTCAATCTGACGAAACCGCATATGAACGCACACACCCCGACTGTCACCAGTGGCGACTAGATTTTCAATTGTTGTCAAATTTGCGACCATTTTAGTTGCAGTCTGGAGCCCTGCATTTCCCACACTCTCTACCGATCGTTTCCTGTCCCCTCTATGCTCTTCTCTGCACATAGGCTAAGTTTTGATGCTAAAATGGGCAATCCGGGTTCGGATCCAGCTCACAACCATTTCCAATCCTGTTCCACCTCTTTTTATCCACTGCAAATGTTTAAAAAGTTATCAGTCAAAGCCACAACTTAGCGGATGGCACATAGCCTTAGCAGAACTGCTCAAATGAGCACCAATCAAAACCATGACAAATAGACTTAGAGGTGGTGCGCAAATGGGAAACAAAAGTTCAAATCCAGCTCGCAACAATTCCAGATGCATTTCCCACACTGTCTATTGATCATTTAATGTACCCTCTATAGTGTTTAGTCTAAGCTTTGATGATAAAATGGGCAAGTCGGGTTCGAATTGAGCTCGCAACAATTCCCCATCCATTTCCCCCAATCTCTACACATAATTTTCTGACCTCTCTATGCTCTTCTTAGTGCATAGGCTAAGCTGGGATGCTAAAATGGGCAAGCTGGGTTCGAATCCACATCGCAACATTTCCCAATCTTGTTTCCTGTCTCTTTACCCTTTATTTCCTGCCTTCTCTCTCTATGCAAAAATAAATATTGGCCAAAAATACAATTAAAAAAAAGAGAAAATGTGGTTAAAAATGAAATAACTGAGAGGAAATGGAGGGATCATTACCAGAGCATGGAATGAGGAAACCGAGAAGATGCCCAGACGGCCCATGGCGAGTTTGGTGGGACGAGAGGCAAAAGCCAGCAAGCGCTTGGGGTTGGGAAGCTCGCCGCCCTGCAGGCTGGACAGGTAACAGCGGAACCGGAATAGGTCCATGTGGAACTGCTCTAAATTCTGCTCCCACAGGAAAATCTGTGAATGAGAGAGAGAAAAAGTTAGTTAAAGGTTAGAAAATGGTTCACATCAGGTTAGCAGCATTGGTGACACTTTATAATAAGATTCTATACATAAACATTCGTTAATGCATTAGGTATCATAAACTAACAATGAATAATATTTTACAATATTTTGCATTTACTATCTTGGTCACTGTTAATACCGTTTTTCATTGTTATTTGATGTTAGTATACAACTTTTAATGTTACAAATGTATTAGTATATGTATTAACATTAACCAAGATTAATAAGTGCTGTAAAATTATTGTTCAACGTTAACTACTGCGTTAACTAATAGTAACTTATACAATTACAAGTTGTAATTATGTTACCACAGCATTCAAGTGTTTTCCAAAAATTTCAGTTGCTTCTATTAAAGACGTCCATGATGCAAACTTTGATGAATTAAAAACAAAAAACAAAGTTAAATCTATTCTTTGATAAGACTACTGCAGATGAAGTCTTTTGCGTCGCCAAAATCATAGCCAAATATTTTCCCGTAAAGGTCATTTCAACGTATCTGGTAGCTTCCATGCATTGTTTAGTCTGGTTTGATCTGGTCGTCTAATAAAATGTAGTTTTGGGGGCAGCGGAGTGGGTTTATTCACTATGCCGTCTCCTCCCAGCCACTCTGGGATGGATGTTTTTTTTAGAAGATGCAGCGGAGGGGGGCAAAGGCCCGGGCAACACGCAAAGTAGCAAACAAGAGCGCTACACATTCCACTGGCACAGAGGTCTGGAACTCTGCAGGAACTCCAGCCTGCTGCCATTCAACAGGGCACAATGTGTAACCCGAGTTACCCGATGCTGCCAAAATTAAATACACACACAAATACACATGCACAGACAGCCACTTTGCTCCTACCGCTGGGCTTTGGGCCATTTGAGCTCCGTTTCTCGCGTAAACATCCATTAAGTGGAACGTGAACTTTTGCAGCGATTTCAGCGAGTGAATCAATGTTCTGTCAACACTGTGACAGCATCAGAATTACAGTGATGAAAACTGCGCTGAGATAAAACAGCTCAGTATTAACTGAGATCAACTGTTTACAAATACAAAGGCTATTTTAAAGGGATAGTCTACCCAAAAATGCAAATTCTCTCATTTAGTCACCCTCATGCCATCCCAGATGTGTGACTTACTTTCTTCAGCAGAACACAAACAAAGATTTTTAGAAGAATATCTCAGCTCTGCAGGTCCATACAATGCAGGTGAATGGTGATCAGACCTTTGTAGATCCAAAAATCACACAATGGAAACAAAAGTAATCCATATGACTCCAGTGGTAAAATCCATAGCAATATAATAGGTGTGGGTGAGAAACAGATCAAAATTTAAGTCTAAATCTCTACTTTCACTTTTACATCTGAAAGTCATATGTGGTGCCTGTTTAGTTTCACTTTCACATTTGAAAGTGAACATTAAAGTGGAGATTTAGAGTAAAAAGGGACTTAAATATTGTACTGTTTATCACCGACACCTATCATATAACTTCTGAAGATATAGATTTAACCACTGGAGTCATATGGAATACTTTTATGTTTCCTTTATGTGATTTTTGGAGCTTCAAAGTTCTGATCACCATTCACTTGCATTATATGGACCTGCAGAGCTGAGACATTCTTCTAAACATCTTCATTTGTGTTCTGTAGAAGAAAGAAAGTCATACACATCTGGGATGGCATGAGGATGAGCAAATGATGAGAGAATTTATTTTTAAGTGAACTATTCCTTTAACTGTAACGTTTTATGATTGATACAAATGGCTCTGGCAGACAATAACATACACAGCTTTGCAAAAATAACATGTTCTAACCATGTATCTCTTGGATTTTATTTTATGTATCATCGCATTAGGTAGCCCTGCCCATAGTGAAATCTCATTAATCAAAAATCCCGATCCACATTGCTGTATATTTCTTCAACATGGAGAATCACTGACCTGCTCCAGGATGGTCTTTCTCTTTTTGGTGTCTGTGACGGCGGAGAGCTGCATGTCTCCCATTTTCTTCATCTTCTCATCCATGTCGATCTTCTGCTCAAGCTTACGGATCTCCGCTCGCAGGAGACGCACCGTGTCTTCACGGTGATGTTGCCGAGCAACGGCTGTGGCGCAGGCTGAGTGGATAGCCGTGATCCAGTTTTCCAGCTCAGTCTGACTGCAGGTCTGTGCAAAGAGGTCAAAGGTTAAAAGTTAGACATTCTGGGTGCAATGACAGGCTATGTTTGGAATAGCATACTATTATACTACTCAAACTATTTCAGCTGTATGGAGTACACAGTATTCAGACGTCCTGTACGTGTGGAATATTTGGATGATCTACAATATTTTTGTTCAACACTGCACTGAATACTGCAACATACAATGCATTATGCTTGTAACTTATGGGACTTTCCCCTAGCGGCCAGTAGGGGTTGCTAGAGGTGTGACTTTTAATTTGAAGTTCTTGTGAATTGTTCAAGTGTCTTGTTCTTGGTGTCTCCCTTTAAGGAAGAGTTCATCCAAAAATGAAACTTCTCTCATCATTTACTCACCCTCATGCCATCCCAGATTTAGATGACTTACTTTCTTATGCTAAACACAAACAACGATTTCTAGAAGAATATCTCAGCTCTGTAAGTCCATACAAAAGTTAACATGGTCCAAAACTTTGAAGCTAAAAAAGCACATAAAGGCAGCATAAAAGTAATCCATAAGACTCCAGTGGT
The DNA here is from genome assembly GCF_019703515.2 of Myxocyprinus asiaticus. NCBI lineage: Eukaryota > Metazoa > Chordata > Actinopteri > Cypriniformes > Catostomidae > Myxocyprinus > Myxocyprinus asiaticus. The sequence goes on from NC_059382.1 coordinate 4,351,127, forward strand.
TAAATCTATATCTTCAGAAGCGATGTGATAGGTGTGGGTGAGAAACAGATCTATATTTAAGTCCTTCTTTACTAAAAATTGTCCTTCCTGCCCAGTAGGTGGCGATATGCATGAAGAATGTGAGTCGCCAAAAACAAATGAAGTAGAACTCTTAGGAGCGCTTAGGAGGGCTGTTTGAAAGTTGAGATTTCTAGTAGAAAAAGGACTTAAATACTGATCTGTTTCTCACCCACAGTTATTATGTAGCATCTAACGATATGGATTTAACCACTGGAGTCGTATGGATTACTTTTATGCTTTTTTTTTTTTTAATGCTTTTTGAGCTTCAAAGTTTGGTCACCATTCATTTACACTGAATGGACCTACAGAGAAGATATATTCTTCTAAAAATCTTCATTTGTATTCTGTAGAAGAAAGAAAGTCATACACATCTGGGATGGCATGAGGGTGAGTAGACGATGAGAGAAGTTTCATTTTTAGGGGAACTATCCCTTTAAACTATCCTTTGTTACCTAGTTAGTTCTTGTGTATTTAAAGCCCTTGTGTTCTCCCTGTCTTTGTCTATCATTGTGACAATAATGTAGTATACTACTGTTTGAAACATTTATTTTGGCATAATACACACTGTTGCACATACTATTAAAAAAAAAAATAGTAGGCACTATACAGTATGGAAAGGGGCAAGATTAAGGTTTTCCACTGAATGGTCGTTTACCTGAAAAAGAAATGAGTCACCGAGTGAGTTACTCAGGCAGAAGACGAAATCTTTTTTGGGGTGTTCTGGGACAGCCTGGACGATGCTGTTTTCAGCCCACACGGCGTGTTTAGGAACACTGTTGTGGTCAATCCCCGACCGCCCATCTGTCTCGTAGAAAAACAGAGTGCATCCTGGGAGGACAAATTAGGACAGTCACTCAAGCATCAGAAATTCACAATTATTCATGGTGAGTTCAATTAACACAGCCGACTGTCGCTCAGTTGCTGTTTCCGGGGGAACAGAGAGAAGCAGGACAACCAATACGCTGGAGTTTTTTCTGGTTTATTGATTGAACTCTGCTCTCCAGTGGCCAAAATAAGAAGTTCGGCCCTGCTTTCTTAAAGAGAATCCAATATAATGCACACACACTTATTGGCTTATTTGTTCAGCTTTGATTTTGATCAGTTTTCACACTGTTGGCAAAGACACAGAGCTCTAGAAAATGTCAAAAGTCTTACATTATCAGTATCAAGTTAAAGGAAACATATAAACATTTGCATGCTTGAAATACAAGAGCCTCAAGTTTCAAATCTCCCTAGCAGAAGTATAACAATCTATTATTCTTTCCCCCATATGGAACAACATAACAAGCTGTCACTTTTTCCTTCTCGTTCAAAAGGTTTTATAGGAAGCTGTAAAACCTGTTTATGATGGCAGGCATGGTGTGAAATTAACACCCGCCACCAGCCAGCCAAATGTGGGTATTTTCTGTGAAACAAGTAACAAGTCTCGGATTGACATTTGACAAGAAAAGCAACAACACAAGCTTGGAGAACCAAAAAAATAAATTAAAATATTTTTAAAAAAAGATGTATTTTTTCCTAGCAAATTGGGAAAGAAAGTTAGACCTAACACAACTTTAGGGGAAGCCTAAACCACTGTTCTTTTGTAAATACAGTGGTGTGAAAAAGTGTTTGCACTCTTCCTGATTTCTTATTTTTTTGCATGTTTGTCACACTTAAATGTTTCAGATCATCAAACAAGTTCAAATATTAGTCAAAGATAACACAAGTAAACACAAAATGCAGTTTTTAAATGAAGGTTGTTATTATTAAGGGAAAACAAAATCCAAACCTACATGGCCCTGTGTGAAAAAGTGATTGCCCCCTAAACCTAATAACTGGTTGGGCCACCCTTAGCAGCAACAACTGCAATCAAGCGTTTGCGATAACTTGCAATGAGTCTTTTACAGCGCTTTGGAGGAATTTTGGCCCACTCATCTTTGCAGAATTGTTGTAATTCAGCCACATTGGAGGGTTTTCGAGCATGAACTGCCTTTTTAAGGTCATGCCACAGCATCTCAATAGGATTCAGGTCAGGACTTTGACTAGGCCACTCCAAAGTCTTCATTTTGTTTTTCTTCAGCCATTCAGAGGTGGACTTGCTGGTGTGTTTTGGATCATTGTCCTGCTGCAGAACCCAAGTTCGCTTCAGCTTGAGGTCACGTACAGATGGTCGGACATTCTCCTTCAGGATTTTTTGGTAGACAGCAGAATTCATGGTTCCATTTATCACAGCAAGTCTTCCAGGTCCTGAAGCAGCAAAACAGCCCCAGACCATCACACTACCACCACCATATTTTACTGTTTGTATGATGTTCTTTTTCTGAAATGCGGTGTTACTTTTACGCCAGATGTAATGGGACACACACCTTCCAAAATGTTCAACTTTTGTCTCATCAGTCCACAGAGTATTTTCCCAAAAGTCTTGGGGATCATCAAGGTGTTTTCTGGCAAAAATGAGACGAGCCTTAATGTTCTTTTTGCTCAGCAGTGGTTTTCATCTTGGAACTCTGCCATGCAGGCCATTTTTGCCCAGTCTCTTTCTTATGGTGGAGTCATGAACACTGACCTTAACTGAGGCAAGTGAGGTCTGCAGTTCTTTGGATGTTGTTGTGGGGTCTTTTGTGACCTCTCTTGGGGTAATTTTGGTCGGCCGGCCACTCCTGGGAAGGTTCACCACTGTTCCATGTTTTCGCCATTTGTGGATAATGGCTCTCACTGTGGTTCTCTGGAGTCCCAAAGCTTTAGAAATGGCTTTATGACCTTTTCCAGACTGATAGATCTCAATTACTTTCTTTCTCATTTTCTTTGGATTTCTTTGGATCTTGGCATGATGTCTAGCTTTTGAAGATCTTTTGGTCTACTTCACTTTGTCAGGCAGGTCCTATTTAAGTGATTTGTTGATTGAGAACAGGTGTGGCAGTAATCAGGCCTGGGTGTGGCTAGAGAAATTGAACTCAGGTGTGATAAACCACAGTTAAGTTATGTTTTAACAGGTGGGGCAAACACTTTTTCACACAGAGCCATGTAGGTTTGGATTTTGTTTTCCCTTAATAATAACAACCTTCATTTAAAAACTGCATTTAGTGTTTACTTGTGTTATCTTTGACTAATATTTGAACTTGTTTGATGATCTGAAACATTTAAGTGTGACAAACATGCAAAAAAATAAGAAATCAGGAAGGGGGCAAACACTTTTTCACACCACTGTATAGTAAATTATTTAACATATTTGAATGAAGAAAATCAAAATGGTTGGTAAAAACTCTAAGAGGCTGGTAAAATTGGGCATTCACCACCAGTCAGTCTAGTTCGTAGAAAAAGTAAATGTTTTAAAAAATTATTAATACAAGCAGGGCTGGGTATTGATACAGATTTCCCAATTCGATTGCGATTCACAAGCTCTCGATTCGATAGTGATTCATATGGGGATATTTCAGTTATAACGTCCCTTTTGCTTACATATGAAAGAAATTCTCTTCTATCTAATACTGTTAATTAAACAGGGGACATTCTGACTAGGTACATTAGGAAAATGTATATTTTACTAATTATATTTTATTACTTTTTCATCCATTTGGTTACATTTTGGCTCTAAAAAATGAACAAACCATTGTATTCAATCAATAAATAAGACAATATATTTCATATATATAATTTTTTGTTACAGTACATATTTATTGTTTAATTTTGATTATTTACAAGTATTTACATAGATTATTTGAACACATGCTAAAACCGGTACTCTCTCTTTTTTTTAAATCCCCTTTTCTCCCCAATTCCCACTACTTAGTAGGTCCTCGTGATGGCGCGGTTACTCACCTCAATCTGGGTGGCGGCGGACAAGTCTCATTTGCCTCCACTTCTGAGACCGTCAATCTTATCACATGGCTCGTTGTGCATGACACCGCGGAGACTCCCAGCATGTGGAGGCTCATGCTACTCTACGCAATCCACGCACAACTTACCACACGCTCCACTGAGAGCGAGAACCACTAATCGTGACCACGAGGAGGTTACCCCATGTGACTCTACCCTCCCTAGCAACTGGGCCAATTTGGTTGCTTAGGAGACCTGATTGGAGTCACTCAGCACACCCTCGATTTGAACTCGCGACTCCAGGGGTGGTAGTCAGCGTCAATACTCGCTGAGCTACCCAGGCCCCCAGGTACTGTCTCTTTAACAAAAGCCGGCATTTCTGTTAAGAGCGTAGAAGAGCGCATGTTAATGAGAGAGGACTTGAATGGCTTTACCTCATCCGTGCTATGCTTGATTAGAATTAAATGTTCATTTATTTATTTTTTTTGATCAACAACTGACTGTAAAGAACAGAAAGGGTATTAAAAGAGACATTATTCAATGACAAATGTGTTGCGTCGATCTCGTCTTGGACACACGTTACACGGAACAAATTTTACTCTCAAGACGCTGTGAAAGGATCTCACTGCTGAACACTTCAAGACTAAACTATACAATTACTGGTGAGTGAAATGTAAACACTTACCAGCCAGTTGCCAAATATATTCACTTTAGTCTCATAGCACGAAATTTGGTTGCAAATGCGAGTGATTTCCTCTCACTGTAATAAATGATTGCGATTGAGTAAAAGATCGATCTTGGGATTTAAGAATCGATATCAAGCTCGTTCAAATGAAGATCGTGATTAATCAGAAAATCTATATTTTTTCCCACCCCTAAATATAAGTCCTCATGAAGTAAATAAGACTATTTTAAATAGAAGTCCCCATACAAAAAACATTTTATTTTTATGTCTTATAGTCCATGTCTTTTAATTTTGTGGTTCTATACTATAATGTAAACCTAAAAGTTAACTTTTAGCATATATGCACATTTAAAATTTACAGTCTCTTCAGGAAAAAACAAAAAAAATTGATGAATCATCTTGCACTCATGGATGTATAAAAAATGTTGTCCAATCAAATACTCTCAAGAATGAGAACACCTCTCCCCCTTATACCACCTAGCCATGACTAGCAATAGCACGTAGCAAATCATAATTCAAGGCTGTGATGTAAACTAAAGGCTATTGGCTATTTTTTTTAAAGGGACGAGCCCTTCAATACTTCCTGTCCCAACTTACTGTTTCAACAGGAAATATGTCAACACTGGAAAGAAAACTGAACAAACGAAAAAATCTAAATAAACTGATTTTAATCTTTTCAGAAGCATCACACACCTTTGAGAGACACCCAGTAGCTCTTCCACTTGCGGCGAGGCGCAAGTTCCACCTTTTTGTTCTTTTTGTGTACCAGGAAGTTTTTGACAGCTAGGCGTCCGGCTTTACGAACGGTTCCCTGAACGGCAGCCACGTTCAGCAGAGGATCGGTGTGGTAGGCGGAGCTCAGAGTGACGCTGCTCTGCTCATCGCTGAACGCTGAACTTCTCTTCTCGGGAACCTCCGCTGGACTCACGTTCTGCTCCAACTCCTGACGGAAGTTCTCATAGACTCCCTGAGGAAAACATCTCACACAGGTCCATCACATTTGCTACCGTACAGATTGTAAACTGCATCACAAACTTGAAAATTGCTCTTTAGCTTAGCTTTTAGCTAGCTTTATGGTCATATTATAATATAATGATGAATAAATGAATAAAATGATTATAACATTTGTTCTTGAAATCAAAACGGACCCTTATTAGTTATAATATTTTTAAATGTCCCTGGTCTTAATGTGCATGATTAAAGGGTGCACATTATTTTTACAAAAATGTTGTTTTCATAATGATTAATCGAAATAACTTTTTCTGCCTCTGAAATTACTTTTCCTTTCTGCTGACTTCACTAAGGCAGTGTGGGTGGGGAAAATAATATGAACTGATATTATCATAGGCTAACATGTTTCAATCCAATCAAAATGAAATAAGTGCATGTGCAATGGTGCATATCACTGGGTTTTTAATTATAAACAAGCCCGAAATATACCAGGGACTCTTATTCTGAAATGTCTGCGCTCCCGCATGCTCTCACAAACAGAAAAGGGAAACAAAATATGCACTCTTACAAATAACCTACAATGTATTAAAATATCAACTGCCAAGCACAGCAGTAACAGTAAGTCACATAACCTACCTGTGTGCCATCTGAGGTTTCGGCCCCAGCCCCGCTGCTGCTACCACTGTCACTGCCAGCGAAGGCGCCCCCTGCTGATGTGGAGTAGGCAGAGAAAGACGCTGACATGGTCTTGTAGCGGCGAGCCTGATGAGATGCCTCGCTGTCTCCTGTCCCATCGATTCCGCTGTCCTCATAATCACTGCCGTCCCCTGCCGTGACATCCTGAACACACAGTACGTACAGGTCAAAGGTCAGCGTGTGATACGATACATGTTTAAGTCAATTACAGAGACCCTAAAGTTAAGATAACTGACCTATTATCAGTGTTAGTAGTCGATAATCGAGTAAGTAATCGATTAATCGAGTACTCGTTCTGCACCAGCTAGTCAACTATTAAAAATATATCAACCTCATATATATATATATATATATATATATATATATATATATATATATATTATTTGTATTTTTTTTTTATTCTAAATTTCACTTACATATTTTTAACTTACATTTTAATTTACGAGTAATCGATTATTCGGTTTATTGTGGGTTACAGTTCTCGACTACAAAATTACTCAATAATGTCCATACATTATATCTACAGGATGAAAGCACAATGACCGAAATAATGCAGATATGGATAATAAAATGTAATGACAAAATCTGCAGCTTTATTTTCAGCGCACTTTCTGCACTGAAAATCTGTGAAAATCTATAGAATGGTTTTAAATGTTGTAAAATATGTTAAACAGATCTAAAAACATTGTCAAATTACCTAAAATTCTTTCATAAACAAATACCGAAAGAATAGGGGATGTAGAACAAACAAAAAACTTTTTTGTCTACTTTTTTTAGCCGTCTTTAATTAACTACAATCCCATGAAGCATTGGGAATCATGTAATCAAATTATTATCAAATTACATATAAGCATATGAACAATATATTTTTATTTTATAGAAAAAAATTCTGATATTTGCAAATATATAGTTTGATTGTGTAGGGTCATTCACAGTGTTTCATAGAAGTGGACGATCGCTGCAGAGCTCATTTGGCGAGCTTTGTTCAAAAACTAATTAATCACTAATCAGGGCCAATTTTGCTTCAAACTGAGCAACAAATCCGATTTAGGACAGTTCTGGAAAACTAATCTGGAAACAAATCTGATGCATTCTCTGTTCTCATAAATTTTCAAAGAATAGATGCTCAGAATGCTCAGAATCACGGACTAAAAATGGTTCATGGAACAAAAACGAAAACAGAAAATGAACTAAATTTTTAGCAGAACGTAACCAAAAACAGGAACAAAGTGATTTTCAATTGTTCCGGAGTGAAAACAACCGGTTATAACCGGTTACTTTTGTTCCAATAATTATTTCATGAAACTAAAGGCTAAAGGGTTTAACACAGTAAATACTTGGAACTACACCACTTCACGTTGCCCAAAAAATTAAAAATGTGCTTTGATCCTGAAGGAAAGTGCTGCATCACACATTTCTTTGACTAATTGCTCATTGTGGATGTCGCATTCTCTGAATTAAGATCTTTTTATCAACTATGCATAATTAATACATACACGTGCACAGCTAATCCAGGTACAAGGAAACCATTATTAGAAGTAAAAAGTACATTGCGCAGTTGTTTGATTATATTGTTAGATATGATGCATTAATACAGATTTGATGCCGCCTGGTTTTGACTGAGAAGCAGATCTGTAATTAAATTATACTTAATTGCTTGTTATGATTTCTATGCTGATAAATCCACCACACAGGAAAAAATGTAATTGCTTATTTTGGTGTGGCAAGTGTCTTATTTTGGGCTTGTTTTTCCAGATCAGGTCGCTTGTTTCTCTTGCGAGATCTGGCAACACTGCAATTGGTATTTCACTTACAACTTAGCACAGAGTACTGTCATTTTCCGTTCTTTTATTTTGTTCTAACTGGTTCGCTTTTGGAAAGGAGGCTGCGGAACTTCTGAACCGGAATGAAAAATACAGTTTTTGCTCAGAATGAATCAAAATGAAAAATATTGGGTGGCTGTGGCTCAGGTGGTAGAGCGGGATGGCCAATAGTTACAGGGTTGGCAGTTTGATTCCCAGCCCACATGACTCCACATGCTGAAGTGTTCTTGGGCAAGACACTGAACCCCAAGTTGCTCCCAATGGCAGGCTAGCACCTTGCATGGCAGCTCTACTGTCATTGGCGTGTGAGTGTGTGTGTAAATGGGTGAATGAGTCACAGTGTAAAGCGCTTTGGAACCGCTAAGGTTAAAAAAGGCGCTATACAAGTGCAGACCATTTACCATTTCATTTTTAGTCCCTGCTCAGAATAATGAAAAAATGTACTTGCTGTGAACAATGAAGCCATCTTAAAACAAATTACTAATATAAATGTAAAAATTATTCAAATTCAATCATTCCCCCAAAAATAGCTATTTTTCCTAATTGCATGTCAAATATAATGGTTAAAATGAGTGTTATTTTTATTAAGTTTTTTGTATGATGTGGTTGACATAAGTGTCTTTTAAGGGTGTAAAAAACATTTTAATTTATTTTGTATTTAAGTTGTGTCCTACATTTTGTGCTCAACCCTGTTACCGAAACCAATCTAGCCTGATTAAGGACATGGAAAAACAATAGGTCACATGGCAAACAAGGAATTACATCATGAAGAACTTTGCTAACAGCATGGACAGAAGAAAAGTAATTTAATTCCTCCATTTTCAATTTTTCAATTTTTGTATCATCTTTTCAGCATTGGTTGCCTTCGTCGATCTAAACAACTCAAACTGTTACTAACATTATCAGTATAAAAAAGTACTTATTTCAAAGGTTTCTTTATCTATTTCATAAATATGGCTGTAATGATCTTGACATTGAAATTTAATTCCCAAATTAGCATATTTCCTTGAGAAATTGCTCATATTAGCGTGAGTGTGCAACCCTGTTACCATTTTTTAAGTAACAGGGTTGCACCCTCATCAGTTTTCTTAAACGAATTCAAATTTTTATTTGATGCCTAAGCTAGACGAATACAGTTTTCTGAAGGTTTATTACCTCTTTTCTTAAAATACATAATGAAAAATGTGAACTAAAGTCAAATTTTGAAGAGTTTTGATTGTCCTCCAATTCTGGAATGTCCCAACTAAACCTGAAAAATCTGTGATTTAGACAGAGAGAGAGAGAGAGAGAGAGAGAGAGAGAGAGAGATGGAGGGAGAGAGAGAGAGAGGGAGGGAGATGGAGGGAGAGAGAGAGCACGAGAGAGAGAGAGAGAGGGAGGGAGAGAGAGAGAGAGAGAGAGAGAGGGAGAGAGGGAGAGAGAGAGAGAGAGGGAGAGAGAGAGGGAGAGAGGGAGAGAGAGAGAGAGAGAGAGAGAGAGAGAGAGAGAGAGAGAGAGAGAGAGAGAGAGGGCTGGAACCCTCAATCTCTTGTAACGAGGACAGTTTTCCTCTTCACTACTCTAACATGACATAAACCAATATCTTGATCAGATTTCTCCTACCTGTTGGCTGGAGCACGTTGTGTCTTCAGAAGCAGAGGACATGCTGTAGGTTGTGTAGTGAGCATTTTACACACAGTGACACAGGTCTGATAAAGTTATAGCGCTTTAAATATCGGCTTGTTTTCAGGGAATATATCTTGAATTGAATATATTTTTCTTAACCTACTGGCAAATAAGATTTATGCTTAATCACAATTTTACAAAGTTATGCAATTTTGCTTTTGGTAAATTTATCGTGTTCTAAGGATGCTAGATATTTTTACTGGGATTTTTTCCCCCGGTGCACCACCTCACACTCTATCTCTCACTAACATTCGTGTTCATCTGTCAGTTACAGCTCATTAGCATGACAAAAGCAGCGAGTTGTTTTCACAGAAGTTTGACTCCAGGATCATGTGAGAATGACCAGCAGAAAACTTGTTGGTACACAGACAGAACCGAAAGAACAACCCACTAATTCACTGGACTGAGTCAAATAATACTATCTGATGTAAAACAATAGTGAAGTTGGTGAAGATTTACACCAAAAATTCATTTATTCAAATGTACAATCTCTTTTCATGTGGAGAAATATGATAGAATCTGTGGGATTAATCACAGCAAACATTCATAGCTAAACTAGCATTCTCCACTGCACGCCTACACTAACGCAAAACAATTAGCAGTTGCATGAATGGTACGTGTACTTTGTATCTGTAGCTTCCTAAGCTACAAGATACTCATATTTTCAAGCAGTTCAAGTACAGTCAAGCTACTTAAAAAAAAGGTTACCTACAAGCGACTAAACTTAAGAAGCCTGCTACACTGACGTTAAGGAGAGAATATCTTTAATTTTAAAAACAGTGAAGTATTTTTATGGCACAAAAAAAAAATAATGATCTCAGTTAAGATAACGGCATCATAAGTCATAAACAGCGACATAAATTTACATTATGCAACTAATTAAACCAAAAAAAACCACAATCAAAACAATGATAAACAGCACAAGTTAAATTACACGAAGGAACATTAATAGATGACTCATGAATTGACAAATGTATTTATGGAACCAATTAATTACAATTAAACCAACGGATACACTGAAATATATGTAAAATCATTTAGTTGTGATATAAAAAATATGTAGCCAAGGTCAAAAAAATTAAGGGGGGATTGGGGCAAAAATGGCACCAAAAGTGACAAAAATACCCCCAAAATTCATTTAGGCACATGGGGGCAAATAGTGCCCCAAAATGAGTTCCTGTTGGACGAGTGGAAATAAATGTTTTTGGTAATCAACATTATGCCACAAATGCAGTCAATTGAGTTTAACTTGTAAATAAACACAGAATATTCCTTTAAACACAGTGTAAGATGCTGTGAATTTCACTTCACTATTGACTGTACTATCGTCAGTGTGGATTACGAAGTATAACTTACAGAAAAATGTCCCAAAAGGACTAGCCTTTTAAAAATCTGTTGTTCTCACCTGTGTGGTTTTTGCCCGCCTCCCTTGCATAACTCCTTGATGATTGGTCGGTCCCTCTGATAGACAGTGTGACCGGCGACAGGGCAGTGTGTATGCTCCATAGGCGGCGCCATCATCTTCACATGGCGACATCAATTTATCATCCTCAGCTTCTCGACTCGTGGCGGCATGGCCCTTGTGCCATTTCACATAGCGTCCGTGTGGCGGCCTGCAGGTGGGGCTCTTTGGTCCATAGAGTTCATCTAAAGAATTGGTGCGGTTTGAGTCCAGCGACTCCAGTCTGTGAGGGGACGACTTTAAACAGAGTTCGCAATCATCAGGCGTGTCTCCGATCTCCTCCGTGCTGGTCATGTGTTCCTGGCTGAGGTCAGACAAAGACACCTCGAGTGAATCTTCTCGCCACATGTCCGCAGACTTGGAGCGCTTCTTCATAAAAGTAGCCCCCTCTTGGGCGCCGTCCCGCATCCGTTGGAGGGTCGTGCCATTGGGTGGCTCGCCGCCTTCTTGTGCAACTTGCTTGGTGGTAACGGTATGGGTCGCAGCAGGCGAATGAGCCGGATGGTTGTGGAACGACATCGGTCTGAGATTCATAGCCACGCGGTCCACCCACATCGGACCGCTGATGTCTGGGAGCATGTCGGAGTCGTTGAAAGGCTCCAGGCCGTGGTCGGCTAGTGACTGCGGGATACTGGGAGTGCTGCTTGAGCGCGTGCTCGTTTCAGAGTTGCGGTGTTCCGGTTTTCCAGACGGAGTCCGGCGGGAACTGTATGCCTGCTTGCTGGACAGGCGTAGTGAGCGGGACATGTGCTTACGGGAGAGGTGACGCTGCCCGTCTCCATAGTAACCATGGCTGCCACTATGACTTTCTGCGTTACCCATGGCTCAGTGTCGCGAAAACACATTCAGAGGTCAAGCAACCTGCAGAAATAAAAGAAATGGCCTAGCATGTAAATTCTTAAGTACAATGGTTTTCAACTGGTGGCCCGCGACCGGTCATATATAGAAAGGAACCCCCTGGCTGCAAAAGTCGCTTTTGCTGTTATTAGGGTTAGGTTTAGGGGTAGGGATAGGAGTAGGGTTTCTTTGGGACTCTAAATAAACATAATAAACAAAATGGGTTGCAGATCTTATCTGATAGGGTTGCAGAACACAGGGGGCAAAAATTATGCTAAAAGCAAATAATAAAATGCAACTAAAATATAATCATGTATAGTTATAATAACAAAATAAATAGGCTAATCAACTTTTAAAAGGGAAGAGAAAATGCTTCCCATATTTTTTGTTGTAGTTGATGTCAAAGACATCTAATCAAACTCTATGGTATTTTAATGCAAATTCAAATGGACACTTGGAAATATAAATAAAGTCCAATGGTTCTCAACTTCTGGGTTGAGTCCCAAAAATGCGTTACAGGTCTGCTTTGGTAGGGTCGCAGATAATCAGGTGAAAAAACAATGCTAAATGCAAATAATAAAATGCAACTGACAATATAACAGTGTATATTTAGGATAATAAAATAAATGGGCTTATCAACTTTTATAAGGGAGAAAATGTCCCATTTCTTTTGCTGTTGACATCAAAGGCCATGAGTCCAATCAAATTCTATGGTAATTGCCTATCATTTGGTAATATGACTAACAGAGATGTAATATTTGGCCCAGTGTTGATTCCAAGCATTTACAAAGTTGTCAGTTTTCCTACTCAGCCTATCTGGATCCTGAACAAAAACCAGTTTGGAAACACTGCTTTAGTATAATATAGTACATATTATTAAAATTCCCCAAATAATTATTTAATACATTTCTGGTAACACTTTACAATAAGGTTACATTTGTTAACATTAGTTAATGCATTAGGTAGGTATCATGAACTAACAATGCACAAAATATATTTAACAGCATTTTAAAAATGTTTTAAAGGATAATTCAGGGTTTAATACAATTTAAGCTCAACTGACAGCAACTTTGGCATATTGTTGATTGCCACAAAAAAAAAAAAAAAAAATCAGCAGCAAAAATCGAGGTTACTGTGAGGCTCTGAGTTGATTTTTCTGTTTAAACTCGTGTTATTTGAGCTGGAAAGTTATTTAAATCGTAATTTTTGCTGGATTACAGGGTTTACGGCATTACTTCATCATGGTAATGAAGTTGTAAAATTGGATATAAATTTACACAGAAAATCTGTGAGTGATTTTATCAGACTAAAATCATGTTTACACGCATATTGTTTATGTCTTGTGGCTAAACTTTTGAAACAGTGAGTATTTTAACATTTATGGATTGGCCCCCATTCACTTCCATTATAAGTGCCTCACTGAAACCTTGATTTTTGCTTTTTTTAAAGAAAAAGAAGGAATGAGTCAAAATTCATTTTTGTTGTAATTAACATTATGCCACAAATTCTTTTGATTGAGCTTAACTTAAACTGAACCCAGAATATTCTGTTAAGCAAGATTAATAAATGCTGTAAAAGTTCGGTTCATTATTTATTCATGTTAACTCATGTAGTGAAATAATGTTAATGAATACAACATTATTGTAAAGTGTTGTTCCCATTTCTTATTAGATTGAATTCCCAGCATTATCACATTCACTTATACTCTAGATTCGTTCGACATGTATATTTGCATAACGCCATCCGTTGAGTCTGACAGCTACAGCATGTGTTTGATATTACCTGCAGTCTGGCAATGACATCAGTCATGACAGATTTCCATCTTCATACAAATCAGCTCCAACATCTATGCAGTTTGCGGTGTTACGATGACTTCCAAATTCTGAAAGAGATAGACAGAGAGTCGTAAATGTGCTAGTCGAAAGAATCCAAACACAGCAGTTTCTAAGGTAGAATAGGGGCCATGCTGTTGTGAGGTAAAATTAAAGTAACCGCAGAGAAATCTGACAGAATGAAACCTGTAAGAGCAATTGAAGGGATTTGCTGCTGTGATTGGAGACCACACATGTTCAAACGCTTTGGACAGCTTCAACAAACGCAAGATGATGGAGTTCACTTTCACACGACACATGAGAGGCTGCGTGTGTTTGTGTGAGTGTGTGTGGTCGCAGATATATCAACTTGTGGTTACTGCTGCTTCAGATGTATGCCAGTATTAATGGAAATATGGGTACACAATAAAATAAAAACGCTCCATTATTCCTTCAGTACGAGAGAGGTCAGTAAGCACACAGTGCAGAGTAATCTAATGAAAACCGTACTCGCTAGTATAATTACTCAACTAAAGACAAACACCCTAGACATGTATATGCTGAGCAGTGATTTATTCCTTCAGAATTTCCTGATACATATTCATCTAGAGGCCTTTGTTATTGAATAAACAACAAAGAACTCACAACACTGAGGTTAGTTTTGTGATTTTTAAGAACGTTATAATGTCAGTCCAGCAGTACTTCTTTTTATGCACATCTGGGGATAAAGTGTTATTTCACTGGTTAACCAGGTATTGTGAGTTATCTTTCCTACTTCTCATATCACTCTGCAATATTTACAAGAAAAGCTAATAAAATGATTTAAACTGAAATCAATATTCCATTTCCATGTATTTATATATTTGGCAATTATTTGTGTAATTAGCAGGATAATGAAGAGTAGGATGGTCATTTCGCAATATAAACATCAGCAGAACAAGAGGTTGAATTTAGCTGTTTCTGGAGACTTTGCAGTCTCTTTCTTCTCGCATACTAACGTAATTTCAACTCAGTTCAATATTTCATGTCCATTTAATTATTTATTTTGTAAGTAGCCTAGTAATAAGCCTCCTGATTAACCTTGTCATGTTTATTTTGTGATGGTGACTGGCAGACTGTAGATTATGCCCTACATTATATGTCTAATAATAGCATAACATTTAAAATAATAGCATAGGTCAATTATGCGAGAGAAAAAAAACCCCCACCAAGAACGTCACAAATCACCAATTAAAATTGCAATAACAACAACTAAAGTGTATCTGGAATGTCGGTTCTAGACATGTTATCCAAAACACTCAAAATGGTCCATTTTCCTAAAATAAAGCTATCATATGGCTTCACAAGACTTGGAATATAGCACACAAGTTGTATGAACTTCTTTCATGGTGCTTTTCTTGTCTGTTTTGGAGCCTGACAGCCTGTGGTAACAATATGCTTTCATTATATGGAAAAGTGCAGCTTTGAGATTGCACATTGCCTTTTTTTTCTTTTCTATTGCATCTAATGAGACATGAGGATTAGTTAAAAGATTTATAGTATTTATTGAGGAATTATAGGCCAAATACAGCTCTGTCCTGCTCTGCAGGAACCAGAGCGATCAACTCGGAACTGATTTAGATTCTCTTCTCAACTGCCTTCATCCAGTCAGAACGGGAACTCTCTGTCTCTCCGACTAATGCACTGTAGCAGATCTGGGGTCTGTGTGTAGCGGAGCTGAGAGCCGGCAGTAAAGACTCATGACAGAGCTGCTAACACATGCACAAAGAGTACTGAAGCATCAGGAGTGAGACTCAGGGTTCTTGTTTGGCACATAAAGAACCGTTGAGCTATGTGGCCCCTCAGTTGCAGCTGACAAGAGATGTAAGCCTCTGACGAAAGTAAAAACAAAACAGAATACCTAGCATACGTTTTTTTTTTTTTTTTTTTTTAAGAATTCGTGTGTCTGTGTTTTGAATCTTAGGTTCTCTGGTCTTGCCCAGCTGTAGTATATAACATGTTTAGGATGGCCACAAGTAAACGGACAAAGATACAGACAAATCAAAGGCATAACTGTTAAAGTGATAAGCAAAGCTGTCTCTGTGATTTTGTACATTTGTCTTAGCAAATTTAGGATGGGTGTGCAGCCTCATTTGTAAGGTAAACTGATTATTATTTTTTGCATTGTTAAGCAAGCATCATTTTCACTATTACTAACCCCCTCCCACCTGTGTACCATTCTCACAGTTCCCATGTCTTTTACACTAATCTTTTGTTTGGTGAGTCATAAAACATGTAAGAACAATTCCATCCCTTTGCACTATGGCACACAACTCCAGTTAACTGCAAACACAGAGAAATTCTCTCGTATCTCTGTGGAAAGTGGAAACCAGGCCAGTTCTTCTGGTGGAGTGGGGTATCCATATGTTCGCGTTAACCATCAGAAAAATACTCAAATAGAAACCACTTCAGCATCGGGCTGCAATTTTCCAAAGTGCTTGATCAAAGTTCTCCCATAACAGCTCTGGTAAGAGCAACTGCTTGTGGGTAAAATATATATTTCAGGACATCAGCTCAACATACCCACAGGCAACAAACTGTACTTTAAAGAGATGCCTACATCCTCTGCCCTATATATTCATAAATTAATGTGAAAAGGTCCATGGAGTACAAAAACGATGTTCAACCATAATGTTAAATCTACTTGACTTGACATTAGAAATAGAGATACTACTCCACATGCATCTGTGTCCGCTTACAATAATAAGATTGTTCAGCTATATTATATTAATACAGCTTCAAGATGGATGGATAGATGGATGGAAATGGATGGATGGATCCATTGATAGTTAGAAATGGATGGATGATAGATGGATGAATGGATGAAGGAGGGACAGTTAGAAATGTATGGATGGAAGGATGGATGATGGATGGATGAAGGGTGGACAGTTAGAAATGGATGGATGGATGGACGGACAGTTAGAAATGGATGAATGGATGGATGGATGGATGGACGGACGGACAGTTAGAAATGGATGAATGGATGGATGGATTCATTGACGGTCAGAAATGTATGGATGGATAAACAGCTTGAAATAGATGGATGGATAATGGATGGATGTACATTTATAAATGGATGGATGAGTGGAAGGATGGATGGATATGCAGTTAGAAATGGAAGTATGGATGGCTGGATGGATATGAATTTAGAAATGGATGGATGATGGATGGATGGATGGATGGATGATTGACAGTTAGAAATGGATGAATGGATGGATGGATCCATTGATAGTTAGAAATGGATGGATAGATACACAGCTAGAAATAGATGGATGGCTGGAAGGACAGTTAGAAATAGATGTATGGATGGATGATGGACAGTTAGAAATGGATGAATGGATGACAGATGAAAATGGATAAATGGATGGATGGATCCATTGATAGTTAGAAATGGATGGATAGATACACAGCTAGAAATGGATAGATGATGGATGGATGGATGGATGGATGAAGGATGGACAGTTAGAAATGTATGGATGGATGTATGATGGATGTATGGACAGTTAGAAATGGATGAATGAATAGATGGATTAATTGACGGTTAGAAATGGATGATAGATACACAGCTAGAAATGGATGGATGGATGATGGTTGGATGTACAGTTAGAAATGGATGGATGAGTGGAAGGATGGATGGATATGCAGTTAGAAATAGATGTATGGATGGCTGGATATGCAGTTACAAATGGATAGATGAATGGATATGCAGTTAGAAATGGATAGATGAATGGATATGCAGTTAGAAATGGATGTATGGATGGATGAACAGTTAGAAATGGATGGATGGATGGATGGATGAATGGACAGTCAGAAATTGATAAATAGATGGATGGATCCATTGACAGTTAGAAATGGATGGATAGATACACAGCTAGAAATGGATGGATGGATGATGGATGGATGGATGGATGAAGGATGGACAGTTATAAATGGATGGATGGATAAATGTACAGTTAGAAATGGATGAATGGATGGATGGATTCATTGATGTTAGAAATGTATAGATAGATAGATAAATAGATAGATAGACAGACAGACAGACAGACAGACACACAGCTAGAAATGGATGGATGATGGATGGATGTACAGTTAGAAGTGGATGGATGAGTGGAAGGATGTATGGATATGCCATTATAAATTGATGGATGGGTGGATGGACAGTTAGAAATAGATGGATGAGTGGAAGGATGGATGGATATGCAGTTAGAAATGGATGTATGAATGGAGGATGGATGGATATGCAGTTAGAAATGGATGGGTGGATGGATAGACAGTTAGAGAAGGATGGATGAATAGTTAGAAAAGGATGGATGGACAGTTAGAAATGGATGGATGGGTGGAAGGAAGGATGGATGGATAAATGTGGATGTTAGTGACAGACAGACAGACAGATAGATAGATAGATAGATAGATAGATAGATAGATTGCATTATAAGTCTTAGCAAAAGTTGCTTTAGACGGCAATATATGGCTTATTTGCATATTATTGAAAGTACAGTTATTCTTTCAATGGCCTACAGTCTACAGCAACTAAACCATGTTTCGAGATCCACGCTTCGTTCAGTTGATTTTGAACACAAGAACGCATTCTCATCTTATGCTGTCACTAGAGTCAAGCAAGCCTGAGGATGTATTCCACTTACATTTTTTATGCCCTCCCCTCGCTAACTTCCCTGCTTAACTCATGGACTCGGATGTACGTCATTGCTTACACTGCGAGAGTGCCCACTACTGGCGGAACCAGTGCAATTCCATTTCAACCCATTGCACTGGTTCCGAGGGCCTAAGATCCTTTGGGCCTAAGCCCTTCATCACCAGGAGCTCATTATCACTCTTGCAATAGGACTGATGTCATTTTGTGAAATTATTAGGCAATTTTTGCACCTGAGAAAACAACGTCTTCAGAGATTGATGCAATGACAGGTAAAGTTTGGTTGTAATTTCAGAGGCTTATAAAAAAAATTATAAGCCTTCTTTTTATTTTAATTAATTGTTAGAAAGGATTAATACATTTTACACAAAAGAAAAGGTAACATTGCCATTAATACTGTAGGGTTAGGGTTAGGGTTAGGGGTTGAGGGTCTGCTAGCAGAAACTTCCCTTGCTCACTTAACGAAGTGGAACGGACTTCCAAAATGGCGGCGAGGATTCCCCTGAGGGGAAGTGCTAAGGGTAGTTAGTGACTGGATGTTGAAAGTGAAGTGGAATGCAGCCTGAGATTGGTTTGAACTTTGTTCTCTGTACAGCTGCGCATTGCCTATTCAGCTGGAGTTTCACGTACTGCCCTCTGCTTAAAAGAGGTGGTACTTTAAACTTAAATTGCTCCGACAGTAGGAATATATCTTATGATGGTCCTTGGCCACGATTAATTGCGTTAATTTTTTATATATTGTAATTAATCGCACTGAATTAACGCATTAAATCGACAGCCCTGATAATTATAAACCCTAATGGAGACAAGAGCAGCATCAGACACAGTTGTTTATTAAGTCCAATGATGACATCATGCAAAAAACCGACGGCCATAAACATCCTGGAACAAGAGCCTGTCATTCTGAATCCCATTCATGGAGGTGTGCAAACAAACACACCCATGTGATCCATCACGCAATCCTGAAAACACACTTCAGAGCTCTCTGTGTTTACCTGCAAATATGTGAGAGGTGCATTTTAGAGTCCTTTGTTATTAGAGTCGTCTGGAGGCACAGTCTCAATTAGACACATACCATGACCTGTTGAGACAGGATGAGAGAGAGCTGCCCATGGCCAGCAGAAGTCAAGAATGAGCTCAGCTTTAGAGATATAAAGGGCAGAAACAGCATTTTTGCCCAAAAGCTGAAACCTGGCATGTGTTCTCAGTGAGGGAGCTTGAGAACGCTCAGAGGCACATGGAAACAAAACCTAAACTTCATCAGCAGCTGCAGGGTGGAAGAAAAGGAATGTTTCCTGCCAAGCAAACCAGCGAGGGGCCATTTACTGATGTCCATGCTGGGTGATTAATACACAGCACTTTTCCAAAGTATAACAACATCTTTATTAAATTGTGTGAGGCACAATACCTATAAATCCAATGCAATTTTTGGTGGTGTTTGCAAAGGCAAGCATCACTGTTACTATTACTCATCCTTAAGGTTAGAGATTTGAACAAACCCCTAACCCGAAGAATTAAACACTCATACCTGACTGTTTGTGTTACAGACATGAATGATACCACAAATCCAAATCTCATTTTCTTTATCACATTCTCTATCAAGTTCCCATCACAAAGCTCTTTGGAGTCTGTTGTGCTAGTATCTCACTGCAGAGATGTACTTGCTTAATTCGCTTAGAAGCCATAGAAACGTTTAATTGAAAAACTCTGTGAGGGGTGTTCAGCGATAATGAAAACAACACAAATGTACCATCTGCCTGAAAGAGCCACTGAAAGCAACCTGAAGCACACAGCCAGTGTAATGAGATACAGAAATAAAAGAACATGTTAAGATATTAACTAATGCACCTATGACAAAATTGTGCAGGGAGGTCATTACGGTGTGCTTTGCATATGATAAATCATTCTAAAGGTATGATAAATGATTGACAGGCTTTATATCATTGGATACCCCCAGGAGACAGGTCAACTCAATATCTAGGCACTTAGAGAACATGAAAGCCAATAAAATGAATCCTCTGTGTTCAAGAAACTATGCCGTATTTCCACACGGAGTACAAACTGCAAAGCAAAACTCACATAAAAGATGCATTCCAAAGCTTTGCAGATTTCTTACATTTCTGAAAATGTAAAAAGCAGATATACAGTTGAAGTCAGAAGTTTACATACACCTTAGCCAAATACATTTAAACTCACTTTTTCACAAGTCCTGAAATTTAATTGTAGAAAACATTGCCTGTCTTAGGTCAGTTAGGATCACTACTTTATTTTAAGAATGTGAAAAGTCAGAATAATAGTAGAGAGAATTATTTATTTCAGCTTTTATTTCTTTCATCACATTCCCAGTGGGTCAGAAGTTTACATACACTTTGTTAGTATTTGGTAGCATTGCCTTTAAATTGTTTAACTTGGGTCAAATGTTTTGGGTAGCCTTGGGTAAGCTTCTCACAACAAGTTGCAGAAATTTTGGCCCATTCCTCCAGACAGAACTGGTGTAACTGAGTCAGGTTTGTAGGCCTCCTTGCTCGCACACGCTTTTTCAGTTCTGCCCACAAATTTTCTATTGGATTGAGGTCAGGGCTTTGTGATGGCCACTCCAATACCTTGACTTTGTTGTCCTTAAGCAATTTTGCTACAACTTTGGAGGTTTGCTTGGCGTCATTGTCCATTTGGAAGACCCATTTGTGACCAAGCTTTAACTTCCTGGCTGATGTCTTGAGATGTTGCTTCAATATATCCACATAATTTTCCTTCCTCATGATGCCATCTATTTTGTGAAGTGCACCAGTCCCTCCTGCAGCAAAGCACCCTCACAACATGATGCTGCCACCTCCATGCTTCACGGTTGGGATGGTGTTCTTCGGCTTGCAAGCCTCGTCCTTTTTCTCCAAAAATAAAGATGGTCATTATGGCCAAAAAGTTCCATTTTTGTTTCATTAGACCAGAGGATATTTCTCCAAAATGTAAAACCTTTGTCCCCGTGTGCACTTGCAAACTCTAGTCTGGCTTTTTTATGGCGGTTTTGGAGCATTGGCTTCTTCCTTGCCAAGTTACCTTTCAGGTCGATATAGGACTTGTTTTACTGTGGATATAGATACTTGTCTACCTGTTTCTTCCAGCATCTTCACAAGGTCCTTTGCTGTTGTTCTGGGGTTGATTTGCACTTTTCACACCAAATTACGTTCATCTCTAGGAGACATAATGCGTCTCCTGAGCGGTATGATGGCTGCTTCCTCCCATGGTGTTTATACTTGCATACTATTGTTTGTAAAGATGAACATGGTACAGGTGTTTGGAAATTACTCCCAAGGATGAACCAGACTTGTGGAGGTCCACAACGTTTGTTTCTGAGGTCTTGGCTGATTTCTTTTGATTTTCCTATGATGTCAAGAAAAGAGGCACTGAGTTTGAAGGTAGGCCTTAAAATACATCCACAGGTACACCTCCAATTGACTCCAATTAGACAATTAGCCTATCAGAAGCTTGACATCATTTTCTGGAATTTTCCAAGCTGCTTAAAGGCACAGTTAACTTAGTGAATGTAAACTTCTGACCCACTGGAATTGTGATATAGTCAATTAAAAGTGAAACAATCTGTCTGTAAACAATTGTTGGAAAAATTACTCGTGTCATACTCGTTTATGTCCTAAACGACGTGCCAAAACTATAGTTTGCTAATATGTAATCTGTGGAGTGCTTAAATTTTGTTTTAATGACTTCAACCTAAGTGTATGTAAACTTCTGACTTCAACTGTAGGCATTTGGGTTGTGAATTCTTAGTGTATTTTTGAACTCTCAAAAATCAACATTATGACATTATTATTTTTATGTGAATAAGTAGTTACATTTCTAGTTTCAACGTTATTTGTACTTCAGACCTTTGTTTTGTTGGACAAGAAAAACTAACTTCATACCATGTGGACTCACATTTGGTTTTCGTCCATTGAAAATGGGTCAAATTGAACAATTTACGGATGGAGTCACATTGAGAGCCCCATATCTTTTGGCTTTTGGCCATATCTTTATCCATATAGGGCTTTAAAAATAAAGATATGAAAAGGAAACGTTTTTCTGAACCAGAATCTAAAAGGATATTAAGGTATATTTAATAATTCTGGAGTAATTGTCACTCCAGCTTTGGGAAAACACCACAAAACATGCTTTTTTCCCCATTTTTGGACTTACATTTTTGACATATGCCACAAAGGGTGCTGAAGTCAACTGATTTTAGTAACAGGCCTATCTATCTCTGTGTAAAAATAAAATAATGACACTGCCATGGTTATTTAATTTTTTGAGCTGTAGTTTTGTTCTAAAATTGTCATTCGGACACCCTCTACAAAATAATGGATTACTTACTAAATATTAATACATGGCTTATATTTTGGCTTTAATCATCATTTATGTTTAAATTTTTCCAGTTTAAAAAAAAAATATATATATATATATATATCAAAAACAACATTTTGAGTTGACACAAAATTACCCCTTAATTAAATGTTGCCTAGTTTGAACAATGATAAAGTGATGCTCTTAAAACATCCAGGGGCGTGTTTACTATTTCTAGGCCCCAAGCCACCGACCAGCCCGGAGCCCCAATTTAAAAATACATTTTAAATAATCATTTTAAATCAATCCTATCAGCCATTGTAGCCAAGTACATTCAAAATGTTAAATGAAATAAAAATCTAGTTAAAGATAATTAATACACGTTTTCCAGTTTTTCCAGTGAAAAAAAGCAACACACATATTTTTACAAAACACTTTTTATTTTTTTAGTGAACAGGGTGTGCAAAACCTACTACTTCACTCACTAACATTTTGGAATTCAGTTGTCATTTATTATTATAACCCAACAATTATTTATTATTGTCCAGTTAGTAATTATAATATGATGCAGTATTATTTTTATAACTTGTATACAATAGTCTTATTTACTTCTTAACCTGGAGGCTGCAGTGTATTGTTCAACATGTTGCAAAAGGCAGCATTTTATGTAAGCATCGTAGGCAATATTTGTAACATTATTGTAACAGTAAACATACATGGCATGGCAGCCCCTCAGCACACTAGAGCAGAAGGGAAAAAAACATTGCCATTTATCAAGCGCTGAAACTTTGCTTGGTGCAGAATAATCTGGAATAATGTTAAACATTGTAACAGTCCCCTCTTGGCATCCTGAACTTGTTCAAAACATTAAATCATTGTGACACCTGTGCTAAAAACAATCAAGATGCAGCACAATGAATGAAACAGAACCTAGGTGTCTCAACATGCGTTTTTGAGGCTTGAAGTTCTTTTTAACTTGACACAGAGTCTAAAAATGTGCCGGTGTCCTGAAAATATATGCTACCCATCAGGATGTGCTACCAATGCCATATTCACATCGTTTTTGGGTTGGGGTTAGGTT
Source organism: Myxocyprinus asiaticus (assembly GCF_019703515.2). Classification (NCBI taxonomy): domain Eukaryota; kingdom Metazoa; phylum Chordata; class Actinopteri; order Cypriniformes; family Catostomidae; genus Myxocyprinus; species Myxocyprinus asiaticus. The sequence continues at coordinate 4,375,015 of NC_059382.1, forward strand.
TTGGGGTAGGATTAGGGCTTAGCACATCCTCACACCATATCACATTATCTGATCGATAGTCAGACTGTGATGCACATCAAGATAAGTATTATCTGCCTGAGCAGATGTGCTACCAAGGTTTTTAACACATTTCATGCTGTTGTAGTACATACGGACAGGTTCTCCTGTGCCTCCCAACATGTGCTACCCATGATTTAACTTTACATATCACTGTTTTTACTGCTGGTAGCACATCCTGAGCACTGATCCTGCGTGAGACACTGAAGAAATAGCGAGACGTGGTGCAGCAAGTATGGACGTTCATCCAGTGTGTGTTTACAAATGAAAACAATGGAAAAACAGAGCAGACGCACGCAAAAACACGCTCGGTGTGAACGGCCCCTAACACATCCGTGGGCGAAACAAGTTTGGAAGGACTGTATATTTTTTCATAAATTACAAAACCCGAACTCAGAGTCCTTCTTGAAAAACTCACTTAAATCCCAGCGGACCTCTAACATGAACCACTCTGAGAGCGCTGACAACAGCGTATTCGTGCGTGTACACAGAACAACATTTCACACCTCAAGCGATGTTTGCTGAGCTTTCCTACAGGGGCGGGGGCCCCCCGATGTGCGGGGCCCAACGCAATTGTGTGGTTTGCATGGTGGTTAAAACTGCTACTGAAAACATCCTGTTTGTTAAAGCAACATGACCAACCCGAGAAAGCAACATTGGCTCGACCAATGATGCGAGATTGGGGCGGGATTATATGTTTGTCTAACCAATAGAAGACAGGGGGAGAATTCAGGACAGATTTCACTAAAAATATAGATTTACTGATGCATCGCGATCTTCGTTTGGACTAGGGCTGTCATGATTATGAAATGTGGCTGGCAATTAATTGTCAAACAAAAATTGCGATTATGACGATTAATTGTCTGTTTTGGGCTTTCACGATTAATTGTCATATAAACTGTCATATTTTTAAAGGTGTGCTTTTTTCTGCATATGTGCTCATACACCTTAATTTTTACATATTTAACTTAAAATATATAAATCAAATAATAAAATAGGTAATAAACTATGATTTTCTTTTAAGGCTTTAGAAACTTATGAATGACATGAACAATAATGTTTTAAATATCAAAATATTCCTAAATACATAAAATATGTCTTTAAATATGTCAAAACTTAAGTTTACATTTGATTTTTAACACACACATACACATATATATACATATATATATATATATTAAAATTTTTGAAATAAAAATAAAATATAATTTTTTATGTATATTGTTCATCTATTCATCATTCCACAGAAATAGAGTAAGTGTGAGTCTCCTCCTCTTTGTCACTGCATGTTATTAACACTGCGTGTATGAACCAGGAACATTTGCCATTACACGATCATTAAAAGTGAAACCGAGTCACTTTGCGTTCACTATCACAGTTTATACTTGTTCGGTTTATATTTTCGTGGGAGTTTGTCGTGCATCAGAGTGCTTCACGTGCTCTTCAGAACAGGAGCTGGTTGACCTCCGTGGTGCGGCTCAGTGACGCTCGGAGTTCAACTGAATGATACACAAAGGCACCGTTCATGGCATTTATACAGAATATTCGCTTAAAATTCCCTTATTTGGGCATTAAAATGTGATTGGAAAATGAATGCCCAATAATCGTGGTTGTCTCAAATAACCACGGTTAGATCAAATAACCGCGATCAGACGGTTATTTAATAATTGCGACAGGCCTAGTTTGAACAATCTCGATATAGATTTTTAAATCCCAAGATTTCCCTTTCTCGTTAATTACCGCTCACTAGCTGAAGCCAGTAGTCTTAAAGAGACAGTAACAATTTAGCAAGTGTTCTACATATCAATGCAAATACTTATAAAAAGTGCAAATTATCCAAGTGAACAATAAACATATAAAAATATATGCAACACAATATATGCAATTTCAAGACATTTACTGACAGAACAGACTGCATTTGAAAATTTTTAAGAAGCTAAAATGTGACCATTATGATGAAAAACTAATGATAAAATATAATTGGTAAAATTTATATTTTCGAATTGTACCTAGAAGGGTTTCTAGAAAGTTGGTGGACATTGAAACAGAAATATACCGATATGAATCGATACTGAATCGCATTTAATCGAGAGCTTGTGAATCGGAATGGAATCAGGAAATCTGTATCAATTCCCAGCCCTACTAAATAAATGTAGTGCTAATAACTTTGACATGCAAACACAGCCATAACTGACATAGTCAAAGAAAACCAAATGCAAAATAATAAACATTATATCAAAGTGTTTATTAATGTATTCCTCCAGTATCTATTAAATCTTTTGATGCCCCTAAAATTACGTCCGCTTCCTGAGTTTCTCCAGGTCAAAGCAAATGGTGCATCCTACCCTTATCTAGTGGCTTTGAAGCCGTAAATGACGTCCTGACAGGAGGTTCAGGCAAGCCCTAGCACCTCCAGAGACATTTGGTGAGAAGCAATCGTGATTCCCTGCCCCCCAAGGTAGAATGGCAAAACAGAAGGGGGATGGGGGATGGTCGTACCTGAGACCCCCGACAACACCCACCTTATCCTGAGAGAAAGAATTTCAGAACTGCACCCTCTGTTTGTGAACTGCATTGAAGAAATAGTGTCAAAGACTGGAGCGTCCTGTCTTCAAAATATTGTGAGAAGAAGTGGGGATGAAAGTTTTGATGTTTAAAAAAAGTTAAGGAAATGTTTCTGAGAGATGTTTCTTGCCTGACTGAGACATATCTCCCTTTGAAGTAGTGGAGATTTTTTTTTCTCGAAAATCAAGAGATGACATGTTGACAGCCTCTTCCACATGCCAGACCTCAGATCATACTTATATTATTGTCTAAAAACCACATAAGCACTGTTTTAAAATTAATTAATTCATCATTATACTTTCTACTTTACAGTTTTCTGCACTAGCCTAAATACATTCCAGATCTATAATACCATACAATTGAGGAAATGCTAATCATGTTTACTGTGACTTCACTTTTTAGGTACGCTATAGAGACCACATTTTATTAGCTATATAATATGACTAAACAATGATGTTTTATAGTACCTATCATCACCAATAAGCCAAATAATCACAAAGAACTGCCTCTATATTTATTAAAACGCACAAGACTTAATGTGACTTAAAGACAAACATTAGCATCCATGTTCCAACATGCTAAAGGCCCAACCAACCAGTCCACACTGTTTACTTGTGTCTTTACTTGAAAACGGCAAACAAAAGATAGTATAGTTCATTTCAAGCGCAGCAGATATTAAGCACAGTTAAAGGTGAGGTCGCGTGACTGACCTTTAATGAAACCTGCATGTGAAGGCAAGACGTTGTTTGTTAGCATTAGCAACAATTATTGTAAAGGATTAAATGGCTATGCATTACAAGTTTACACACAAAATGGCTTGTGAAATTTTTGACTTCTCACACACAAAACAAACTACAGAAAGGGCTGGGAAAGAGCTACGCAAAAACTGCCTTGGCTAGCGCCCTTATAAAACGTGCTGTTGTGGTGATTGGTGCAGTGATATATCATGGTACTGCGTGATAAGCATGTAAATATATAATGTTATTACATGATACTTCAAGGTACTTAAAAAAAAAAAAAATACCATGGAATGTCCATGATATGTGTCAAAAACAAAAAGAAAAGTTTCTCGGACAGATTTTTTTCTTAATGTGTTTAAATATAATTAAAGTTCAAGTTCATGTGATTTTTTTACATAAAATGTTACATCTTACGAGCCATTCACACCAAATGTGTGCTTTTGCAAAAAGAAAAAACAAAGTTAGACGCAGTGCCACAAACAGTGCAAAATGCAGGTGTCTCAAGATGCGTTTTCTTTTAACTTGTCGTTTAAATTTGTGGCGCTCCAGCAAAAAAAACATAAAAAAAAAAAACAGTTGTAAAACAGCATGGATGGACACAGGTTAAGAGCCCCTTAAGGTGGGCCTGGGTAGCTCAGTGGTAAAAGACACTGGCTACCACCCCTGGAGTTCGCTAGTTCGAATCCCAGGGCGAGCTGAGTGACTTCAGCCAGGTCTCCTAAGCAACCAAATTGGCCCGGTTGCTAGGGAGGGTAAAGTCACATGGGGTAACCTCCTCGTGGTCGCTATAATGTGGTTCGTTCTTGGTGGGGCGCGTGGTGAGTTGAGCGTGGATGCCGCAGTGGATGGCGTGAAGCCTCCACATGCACTATGTCTCCGTGGCAACGCGCTCAACAAGCCACGTGATAAGATGCGCTGTTTGACAGTCTCAGACGTGGAGGCAACTGAGATTTGTCCTCCACCACCCGGATTGAGGCGAATCACTACGCGACCACGAGGACTTAAAAGCACATTGGGAATTGGGCATTCCAAATTGGGAGAAAAATGTAATGATTGAGCACAGTTTAGAAACAGATGTGCTGCCGTTGATTGGTCCACCTCTTGTACATAAACAACTACCTTGCTAAGTTAAATATTATGGGTGCGTTCCATTCAGAAGTGATCATCCATATGCCCTATTCCCTTTGAAAACTTTACCATCCGCTGTTAGAGCTTTAGAGGTCAAAAAGGTGTGGGGATCAAAAATAAGGGTCTTTCGAAACTCACTTTTTCAGTCATTTTAATTGGAAATTCTGATTGAAGCAATCTAACAGCATGACTATCATGATTGTTCCCCCTTCATTGTTCCCTTCGGAGGGTGATTTATGCCATTTGGAACGCAGGGAAAGTTTGTCCAACTACTTCTCTTTGCCGCTTCTTATTGGTTCAGCCGAAATTTTCTCCACACTGCCACCTGTTGTTTCAGTGAATGGTGCAACCATAGATTCAACCTCCTCCGTGGACAGGCCTAGAAACTTTTCCAGCTCAGAGAAATACCTTCCGAAGGACACGCGATTGTAACAAGCGGCATGTTTCTCTGATTATCTGAGCCCCCGTGTAAAATGGTGAGCACAGATTAACCAAATCCAGTTTTCAGAAAACTTCACAATATTTATTTTCCCCTGCGTAAAAGCCTTCACCAAACCCAAGGGTCTCCCCTCCCCTCTTCCTTGTGCTGTGCAGTCAAGCATAATGAGATGGGACTCATACACACATGACTACACAGAGCTGCGTTAAAATGTGTTTACTCGCACTGAGCTCTTATCACAGGCCTTTAACTTCCACAAGACAATAATGTCCCCCGTTTCTCTTGCCAAACCTGGATAGGAGACAAAAATCACAAACAAACTAACCGTGTGACAAATCTGTCTAAAACGCCTGTCTTTGAGTAAAACATCACAGTCGACCACTTCAAAACTGCTGCGTCCCACCTCAGACATAATAGCTCTCCAATTAATATCACTCATCAAAACAGAGGGCGGGAACAGTGTATGAATGGGGCTTTTGATGCACTGCGGATAAATGGAATTATAGGTTACATCAAGACAAACAGGTAACAAAGTGACTGTACTAAAACCTAGTAAGCAGCATTGTAAGGCATCATAGGCACACTACTGTAGGGGCTGGCTTCTAAAGGCTAGTGAATACTTTGTTTTTCTGTGTAGCGTTCCATCTCGTGGACGGTCGAGTGCTCAGTCTTTCAAAATATACTCTTTTGACCGCAAGGCCTTATGGAAACGTTCAACACATGAGCACTACAACTGCATACATACTCTTGTAGCACAGTCAATGTCAGGCATATGCGCTGACAACGTGCAAAAAAGCGGACTGCCCACCACTGTGATGATGAATTATGTTGATTATAAACAAATGTTGATTATAAATATACAAATATTTTATTAAATACAGAAAAGTTGTGGTACACCGATATATAAAGTCCAGACGTATTAATTGGCTGATATTTGACTATACTGAGATTACAGGGTGGCCCAAAAAAAACAGGACCACTATGTTTGATTGCTCATATCTTAAAAATGCATACAGGCGTTTGCACGATTTTTGGCATATTTATACGACTTTTTGTAAACAACAAAACGGCGTCACTGTGATATCATCGTGACCAACAACTTGCTACATCACAAAAAGTGTACAAAATGTCCTAGAAGTACGTGCAAACACCTTTATACATTTTTAAGATAAGAGGAATCAAAAATAGTGGTCCCGTTTTTTTTTTTGTTTTTTTTTGGGCCACCCTGTATATCATTAATCAACAACAGTGTCCTCTTGTCCAACAACATAAGTGTTAGTTCCCCCTTATGTCAGTTCCAAAAAAGAGGTCCCCCTCTTGCCCCCAAAACAGCTCCAACCCGCATCTCAGAATAGCATTCTGAGATGATATTCTTCTCACCACAATTGTACAGAGGGGTTATCTGAGTTACCGTAGACTTTGTCAGTTCAAACCGGTCTGGCCATTCTCTGTTGACCTCTCTCATCAACAAGGCATTTCCGTCTACAGAACTGCCACTCACTGGATGTTTTTTGTTTTTGGCACCATTCGGAGTAAATTCTAGAGACTGTTGTGTGTGAAAATCCCAGGAGATCAGCAGTTACAGAAATACTCATATCAGCCCATCTGGCACCAACAATCATGCCACAGTCCAAATCACTGAGATCACATTTTTTCCCCTATTCAGATGGTTGATGTGAACATTAACTGAAGCTCCTGACCTGTATCAGCATGATTTTATGCACTTCACTGCTGCCACACGATTGGCTGATTAGATAATCGCATGGATGATTGTTGGTGCCAGACGGGCTGGTTTGAGTATTTCTGTAACTGCTGATCTCCTGGGATTTTCATGATGGAGGTCGTGCCGAAGTGGGTTTCGCCCAGGGCGCCATACAAGCTAGAACCGCTACTGGCTGCCCTTATGTGGATTTTGGAGCTTCAAAATTTTGGCACCCATTCACTTGCATTGTATGGACCTATAGAGCCAAGACATTTTTCCAAAAATCTTCGTTTGTGTTCAGCAGATGAAAGAAAGTCATACACATCTGGGATGGCATGACAGTGAGTTAATAATGAGAGAATTTTCATTTTTGGGTGAACTAACCCTTTAAGTATGTTTAACTAGTTTGCTTATAGCAGGGGTCGGCAACCTATGGCACGCAGAGGGGTAATCACTGGCACGTAAAAATGTGATGAGACTGCAGTATACCCAACAGACTCGTGCAGCGCGTGCAAGCCATTTGCACATCACGAACCAGCAGCGCTTCACTTTCGGTTAATCGCGAGTAAACGTGCCCGCTTTGCTTCAGTCAGGCTGCGCAGATGACAGCCTACATTCTGTGTTTCATTTGTTTCTTTTTGCTTTCAGAACAACACGTGATGTAATAAGGAAAACACCACTATTAATCCTTGAGATTTCCAACCCAGCATACAGGTACACCCTCCTTAAACCATGGTCACATTCAAAATTACTTGAAAAGATTAAAAGAGAAAACATAAACCCACATTGTGGGGTTCAAAAATCTTTTCAAGTCTATTCAAAATATAAATTAAACCTGGAAATAAAGTTTTAGGATTTTGCAGGTGTGATTCACCGAAAAGGGCTAAAAAGTTTATCGGCTTGTGATGCGCGAATGGCTTGCACATGTAGCGTGAGTCTCGTCACACTTTAATAGTGTTTAGTCTCCCATTCAACTGATGAAAACACACTGCGTGATCATGAGGAAGGATTACATCAAGATATAGATTGGAAAGCAGGTGCAAAAAACTTCATATAAATAAAATACCCTGCTCCTCTCTCGCTATTGCTTGTGTGCTAATTATTACCCCTCTGCGTGATTTTGAAAAATGTATGACATAATTTAAGATATATTTAAGATTCCACACAATTTCATGATCAGTAATCAAATAAGCAAATTTGTGACATTAACTGTGTTAACTCATTTTGTACAAAAGGACAGGTTTCTTTCATTTAAGTACTTTCACAACTGATGCACATGCTTAATTATAAGCTTCACATTTCTGCCTTTAAATCCTCCAAATATTGACCCCATTCATTTCTAAGTGCCTCACTGTAACCTTTTTGTTTTTTAAAGGAGGGATGAGCCTAAATTGTTTTATGTGGTAATTAACATTATGCCACAAATGCTGTCGATAGAGCTTAACTTGCATTGAACCAGGAATATTCCATTAGTTTCTGACTTTGAAAGTCAAATCAATTTGTTCACATGAGCTAAGTTTCCCACAACACTCCATATGTGTTCTCTAGTGGATATCTGGATTATGCAAGACTCCACAGCTGCACCCACCAGCAGCGCTGACCTCCTGTCCTGCTTGACTCAGGATGGCTTTTTTATTTCCATATGTATACCAGCAGATAAGTGAGTCCCTGTGTCTCTCTGTCTCCCTTTTCTCAACCCATTCACAGCAAATGAATTCAGCCCGTCTAAAATCCTTCACACGAGGACACACTCACAGGGGGACTCTCCTTGACTCTGATGACTCGCACATTTGCAATTCATCATCTCCCTCACAATACCAGCAGCACTGGAGCTTTGTCATTATAATGCCGCATGTACGGACAGTTTACGATGTCTGACACTGAGAGAATGGCTGTGTTTGTGTGCTGATGTGCCATCATTAAGTACCAGCTCAATTAGCATTTAAAACCACAGGTGGAAAACAATAATATTTAAATGACAGACCGTTGTCCTTTCAGGGTGTATCTATTGATATGCTTTAGGACATTTGCTTTTATGCAACTGATATAGTAGCATTTTTAAGATGTGCAAACTTTCACGTCAACAATTCAAAGACACATTTTAATTACATTAATTTGCCAACTATTTCAATCGAAATCCAGCCAAGACAACCTCTTATAAGCCTAGTCATAAAATTCTATTGGAATATTTAATTTAAGTCTTAATTTGGAACTAAAGTATCCAAATGGAAATTTTCTTATAGGATTCCTAAATAACACAAAACAACAAGAACATGCAGATCTCAATAGGACTATCAAGCTCACAATAAGATCAACTGTCCCAGTAGAACATCTCAAGGAATTAAAATAAATTCTTTCCGGATTTTAAAACACCTGTAGATTCCTTGTGTTTTCCATTAACTGTCTAGTAGCGGGACAGTATTTCAATATAATACAAGTAGGGTTCTGATTCTTCACAACAGCACTCTACAGAGTTCCCACGTTTTGAATTTCCATGAATTTTCCAGTCATTTGTGATTCCTGGATAAACATTTAAAAAATCCTTTTATATAGCTTGCACTCACAAAGAAATATTGAGCTGATGAAATATTTTAGAGCTAAGCATAACTTAAACATTTAAACACTTTAAAATAAGGTTCCATTTGTTAACATTAGTTAACTACACTAGTTAACATTAACTAACAATGAACAACACTTCAGCATTTATTAATCTCAGTTAATGATATTTTTAACATATGCTAATACATTTTAAAAAGTCGTATATGTTAATATTAGTTAATGCACTATGAACTAACAATGAACAATTGTATTTTTATAAACTAACATTAACAAAGATTAATTACTTGTTAGTTAATGATACCTAATGCATTAACTATGTTAATGAGTGGAACCTTATTGTAAAGTGTTACCAGAAAATTACATTCACTACAGAAATGTCCATGACTTTTCTAGGCTTGGAAAACACCGTTTTACAATTTCCTTATATATTCAGTTTTTCAATGGTGGTGAGAAGCTTGACTTTAAGAATCAATGAGAATCAATTAGGAATTTCACTTTATCCTGTAGAGCTGTATTGAATTCCATTAGAAACCTTTCCATTTAGGATCAAATTAAGATTACAACTGGAATCCTGTAAAAATTTCTTTAGGATTTTTGACCAGGAATACCTGCTAGATAAAACCTCAGGAAGTGCAAACGAGTGATACGCAAACACCAACCAGAAAGCGACCAGCACATTTTAAACAGAGAAAAAAGTCATGAACGAATGACGCTCAGAATAACTTAATGTTAATACCTTTCCTGTGCATCAACAATGCAATGTTTATTAATGTTTTGCCAATGCAAACCCTTGTTTATCATGTCAATATGCTTCTTTGAATCTTAAAAAGACAGAAGTCAGAGAGACCGATAGCGCTGTTCAGATGTGGGAAATCCCTTTCATCTGAAGTCGTGAAACTGTAGAACCCCTTATAGCAAAACGCATCAACACAAAGCACCACAGCCGCCACATTGCAGCAGCTGAACAAATGTCTTACCTTCCCAAAGGGCGATCCAGTGAACCGATTACATACGTCCTCTCTAAAAGCTCACATTTCATGCAGCAGTTTTCACATTCCGGTGTAAACTCCACAACATACTGACTCCCACGTGAGTGAACGAGAAATGAAGCAGCTTGGGATGGGGGGCTGTGTCCGTTCAGTGATCTCCCTCCTCCTCTTTCTCTTTCACACTCTCTTTACCTCCTTCCCTTCCCCCTTTCCTTCTGTCTTTGAATCACACTAGATAGGGAGCGGGAATGTTTGTGGTTCTGTTGCTTTTGGTCTGTCTGAATGGCTCTGATGCGACTCTGCAGAGAGCATCAAATTTACACAAGAATGCAAACCCTGCTCTCACACACTGATATAAACTGAAAAAAATTGGTTAAATATAAGAATAAGTCTCAAGAAAACATGTCCAGGCGCATTTCACTGCAAAAGCAAACAAATACTACCCTAATGCAATACTTTACAATGTAAAGAATATAGAATTTGTTTTTGTTTTTTTGTCACATTACAGAAACAAGAATGAAATGTAATTGCGTGAAAATATCATGTCACAATTGCAAAAAATATTTAAGGTTGTAGAAAGAGGCTAGAAATGTTCATCAAGCAAAATATTATTTTGTATTTTTTTCTAACACCTGGATATGTTATTGACAGTAAAGATTATCTAAATATGTTGTACATGTACATGAAAAACATGTATGTGTGTGTGTGCTTTTCTGCAGTTAGAGGTGTGATTGGTGGAAAGGCAGCAGTGTTGTTGTCATAGCACCCGAGCTGTAGGAGGAGAGAGACGCAGACGTCAATGATGACGAACCTACCACACACACACCTTGTGTAGGTATTTTGGGGTGCCAGGCAGTGGACGCAGTGCCTGGGTGCAGGAAAGCTCTTCCGTCTCTGTGATCATGTGACCTGTACGCTGTTTTGCATACATAGCAGTGCAAACGCCTGGGGCTGGTTTGACACCGGTGCAGGATGGCTGATATAACCCAACGTCTGGTGCTGTAGGGGGGTGAGCAATCTCTGTCTCAGACAGCTGAACTGGACTGTGTGCAGCTCTGAGTGTAACCTCTCTTCTAGACATTTGTGATTAAACAATCTAAAATAAGAACCTCAACATCGCGGTTAGTCTGACTGCATGTAAAAGTGACTACATTACTAGCCAAAGTTACGAACGCTAAACTGGACCAACTCAGCGACTGGAAATTTTGAGAAACAGAAACAAAAAGAGAGTGGGAGAAAAACAGAAAAGGAGGAGGACAGAAAGAAATGAAGAGAGAAAGGATAAAAGAAAAGGGGAAGGAAGGAAAGAAAGAAAGAGAAAGAAAGGATAAAAGAAAAGAAGAAGGGGAAGGAAGGAAAGAAACATTAGAGGAAGGAAGGAACAGAAAAAAGGAAGGAAGTGAAGGAAGGAAAGAAAGAGAGAGAGAAATGAAGAAAGGATAAAAGAAAAGAGGAAGGGGAAGGAAGAAAGAAAGAAAGGAGAGGAAGGAAAAGAAAAATGGAAGAAACCGAAGGAAAGAAGAAAAAAGAAAGAAAGAACAAGAGAAAGAAAGGAGAGGAAGTGGAAGGAAAAAAGGAAGGATATAGAAGGAAGAAAAAGACAAAGAAAGAAAGAAAAAAGATATAAGGAAGCGAAGGAACAAAGTAAAGAAAGAAAGAAAGAAAGAACAAGAGAAAGAAAGGAGAGGAAGGGGAAGGAAGAAAGGAAGGATACAGAAGGAAGAAAATATAAGAAAGAAAGAAAGAAAGAAAGAAAGAGTATGAGTGAGAAACACACACCGTCTTTGCCTCCTTACTGTGATTTGTTAAAATACAACATGAAATCAAATTTGATTTACTTTATTAATTAAATAAATTCAAATACCTTACTAATAACTCACAATAATCCTTTAAAAATCACCAGTGCACATTATTCTAAAAAAACATCTTTGTGTCTTTCATCAAAATGTAAAAACTTCCTCCACCTCTCAAACAACTTTTCTTTTCTGCTGATGTCACCAAGGTCAGGTGGCAGGGAAAAGTAAAATGAACCAATAACAAGATAGCACACTTTCACGATCAAATCAAATCCAGATGGATAAAATCCCATTCTACAGTAGCCTGTTGCCCACCAAATATTCTGAAATACACCACATTACGAAATTGTAATGCTTTGTGAATGATGTTTCATGTTGTCTTTAAGAACCTCTCTATTGTTTTGCTGAGGAGAAAGACAGACATGACAGATTCCCCAGCTCTGGAAGGATCAACAGGAAGGGTCATCGAGGGAATGCACAACTATCTGAGACCACAGGAGTGCCAGACCTAATTCAGTGAATCCATCAACCTTTAGACCAGCAGACGACAATAAAACATGACATACAAACATGCCATTCACCTTCAAACTGGAAGACATGTGCTGTTTTACAGTCATGGACTAATCTTTACCTTCCCCGTCTGGCATGTTTGTATTAGCCTTTCTAATGTCCGCCACAGAGGAATTCAATAAAGCATCCCTGACTGAGAGAAAAACATATCACTGTTCCCAAAAGCTGTTTTACATTTAGCTATGTTCTCCGGTGTCTACTGTTACGGAATTCACAATATTTCACAATGACCCAGGAGAGAGGCTTACTCTCTCCTGAATGCTAAAGCTAGCAGCCTAACCGGGATTTTCATTTAAAATCATCTACCTGCCAGCTGCATCGAAACAGACTCTAAATTTGCTCACAGCTATTTGGAATCACGTGCAGACGCAATACATATTCATAACACTGCAAGCAATGCCCCGGCTTAGCATAAAGGTAAAAAAAACAAAAAAAACATCACATGATTGGAAACAAATTCCACTGGTTCTGGTTGTGTGGTGTTGAAACAAGACTGTAAAGGCTGTAACATATGCTATACAAGTAAGATTTTGTGCGTTGTTGCGTTCCAAAATGTTTTCTTGAAACACAACTTAAGTACACGTTGCATTCTCAAGGTTGCCACAAGAGGCGCTGCAGTGGGAATTAGTGGGAATTGTCCGCTTCTACGGTGAGATGTCTCTTTCAGCAAATGTTCTGGCGAAGCAACAGTTTGAAGAGAATACTGCTGAGCAAGTAAGTTAAAGTTAATATCCTCTATTTATGTCAACTTACCTGAGTAATAACACATCCAGTTCAATTGCACAGACTTTTAAGGTAACTCTATCAGCCCCTTGAGTACTAAGGTTTGTTACCACCACAGTAACGCAACAACGCGCGTTGGCAATGCGTTGGCCAAGCGCTCGCGTCTAAGTGTGCGCACTTGCGTAGAGATTCTAATGTAAAAAAAGATTGTCAGTGCTGTTAATTCAAGACAGATAGTCAATTCTCTACCACGTGAAAGGGGATTTTCATCAGGTGAAATTCATTATTGCGTGGATTCCTATTGAGATGACTATTATGTCCGTGAAATTTCGCAGTGCAAAGGTAAATGTGACCGAGCCTTAGTAGTCCGTTGACAGATTTCTCATTTCAACCAGTATATCACCCTACTCCTCAACAATTTCCGCACACTTCCAACAATACTTGTCTATGCATGTGAAGACAAAAAATGGCTGAAGTCAACCATAATACAACAGACCATTATTGTTAAACAAAACCAGTTTTTTGTTTTTATACATCTAACACAATTCAGGATTTCGATTGACCAGAAACCCTAGACTGAACCTGTAAAATTTTTGTTAGTACGCTTGTTACAACAGTTGTTAAAGGGGTGCGCTGAATGACTCCAGCCAGGTCTCCTAAGCAACCAAATTGGCCCGGTTGCTAGGGAGGGTAGAGTCACATGGGGTAACCTCCTCGTGGTCGCTGTAATGTGGTTCGTTCTCGGTGGGGCGCGTGGTGAGTTGAGCGTGGTTGCCGCGGTGGATGGCGTGAAGCCTCCACACGCACTATGTCTCCGTGGCAACGCGCTCAACAAGCCACGTGATAAGATGCGCGGGTTGACTGTCTCAGACGCGGAGGCAACTGGGATTCGTCCTCCGCCACCCGAACTGAGGCGAATCACTACGCGACCACGAGGACTTAAAAAAAAAGCACATTGGGAATTGGGCATTCCAAATTAAAAAAAAAAAAAAAAAAACAACAGTTGTTAAAGGGATAGTTCACCCAAAAATGAAAATTCTCTCAACATTTACTCACCCTCATGCCATTCCAGATGTGCATGACTTTCTTTCTTTAAGCAAATATTTTTAGAAGAATTTCTCAGCTCTGTAGGTCCATACAATGCAAATGAATAGTGACCAAAACTTTGAAGCTCCAAAAAGTACATAAAGGGAGCATAAAAGTAATCCATATCACAGACTCCAGTGAATACGTTAATGTCTTCTGAAGCAATCCAATTGGTTTTTGGTGGGAACAGACCAAAATATTACTCCTTTTTCACTATAAATCTTGATATCAACAGTATCCTTGGCAATCATGATTTCAAGCTCGATTACACTTCCTATATCACTAGGAATTGTAATCAGGCTGAAATCATGATCGTGCCTAGAGACTGCAATGGCAAGATGTACAGTGAAAAAGGAGTAATATTTTACAGAAGAAAGAAAGTCAAACACATCTGGGATGGCATGAGGATGAGTAAACAATGAGAGAATTAAAATTTTTGGGTGAACTATTTCTTTAATGTTGAAAAGGAACCTACAACAGTATCTGAGTTTCTGGTTCAAATCCCTAATACTCCAAGATCTGATCTTCACCCTTTCCTCTGTGGCACAACAACAGGCCACGTGATCATCGAGCGGAGGCCACTTGTTGGTCGTCCCTTCATTCAATTAAAGCTTAAGAAGAAACAGAAATAT